>NC_066528.1:8520843-8620843 GCF_024679095.1 Eriocheir sinensis
ATAGAAAAAGATACCCGATACTAAATATGTTTCGTCTTCAGGTGACAAACAGCACAAAAGGGTAACTTGAAGGGTTCCCTGAGCTGAGATCCGGAGTGAGAAAAAGCTAGACTCATTTATAGATTTCTTCATCATCCTCATCAACCGTGCGGAGGTGACGAGCAAAATCATAAAGTCACAAGTAGTATTTCTTAGACGCCAAGTAATATAAGTGGCGAGGCAAGACGGAAACAATTAGGGCGCGTTAAGACGATAACAAAGCACGTGGTAGCTGCGGTGAGGTCGTCAGGTCAAAAAATGTGTATCTAGGAAAACAAACTCACAGCTGCTGTGAGGTCGCAGTCAGGTCAATTCACCCTGGGGAAAAGGGTGTGTCTTGGCAAAAGGCGCGGTTATTTCTACCCACCAAGACAAAATATAGGCCAATATTAATATATTTGAGAAACTCACTTATGGAAGAAGATAATAACTGTGTTCACTAGGTTTGCGCGGAAAGTGGATTATCTAGTGTTTTTGTGTGGACTTAGAAATTAACGTAGCTTGGCGCGCCTGATTCACGTAGTCCTATTATCACAGCACAGTAAAGTATCCTAATAATAGAAGGAGAAAACACAAAAGCGCAATATAAAAAACACAAAAGCAATATAAAACCGTGTAGCACTGGGTTGGCGTGAAAGAATGTTGAATTTAGTGTAGATGTGGGAAGCTTAATACACTTGTCCTAGGAGTAACTGTGGATCACTATCTAACTATGTAAATACTAAATCAGAACACTTAGCGGTCTGTAGTAGAAGGCAGGGTAATCCTGGTTTTGTAGTCCTCCAGTACAGCAGCAGTTACACAGAAACACAGAAGCACAGAACGCCTCACACCGCGAAAGCAGAGGAAAACAGAGGAAAGAGCGAGTTGGCACCACACAGCAGCGGGGCAAAGTCACGTGTGAACCCAAGGAAGGTCGCGCGCTGACTGTAGTAGTACACTTCACTCTGACTCTTCACTTACCACTAGCTTACTACGACTGGGACTGTCCCCTCTCGCCCTCTTCTTCTATATATATCCAGAACAGTACAGTCTAGAATGTTACAGTATATTTTAGATCATACAAGAACATGTAGCAAAAATATGTGCGAGTTGGCAACACTTCCCGCCTGGCGCCTGGCCGCGAGCCCCGCGGAGCGCGGGCGGGGCCTTGCTCCCCGCCCCCCTGCTCGCTCCTCCCGGAGCCTTCTAGAGGCCCATGGACGCCGGGGAAAGCTTCCAACACAACAATACGCTGTAATCTTTGTTCACTGTTGCAACTATGAGGAGCTCAGGATTAAAGAAAATATTTTCCAACTTATACCACATTTTGAGAAATAATAACTCAATCAATGTAAAGGAAAACGGATAACACCTAGTAGTTACTGTATGGGCACTATGGGTTCCCTCACGAGTTACTTCCCTAGCCCTAAGCGCTTACCCCATATACAGACTGTATAGCTCCTGTTTGTTTTTTGTTTTTTCCTTTTCTATTGGGTTGAAATACAATCTTTCCTTAAAATATATTAATAAAAGAAAATGGTTTGTAACTACAGCGCTCATGAATGAAAGTTTTATGTTTCCATCAACGGGAATCTTTTAAATGTTGTCCAGAGACAACCTTTACAAATGAGTGTTTGGTAATTACTGACACTCCTCACCCTCAGCCTTGCCCTCAGCCTTGTAAGATAGAGGTACAATGGGGACGCGTTATAGCTGCGCTCATCACAATCTCTGGCCCCAGAGCCTGCAGCGGGGAAGAACCATTACCTCGGGACACAGGGCCAGTGTGACGTGCGGGTAATCACAGTTTGTCTTAAAAATTTTACCGTAGATGTAACAACCAAATCAACAAAACATAAGTTAACCTTTCCAGGAGAGCTACAAGAAATGCTTCTAACTATTCAGTGATTTGTTCACTGCCTCTCTAAGAAAATACTGTAACGAATGTGCTGTATGTGTATGATTGCATGTAATGTGATGAGATGGTAGCTGTACTGTGTGAGGAACCTGTCATTAAACTAGATATTAGTGTTGAACGTGTATCCTTTGTGCTCTTCGTGCCCCTTCCTCGGCGATCTGAGGGGCTGTTGTCAATGACCGGTGCCCGTGTGGTTGTTCTGGGGATCACGCCGCCTGCCTGCCCGTGGATGGTGTGTGGTGGTGGGGTGGCGCAACAATACTGTTCTTACTATGACACCTTTCCTCTCTAGCAGGTCGGTATTCTCGACGTTTCCGCCTCTCGTCAACTACTTCCAAAGGCCGGAAAGGAGATCAGACGGTTCTGATAACTGTTTTAGGTTCACGGCAGCCTACAGAAGAAGGGTCATCAAACTACCCGTGGAAATGCTCAAAACTCCCACGAAAACCGTGCCAGATTATGTTTGCTTCGACGCCTAAATGTTTAAGAATATGACCCGGTTCTGTGTGAACGCGTTGACAAGCGCTCAGGCCTAACAGTGTGGAAGCAATATAACTGATACCACTGCCTTGAACTCACTTTTTCTGGGGCCAAGCCTGTAAGGCAGTGTAAGCCAGCACACCTGTCACCCACGGGCCGGTGCCGTCACCCTACCTCAGCAAGCTGCCGCAGGAGGGGAACGACGACACAGAGAAATACGGTGACGCTGCAAAGGTTGGTCTGTTATCGAGGGTTTGGTGAGCAGTAGAAAAGACAGTGATTTTGATTTTATCTGTTTTCATTTAGTGGTGCTAAGGACGCTGTTTGCTTTGCCTCAAAATATAGAATAATTAATGTCATAAGTGTTGGCACTGTAGTGATGATAATGGGTAACAGTTGAAGCTCTCATAATGGATCAGAGTTGTTGCCCCCGGTGAATCACGTATCAAGGCATCGCATCCTCATGTCAGTTGTCTTTGTACAAACTCAATCCTGTTTTGTACTGCCATTAACCCGTCCGCTGCGATTGGCACGGATTTCGCCTTTCACTGGTAGCCTGGCAACATATGCTATAGGTCTTTTGCCTCTGTGGTGGATAGTGGAGTGTTTGCCATGTGGTATTGGGATGCTGGATTTCCCCTTCCAAGGTGCAGGACTCTACATTTTTCTTCACTGAATTGTAGCAGCCACTTTTTCTTACACTCCTGTATACCTTGGTGATGTCTTGTAGGAAATCTGCAGTCAAGGGATTAACTCCAAATTATGTTCATCCCACACAGGTGCTGGTGGTTCCCTCAGCCCAAGGAGACTTGAGCTTCCTGTCAGACACAGAAGACGCCCCTCGGCCTGCCCGGGCTCGCAGACACAGGCTGAGAACTGCCTCTAACCCCCCAGCAGGTCAGTAGCCCTCCACCTCAGCCCTCAGTGATACACACACTAAACTTGCCTCTAATTTAGGTTGCCTCTTGTCTCATACTTATTTATAGAAGATAAGAACACGGTGGCTGAGTCTTCAAAGTAACGGCCCCGTGTTCAGGAGGACGCGAGTTCAATCCCCGCCCGGTGCCACCAAGCTGGGATTTTTCAGCCGCCGCCGAGTGGCTTAGAACTGCCCACATGCTGTCCAGAAGACCACCTATCAACCCGGACTCTAGATTCTAGGATCAAAGATGAGCTCTGGGAGGGCAGCATGAGCCAATGCAAGATGGCGCCACTATAAACACTCGCCTGCGCCAGAACGGGCTGGACCGACCATCAGGACCCACCGGAAAGAAGCCTTGGACCTACTAACAGGATCCACCGGGAAGAAGCCTACCGGCGCAATAGGCCGCAATGTAAAAAAAAAAAAAAAAAAAAAAAAAAAAAACTAGTCTTTCACTCCAAGATGTGCTTTTGGAAAATATTAATGAAAGTACATTGACCTTACTAAGCTTCATATTTCTGCAATCCGTACATTTGCGTCATCAATATTGGTTGCATATTATTTAAGCTCCATCAGTGTAGAGCAGGATTAAAGTTTGTTGAGTTTGTTCCTGGATATGTACCGGAATGATTCTTAATGTTTTTCAATTACATACAGGATCAGATACTGTGTGTGTTGCCCTTTGGTGTTTTGAAAGCTGAATCTAACCATTTGTCTTCTCTTTACTTTCAGCAGTTAACAGAGAAGAGGAGGCGCAGGTCCACCAGTAACAGCCCCCCCCCCCCCAATGCCTTAGGACGAGAAGTAACGCTCAGTGTGCCTTGCCCAACCAGTGGCCTTACACAATCAGGTACTCCTGGCTTCCTGCCCAGCCTTCCACCACTCATTGAGGGGAGGACCCGGCCTTTGTTGAGTGGTTGTGCTGCTCTACTGCAGTAACATTATTAGCTGTCGTAGAGGTTGTGGGTCTACAGTAGCTGTGGGTTCTGCTTGTAGATGTTTTCCTGTTAGTAAGTCACTCTTGTATTTTGAAGATTGGGTGTCCAGCGGCTGACCTGTTTAGTCTAGTCATTGTTACATTGCGCCTTCCATGCTGTTCTGTGCAAAACAGTGGCTGTGTATTGTGCAGGACTACACATCAACACACACCTCAGAGGCCACAGCCAAGGTTTACTACAAACAGATAACTTTGTTGTCTGTAAGACCTAAAGAAGACGTTTTATTATCAAGATAGTGGTTATTGTACAAGAGATCATCACAGGCAGATTCAGTGTGTAATGTTATAAAGCAGATACACATCCTGTGCTGCAGCAGAGCAATTATCTAGTCACACAAGGTCCTATACTTTTGTCTAGTCATATGTAGAACAGTTAGATACATGCACTAACCTAAGTATTGTTTATAAATAAGTACCTGAAGAGTGTATGCACTCACCCTTCTACATGTACTAACACCTTCACGGAGAACTTGCAGTAGTTTTATATAACAACATAACGGTGCTCCACATCAGGTCTGGAGAAGTAGTTACATGGGACAGTTTTATATAACAACATAACGGTGCTCCACATCAGGTCTGGAGAAGTAGTTACATGGGACAGTTTTATATAACAACATAACGGTGCTCCACATCAGGTCTGGAGAAGTAGTTACATGGGACAGTTTTATATAACAACATACAGGTGCTCCACATCAGGTCTGGAGAAGTAGTTACATGGGACAGTTTTATATAACAACATACAGGTGCTCCACATCAGGTCTGGAGAAGTAGTTACATGGGACAGTTTTATATAACAACATACAGGTGCTCCACATCAGGTCTGGAGAAGTAGTTACATGGGACAGTTTTATATAACAACATAACGGTGCTCCACATCAGGTCTGGAGAAGTAGCTACATGGGACAGTTTACAGCCAATACATCAGGTTTGTCAGCTCCCAAACCAAACACAGAATACAACAAAAATTCCTTGTAGCTCCAGTGTTTGGCGTTGATATAAAAAGGCGGAGGGAATTTTAGAAAGCTTTATAGTAAATCTCTTTATTAGTACCTGGTATTGAGTATAAATAACGGATCATTGTGGGGAATATGGTTTGGTTTGGGCGCTGACAGTGACTGTGTTGGACTGTCGACCTGGCCAATAGACGGTAACATCTGTAAGGCAAACAAACCCTTCACAAGTGACTGTTATCTAACCCCTGACAGTTTACTTTTTATATATGTCAGGAAGTGGTGAGCAAGCATTATTAAGTACTACAAAATCATAACACAAAAGGCCAAAAAAAGTGTTCATTCAATTCAACATGGAGATATTAAAAGTAAAACCGGTTAAATAAGTGACGAAATATATCACCTTGAGGAATGCCTCCTCTACCAGCCAAAACCTGCTGCAGCATTCATCAGCCATTACATTTACTTGCTTACATTACATTTACCATTAACATTTACATTTTCTGGCTGCTGGAAAGTCACCATAATCAGAAACACGGCCACCAACACACCGTGACTTAACACAGGCAACACGCTGTAACACAAGGCTAAAGCTGGCGTCACACTGGATCTAAATCTGGCGAGCACGAGCTCTTGCTGGCAGCTTTTGCTCGCGAGCAAGTCACTGTTGTCGTCACACTGACGAGCGACGAGGGGCGAGCGGCGAGCAACATTGTAAACAAAGCCTCAACCATGGCGCCTACTACACCTACGCTTCGCATTACGGCTAATTGTGCAGCTGTGACGGCATTACTTGCTGTTATTCAACGATCTCAGAAGAAGAAAAGACGAGTCTGGGCTCGGTCATGGCTGAAGAGAAGGGAGGGAGACCCATGATGTGTACAACATCATAACATCATAACTTTCTTCAGCGTAGACTTACAGAAATCTGGATGGCTGTGGTCCCATAACTCGGGATGGTCCCTGACTCTTGCTATCAAAGAGTGTACAATGAAGGAGGACAAGTGAACTTTTGGACGAGGAGAAGTGGCCATGGCGAGTGTTTATATCAGCTGGCCTGGGCGGTCTTGGTCTTGGTCTTGGTCTTGGAAATCAAAATAAAATCCAACACAACTTTTCTCAACATTATAAAATATTACAAACACCGTCAAACATAAAAGGAGTATGTGAATAAGTTTTCTAATATCATGGGAATACGGATTCAATACACTAGGTAATATATATTATTCACATATCGGTGCACCAAAGAGCTCATTTGACTGCCTGCTTGCGGCTCGCCGAGCTGCTCCCCGTTCAAGCGGTGAGCTAAGCGCAGGAGCAAAAGCTCGGGAGCAAGCCATCCCTACAACAAAAGCTGCCAGCAAAAGCTCGTGCTCGACAGATTTGGTCCAGTGTGACGACACCTTAAGTAACAATCCGGTGCACTAAGGTCACTATTCTCAAACACATCCTTCTCTTACCTCAGTCATTTCTAAAGGCCAAGGAAGAGGTTAAACGCGTCATCTTGAGTGTTTCTTTACCTTCATGGTGCAGGAACTTTGCCAGACTACCACCAGGTCATAAAACTACTACCACTGGAAATGCCCACAAATCCCCTGAAAGCCTTGTTAAATGTGTGTGCTTGGCGCTGAAAGTTTACGAACATGACCCTAAGGCAGTGGGGCAAGGAACGGTGTGTGCTTGTTGCCCAGCGTCCAGGAAAGAGTTTGTGCTGCTGTCCAAGTGTTATCAGCTGTAATGATGCTGTTTGTGACCGTCTGTGTGCCTTTGGACAAGAAACAGATTATGCGGCAAACCAAAAGACTCCTAGTGGTAGTTTTCTTATCGGCACTGTCCCCTCCTATAAAAAGTACAGGAATTCAGGAACCTTACTTAAACTTACTTAAGCCTTACTTAATAACAGGACGCGGATTCAGTTGGTTCATGACAGTATCTAAGCTCCATAGTCAGCATGGTCAAGGTGAATTATAGGAATCTTTATTATACACATTACTTTTTTATCAAAGTGTGTCCTCTGGTGGTGCTGGTACGAGGGACACTGAGTGGTTCATTGAGACCATTTTCCACGACTACTGTCCCTTGCCGTTATATTATAAGAATCTTTATTATACAAACCAGTGTCTTCATCTATGGGTGTGTCCTCTGGTGGTGCTGGTACGAGGGACACCGAGTGGTTCATAGAGATCGTTCTCCACTACTACCGTCCCTTGCCGTTCCCATGTATCACCAGGGTTGGCAGGTCCAGGGAGAGGTTCATACAGGTTGTTCTCCACGACGTATACTTGTTGCTGGTCATCCCTGGCTCTGGTGGGGTTTACAGGTCCAGGGAGAGGTTCATACAGGTTGTTCTCCACGACGTATACTTGTTGCTGGTCATCCCTGGCTCTGGTGGGGTTTACAGGTCCAGGGAGAGGTTCATACAGGTTGTTCTCCACGACGTATACTTGTTGCTGGTCATCCCTGGCTCTGGTGGGTTTACAGGTCCAGGGAGAGGTTCATACAGGTTGTTCTCCACGACGTATACTTGTTGCTGGTCATCCCTGGCTCTGGTGGGGTGTACAGGTCCAGGGAGAGGTTCATACAGGTTGTTCTCCACGACGTATACTTGTTGCTGGTCATCCCTGGCTCTGGTGGGGTGTACAGGTCCAGGGAGAGGTTCATACAGGTTGTTCTCCACGACGTATACTTGTTGCTGGTCTTCCCTGGGTCCAGTGGGGTTTACGAGGCCTCCGAGTGGTTCATACAGGTTGTTCTTGATGACATAGTCTTGTGTGGGTGTGGGTGGGTCAAGCTGGTGATGATACTGGACCCCCATGCCTGTTGATCAGTTGTTATAATAGTCATAAGTAATATTAATAGTAGTAGCAGTAGAAGTGGTAGTAGTAGTAGTAGTAGTAGTAGTAGTAGTAGTAGTAGTAGTAGTAGTAGTAGTAGTAGTAGTAGTAGTAGTAGTAGTAGTAGTAGTAGTAGTAGTAGTAGTAGTAGTAGTAGTAGTAGTAGTAGTAGTAGTAGTAGTAGTAGTAGTAGTAGTAGTAGTAGTAGTAGTAGTAGTAGTAGTAGTAGTAGTAGTAGTAGTAGTAGTAGTAGTAGTAGTAGTAGTAGTAGTAGTAGTAGTAGTAGTAGTAGTAGTAGTAGTAATAGTAGTGGTAGAAGTAGTAGTAGTAGTAGTAGTAGTAGTAGTAGTAGTAGTTGTAGTAGTAATGGTAGTGGTAGAAGTAGTAGTGATAGTAAGAGTAGTAGCAGTAGTAGTAGTAGTAGTAGTAGTAATAGTAGTGGTAGAAGTAGTAGTAGTAGTAGTAGTTGTAGTAGTAGTAGTATGATCAGTTTCTAAAAGGTTTATATACGTATTATCATTTCTAGTATCACACACACACACACACACACACACACACACACATCCGCTCCGCCAGCTTATACCGCTCCAGTAGCTCAATGGTTAGAGCGCCGTGCTGCAAGGCTACACGGCCAAACAGGCGGCGGTTCGAGCCCCGCTCTGGCCGGATTCTTTCCGATGACTAGGAGTGGTTACTGTCCCCCCTTGAGCAAGGGGGATGGGGTGTGTGGTGTGTGGGGTCCTGGCAGTGCCCAGAGATCGACGATAATGAATATGAACTTGCTCGTGTCGGGAGGGTACCTGCTGGCGACAGCGAGTCCAACTCGTGATCAGGCCGTGGTGAATTACACACACACACACACACACACACACACACACACACACACTGTTGCCCATAATATGTTCCTGGTTTACGTAAATTACATGGTGGACAGAAGTGAAGACCTTGAGGAAAGTGGAAATTGAGAAAGACTTAAAAATACTCCGGGATGATCCAGACGGGACTCACGAATGGAACCAGTCATGGGAAACGAAATTCAATGGAAAAAAAGCAAATTATTGGCCGACAGTTGTAAGAGGCATCACTGAACTATTCATTGGGAAACTGACGGATTACAAGAACGAGAGGAGAGTGTAGGAGCTAAATGGTGGGGGGGGGGGGGGTGACTCAGCCTGATCTGTCACCCATAAGACACATTAATCACATCATCAGCAAGGCCTTTAAGCTGTAGATAGACCTGAGTGACTTTTTGCGAAGAGGTGAAAAAACACGAAGGGTCTTTTGCGCCTTAGACTTGAATATACAAAGCAGGAGAACGAAAAGTGTAATGAAGATGGAGAGAATACAAGTAGTTAGTTACACAGGAAAAGGATGTAGCTGTTATTCTTAGAGGAGAGAGAGAGAGAGAGAGAGAGAGAGAGAGAGAGAGAGAGAGAGAGAGAGAGAGAGAGAGAGAGAGAGAGAGAGAGAGAGAGAGAGAGAGAGAGAGAGAGAGAGAGAGAGAGAGAGAGAGAGAGAGAGAGAGAGAGAGAGAGAGAGAGAGAGAGAGAGAGAGAGAGAGAGAGAGAGAGAGAGAGAGAGAGAGAGAGAGAGAGAATGGGTGGGATAGTTTAACAAAGGAACATGGAAAGGTTTGAAGAAGACAGACGAAGGATGGAATACAGTTTTCCACATCGAAGCTTTGAAAGGTCAAACAGCCTCGGCAAAGAGATCGTCAAATAAAAATAAATAACTACAAAGCTACATAGGACAGCTGAGACTCGAAGCCCCACGAGAGCAGCGCATTTCCGGTTGTGCTACGGTCTTTGTTCTCAGACGCCCCCAGTTCCCATATCAACTATTTCCAAAGGCCAAAAAGGAGGTCAGCAGGGGTTCTAACGCGTTCTTTTTAGGTTCATGGCACAGAAGAAAGGTCAAACTACAACCTGAGTCATAAAACTTCCCCTGGAAATGCCCAAAACTCCCTCGAAACCCTTGTCAAATACGTGTGCTTGGTAAGAGGGTTGGTTTTCTCCGACGTTTTCGCCTCTCGCATCAGCTGTATTTCCAAAGGTCGAAAAGGAGATCAATGGGGTTTGCAAGGTTCTCTTTAGTTTCATGGTACAGAAGAGGGGTCAAGCTGCCGCCAGCCCGTAAAACTACTCGTGGAAATGCCCTAAACACCTGTATACGAAAGCTTTGTCTATTACGTGTGCTTGGACGCCGAAATTAATAGGGTTACGACAGGGTCATTCTTAAACATTTCGGAACACAAGCACACACATTTGACAAGGCTTTCGTAGGAGCTTCGGGCACTTCCAGGGGCAGTTTATGACCATTCTGGTAGTCTGACCCTTCTTCTGTGCCATGAACCTAAAAAAACACTCACTATAACCCGATTGATGTCCTTTTTCGGCCCTTGGAAATAGTTGATGTGAGAGGCGGAAGCGTCTGGGAATACCGACCTGTGAGCTGTGACCTTACGTAAAATCCCAACAAGGAAAAGACACAATACTAACGTGATGCCGCTGATCTGCGTCTTCGTCGCCTGCGGCAGACCACCACCACCACCACCACCACCACTATCACCAGGAGTATCACCACCGCCACCACCGGCACCACTATCAGCAACACCACTGACGAAGACGAAGACGCAGATGTAGTGCTTTGGGTGGTGGAAGTCGTGGTTGTGGTTGTTGTAGTCGTGGTTGTGGTTGTTGTAGTCGTGGTTGGGGTGGTGGTTGCAGGTGAGATACTGCCTGAAGGTGGCCTGAATGGAGGAGGCTTTTCGCAGATGTACACAGGAGGGTGTGATGGCCTCGGCACATTTACAAGACACGTTGTTCCTGGATGGTCACTTCTCCAATTTGAGGGCCCACGAGCCACAACACTCAGACCTCCAAGGGGCCACGCACATGAGACATCATTATAGCGTGCACATGTCCTTCGGCAATAATCAGTAACCAGATCAAAGCGAATGAAGCAATATTTTATACCATGATTCGTCCACCCCTGGTACTTTGTTACGTTCACGTTCATCCACACCCACTTCTCTCCTGTGGCAGGGAAGCAAGGGTCAGCAGGGAACCAATATACGCGTTGAGCATTCCAATGATTTACTTTGACGCTGATCCCTCTAAAATCACTTCCCGGCTGCACGTACCCATCGCTCCGCACATTGTATCCTTCTGCATTGGAAGACATCACTTCGTCTTCTTCCGAGTATCCGACTTCTTTATCAGGATAGCCACACCACTGCCAGGCCGAGGCGGGGTTGAGGGCGCCCCCAGCACCCAGAGCGAGCAAGGCAGCGACAATCACACCGGTCTGCACCATGGCGAGTGTATCTCTGTGTGTGGAGAAGCGAGCCTACGTGTTGAGCATGGGACAGGATATCCTCTCGACGACGTCTCGCACACACACGCTGTCATCTTTATTCACTGTTGCAACTATGAGGAGCTCGGGCCACCTAAGTAAAGAAAAGATTTTCCAACTTATACCACATTTTGGGAAATAATAACTCAATCTACGTAAAGCAAAACGGATAACACCTACTACTGTGTGGGCACCGAGCTCCCTCACGAGTTACTTCCCCTAATAACCCTAAGCGCTTACCCCATATACAGACTGTATAGCTCCTGTTTGTGTTTTGTTTTTTCCTTATCTATTGGCTGAAATACAATCTTTCTTTAAAATATATTAATAAAAGATAATGGTTTGTAATTACAGCGCTCATGAATGAAAGTTTTATGTTGCCATCAACGGGAATGTTTTAATATTGTCCACAGAGTCAACCTTTACAAATGAGTGTTTGGTAATCACTCGACACTCCGTCACCCTCAGCCTTCCCTCAGCCTTGTAAGATAAAGGTACAATGGGGACGCGTTATAGCCGCGCTCATCACAATCTCGCTGGCCCCAGAGCCTGCAGCGGGGAAGAACCATTACCCCGGGACACAGGGCCAGTGTGACGTGCGGGTAATCACTGTTTATCTTCACAATGTTACCGTAGATGTTACAACCAAATCAACAAAACAGAAGTTAACCTTTCCAGGAGCGCTACAAGTAATTCGTCTATCTATTCAGTGTTTTGGTCGCTGCTTCGCTCAGAACATATCGGACTCAGCGTGGCACAGAAAAACTTAATATTTTGCCATAATGAAAAAAGTTTTCATGTGTCACAGAGGGGAAAGCTAAGTTTGAGTAGTGCCATATACACAGACGTCTATCAGAGAATAAAATAGTTTGAACCACAAACGAAGGTACACTGGAACACACTGTCGGTTCTTACTATGACATCTTTCCTCTCTAGCAGGTCGGTATTCCCCGACGTTTCCGCCTCTCACGTCAACTACTTCCAAAGCTCGCAGGCACAGGCTGAGAACTGCCTCTAACCCCCCAGCAGGTCAGTAGCCCTCCACCTCCACCCCCTTAGTGGTACACACACTAAACTCTTGTATTTCTGCACTCACTACATTCCGGCATCAGTATTGGTCACATGAAGTTGGGCATGCTATCAAATTATTTATTTAAGCACCACCAGTGTACAGCAGGGTTACAGATATAAGACAAAACCTAAGGGAAGGAACTTCAACTAACTTTAAAAGAATGATTTGGTCTTAACTCCTGAAAACATTTTTTTTATATTCTTGGGTATGGCTTTGATCATGAAGACATCCATTACAAGTTCTAGGGATGTGATGGTGCCAGGTAAGCCATTACATAGGCCGCTGAACCTGAGGATAAGATACTGTGTGCATTGCCCTTTGGTGAGTTGGAAACTTAATTTCATCCACCAGTAACAGCCCCCCCCACCTCCCCCATGCCTTAGGACGAGAAGTAACGCTCAGTGTGCCTTGCCCAACCAGTGGCCTTACACAATCAGGTACTCCTGGCTTCCTGCCCAGCCTTCCACCACTCCTTGAGGGGAGGACCCGGCCTTTGTTGAGTGGTTGTGCTGCTCTACTGCAGTAACATTATTAGCTGTCGTAGAGGTTGTGGGTCTACAGTAGCTGTGGGTTCTGCTTGTAGATGTTTTCCTGTTAGTAAGTCACTCTTGTATTTTGAAGATTGGGTGTCCAGCGGCTGACCTGTTTAGTCTAGTCATTGTTACAGTGTGCCTTCCATGCTGTTCTGTGCAAAACAGTGGCTGTGTATTGTGCAGGACTACGCACATCAACACACCTCAGAGGCCACAGCCAAGGTTTACTACAAACAGATAACTTTGTTGTCTGTAAGACCTAAAGAAGATGTTTTATTATCAAGATAGTGGTTATTGTACAAGAGATCATCACAGGCAGATTCAGTGTGTAATGTTATAAAGCAGATACACATCCTGTGCTGCAGCAGAGCAATTATCTAGTCACACAAGGTCCTATACTTTTGTCTAGTCATATGTAGAACAGTTAGATACATGTACTAACCTAAGTATTGTTTATAAATAAGTACCTGAAGAGTGTATGCACTCACCCTTCTACATGTACTAACACCTTCACGGAGAACTTGCAGTAGTTTTATATAACAACATAACGGTGCTCCACATCAGGTCTGGAGAAGTAGTTACATGGGACAGTTTTATATAACAACATAACGGTGCTCCACATCAGATCTGGAGAAGTAGTTACATGGGACAGTTTTATATAACAACATAACGGTGCTCCACATCAGGTCTGGAGAAGTAGTTACATGGGACAGTTTTATATAACAACATACAGGTGCTCCACATCAGGTCTGGAGAAGTAGCTACATGGGACAGTTTACAGCCAATACATCAGGTTTGTCAGCTCCCAAACCAAACACAGAACACAACAAAAATTCCTTGTAGCTCCAGTGTTTGGCGTGGATATAAAAAGGAGGGAATTTTAGGAGACTTTATAGTAAATCTCTTTATTAGTACCTGGTATTGCGTATAAATAACGGATCATTGTGGGGAATATGGTTTGGTTTGGGCGCTGACAGTGACTGTGTTGGACTGTCGACCTGGCCAATAGACAGTAACATCTGTAAGGCAAACAAACCCTTCACAAGTGACTGTTATCTAACCCCTGACAGTTTACTTTTTATATATGTCAGGAAGTGGTGAGCAAGCATTATTAACTACTACAAAATCATAACGCAAAAGGCCAAAGAAAGTGTTCATTCAATTCAACATGGAGATATTAAAAGTAAAACCGGTTAAATAGGTGACGAAATATATCACCTTGAGGAATGCCTCCTCTACCAGCCAAAACCTGCTGCAGCATTCATCAACCATTACATTTACTTGCTTACATTACATTTACCATCAACATTTACATTTTCTGGCTGCTGGAAAGTCACCATAATCAGAAACACGGCCACCAACACACCGTGACTTAACTTAACACAGGTAACACGCTGTAACACAAGGCTAAGTAACAGTCTGGTGCACTAAGGTCACTATTCTCAAACACATCCTTCTCTTACCTCAGTCATTTCTAAAGGCCAAGGAAGAGGTTAAACACGTCATCTTGAGTGTGTCTTTACCTTCATGGTGCAGGAACTTTGCCAGACTACCACCAGGTCATAAAACTACTACCACTGGAAATGCCCACAAATCCCCTGAAAGCCTTGTTAAATGTGTGTGCTTGGCGCTGAAAGTTTACGAACATGACCCTAAGGCAGTGGGGCAAGGAACGGTGTGTGCTTGTTGCCCAGCGTCCAGGAAAGAGTTTGTGCTGCTGTCCAAGTGTTATCAGCTGTAATGATGCTGTTTGTGACCGTCTGTGTGCCTTTGGACAAGAAACAGATTATGCGGCAAACCAAAAGACTCCTAGTGGTAGTTTTCTTATCGGCACTGTCCCCTCCTATAAAAAGTACAGGAATTCAGGAACCTTACTTTAACTTACTTAAGCCTTACTTAATAACAGGACGCGGATTCAGTTGGTTCATGACAGTATCTAAGCTCCATAGTCAGCATGGTCAAGGTAAATTATAGGAATCTTTATTATACACATTACTTTTTTATCAAAGTGTGTCCTCTGGTGGTGCTGGTACGAGGGACACTGAGTGGTTCATTGAGACCATTTTCCACGACTACTGTCCCTTGCCGTTATATTATAGGAATCTTTATTAAACAAACCAGTGTCTTCATCTATAGGTACGCCCTCTGGTGGTGCTGGTACGAGGGACACCGAGTGGTTCATAGAGATCGTTCTCCACTACTACCGTCCCTTGCCGTTCCCATGTAGCTCCAGGGTTGGCAGGTCCAGGGAGAGGTTCGTACAGGTTGTTCTCCACGACGTATACTTGTTGCTGGTCATCCCTGGCTCTGGTGGGGTTTACAGGTCCAGGGAGAGGTTCATACAGGTTGTTCTCCACGACGTATACTTGTTGCTGGTCATCCCTGGCTCTGGTGGGGTTTACAGGTCCAGGGAGAGGTTCATACAGGTTGTTCTCCACGACGTATACTTGTTGCTGGTCATCCCTGGCTCTGGTGGGGTTTACAGGTCCAGGGAGAGGTTCATACAGGTTGTTCCCGAAGACGTATACTTGTTGCTGGTCCTCCTGGCTCTGTTGGGGTTTACAGGTCCAGGAGGGTTCACACAGGTTGTTCCTGATGACATATAATGTGTGGGTGTGGGTGGGTCAAGCTGGTGATGATACTGGACCCCCATGCCTGTTGATCAGTTGTTATAATAGTCATTAACAGTAGTAGTAGTAGTAGTAGTAGTAGTAGTAGTAGTAGTAGTAGTAGTAGTAGTAGTAGTAGTAGTATAATCATTCTTAAAAATTCTATATATTGTCATTTCTAGTATCACACACACACACACACACACACACACACACACACACACACACACACACTCATACGCTGCCGCTCTGTTAGCTCATTTGGTTAGAGCGCCGTGCTGCAAGGCTTCACGGCCAAACAGGCGGCGGTTCGAGCCCCGCTCAGGCCGGATTCTTTCCGTTGACTAGGAGTGGTTACTGTCCCCCCTTGAGCAAGGGGGATGGGGTGTGTGGTGTGTGAGGTCCTGGCAGTACCCAGAGATCGACGATAATGAGCACTTGCTCGTGTCGGGAGGGTACCTGCTGGCGAAAGCGAGTCCAACTCGTGATCAGGCCGTGGTGAATTACACACACACACACACACACACACACACACACACACACACACTGATGCATATATATGTTCCTGGTTTACGTAAATTATATGGTGGACAAATGAAGACCATGAGGAAAGTGGAAACTGAGAAGGACTTAAAATACTCCGGGATGATCCAGACGGACTCACGAATGGAACCAGTCATGGGAAACGAAATTCAAAGCAACAAAAGCAAATTATTGGCCGACAGTTGTAAGAGGCATCACTGAACTATTCATTGGGAAACTGACGGATTACAAAAACGAGAGGGGAGTGTAGGAGTTAAATGGAGGGGGGGGGGTGATTCAGCCTGATCTGTCACCCAATTAAGCTTGTAGATAGACTTTAGTGAAATTTACGAAGAGAGGAAAGAAAGATATGATGGCTCTTTTTGTGCCTTAGACTTGAATATACAAAGCAGAAGAACGAAAAGTGTAATGAAGATGGAGAGAATATATATATATATATATATATATATATATATATATATATATATATATATATATATATTAGAATAGAGAGAGAGAGAGAGAGAGAGAGAGAGAGAGAGAGAGAGAGAGAGAGAGAGAGAGAGAGAGAGAGAGAGAGAGAGAGAGAGAGAGAGAGAGAGAGAGAGAGAGAGAGAGAGAGAGAGAGAGAGAGAGAGAGAGAGAGAGAGAGAGAGAGAGAGAGAGAGAGAGAGAAAGAGAGAGAGAGAGAGAGAGAGAGAGAGAGAGAGAGAGAGAGAATGGGTGGGATAGTTTAACAAAGGAACATGGAAAGGTTTGAGAAAGACAGACGAAGGATGGAATACAGTTTTCCACATCGAAGCTTTGAAAGGTCAAACAGCCTCGGCAAAGAGATCGTCAAATAAAAATAAATAACTACAAAGCTACATAGGGACAGCTGAGACTCGAAGCACCACGAGAGCGCTACGGTCTTTGTTCTCAGACGCTCCCGGTTCCCATATCAACTATTTCCAAAGGCCTAAAAGGAGGTCAGCAGGGGTTCTAATGCGTTCTTTTTAGGTTCATGGCACAGAAGAAAGGTCAAACTACAAGCCGAGTCATATAACTTCCCTGGAAATGCCCAAAACTCCCTCGAAACCCTTGTCAAATACGTGTGCTTGGTAAAGGGTTGGTTTCTCCGACATTTTCGCCCTCTCGCACGTCAGCTGTATTTCCAAAAGGTCGAAAAGAGATCACTCAGTTTACTAAGGTTCTCTCTGGTTTGATGGTACAGAAGAAGGGTCACCTGCCAGCCAGCGAAGCTTCTCGTGAAATGCCTAAACACTGTTATAAACTTTGTCCATTACGTGTGATTGTGGACGCCGAAATTAATAGGAATTTATTAGGGGTCATTTCTTTAAACATTTCAGACACAAGCTTTTTATTTAGCCAAAGGGTTTTTCGGCGTAGGAACTTCAGGCACTTCCAGGGTGGTTGTGACCCGCTTCGAGTAGTCTGACCCTTCTTCTGTCATGTAACCTAAAAAACGCCATATAGCCCGATTGAGTGTCAACACCGGCCTTCAAATAATTGATATGAGCGGAAGCAATCTGGAAATCTCGACCTGACCTGCAGCAAAATCAACAAGGAAAAGGCCTGGCTAATGATGCCGCTGATCTGCGTCTTCGTCGCCTGCGGCAGACACACCACCACCCCACCACCACCACTATCACCAGGAATATCACCACCACCCACCCACCACCGCCACCACCCACCCACCACCACTATCACCAGGAATATCACCACCACCACCACCGGCACCACTGCCGCCAGCACCACCGACGAAGACACGCAGATGACAGGGGACGGGAGGGATCTGTATTTGTAGGTGTTGATGTGCTTTTCGTGGTGGATTGGGATAAGTGGAAGTCATCAATTGTGGTTGTTATAATCGGTGTTGAGGGTGGTTGTGATCGTGGTTGGGGTGGTGGTTGTAGGTCAGGATGGTCGTGAAATTGTGAAAGCCTGAATGGAGGGTTCTCGCGAATTAGCACGCATCAATTGAGCTTATGGAGTCGACACCGCATTTGCAAGACACGTTATTCCTGGATGTTCCTGACACGCAAGGGCCGCCAGGCCCACAACCTCAGATTTTCCAATTAACTGACATATGCCACTTGGCTATCCATGTCCATTGGCAGTAATTTGTGCTCAGCTGGAAGCAGGCAAACATACATAAGGTGTGATTGTGGGAGTCGGCGGTGTTTTCCTGTGGTGTGCACCTTTCCTCTCAGCCTTCCGCTTCTCTCTGTCAGGAAGCAGGTCAGCAGGGCAAGCTTCGTGTTAGACATTCCTTGTTTTACTTTGGCATGGTCCCTCTGAAATCCTTCCCGGCTGCATGCCACGCTCCACAATTGTATCCTTCTGCACTGGAAAACATCACTTCGTCCAGAGTACCTCACTGCTTGATCAGGGGCGCCACAGACCTGCTGCTGGGCCGAGGCAGGGTTGAGGCGCCCCCAGCACAGAGCAGAGCAAGGCAGCTGTAATCCACCAGTGCCCCACCATAGCAGGTGTGATATACTGTAATGAAAGCGAGCCCTTCTTTTTTTTCTTTTTTTTTACAACAAGGAGGCAGCTCAAAGGGCACAAAAAGCAATAATAAAAAACACTTCTCGCTGCTCCTAAAAAAAAAGAAGAAACAAAAGGTAAACCAGATCAAATACGGGAGGAGATGTCCTGTCCTCCTCTTGAAAGAGTTCAAGTCGTAGGCAGGAGGAAATAGATGAAGGAAAGATTGTTTCCAGAGCAATGGGACAGGAGTTATGGGTATAGGACAGATATCCTCTCGACGATACTAGGACGTCTATAGGTCCACAAGGGTAAACACATTTCATCTTTGTTCAGTATTTGCAACTATGAGGCTATTTAAGCCACATAGAGATTTTACCACTTATATCACGTTCTGAGGGATAACAATTAATAGTCTATTTATCCATGTAATGGGTATTATTACCGACTCACCCTTAAATCTTCCCATATAGGCTACATGCACTATTTAACTTTTGTTTGATTTTCCTCATCTATCCTCTGTCATCTGTCTATCGTATCTATCGTTGTATCTATCGTTACCTATCACTTCTTACTTATCTATCGTTATCTTTCCTCCAAAATATATCAATAAAAGGTAAACAATTTTAGTTGTAGTTATATTTCTTCCCGGGAATAGAAGGTGTACAGATCCTGTAAGAATCTTTTTATCTTGTCTGGGTCAACCTTTACAAATGAGTGTTTTGGTAATTCTCGACACTCCCTCACCCTCCATGTGCCTGTTGCCTTGTAGATAAAAGGTACAAAAATGGGGACATTTCAGCCGCATCATCACCAATCGCTGGCCCAGAGCCTGCAGCGGGGAAGAACCATTACCCAGGACACAGGGCCAGTGTGACGTGGGTAATCCTGTTTATCTTTACAAGTTTATTTTGTCCAACAGCAAATCGTAACAAAACTGAAAGTTAACCTTTCAGGGCGCTACAAGTTCGCGCAATATTCTTTCTTTGGCCGCTTCTTCGCTCAGAACATATCAGTTCAGCGAGGCATGAAGGCTATGTTATGTTGCCCTCGTGAACAAAGTTTTTTCATGTGTCACAGCGTGAAAGCGAAGTTTAAACGATATACCTTGACATCTATCTCATGAAAAAAATATTTGTCTGTGATGCGTGAAAAATACCGATGTGTTCCGTAAGTTTCTGACCCCCATCTGAGGTCAATATTCTCAGGTTTACTGTAAGCGCGTTGACAAGAGCTTAGAAATTGTATCAGTGTAAGGCATTAAATGACTGAGAATGGTATTATCAAACGCTTCTGGTTCTTGTTACGACTATTTTTTAAGGTCAGAGGAGGAGCTACGTCGAGTTGTCAAGGTACTTTTCCCGTTCACCAGCGCGAGAGGCCTTACAAAAACTTCCACCACCAGGCTCAGGAAACCACCCAACCCTGAAACCCCGACAACTTCACACGGAAAGCCTTTCAGAAATGGATGGACTGTGAGCCTTCAGAAGGGTTTTGATAATGCAGACCCATATTGTGTAGAAGCAGGTGACCCTGATATACCACGGCCTCGACCTTTTTTCTGCGCCACTCCTGCCCGAGCCATCATATCTGATCCACATTACAATTCAACTTATTTATAACTACGACTGTTGACTAGGATTACAGTACAGTTCAACCTACACTTCAGTCGATCTCCGAGTAGAGTATCTCCAAAACCAGTGTGCTTAGCGCCTTTACCCTGCAGCCAGTGGGTGAAGATCTCACTGCCATGAATCGTGCGAAACCGTTTCCCCTTCTAAGGGGATGAATCATCCACCACCAGGCAACCCTTACAATGATGTGCCATAGACTTCCACAATCTCTTGACAGGGAAACGGGGCGCGAGGCCGATTCACGCAGGGGGCCGATTTTTCAAAATTTAAATTTAAATATTTTCAAAACCAAAGCAGCCTAGCGACCTGGAAACTAAACAGGCACCTCCCTTATAGGCATATACTGAGGTCTCCATGAGCAGTGGTATCAAAAATTCAAAGTCGTTTTCCCTAATAAAATCCCGATTAATTGTTTTTTTATATAAGTTATAACAAAAGCTTAAAACTATTCATAAATCCTCAGATTTTGCAACGCTAGATGCACAAACATCACCAAATGCAGAGATAATCGCTTATATTTTCAGAATCAATAGCAATATTTTAGCATATCTTATAAGTTTTTTTGCCCCGAAATAGCTACTTATTTTTTTTTTTATTTGAGTGCAATTTTTTACGTAAGTTTTTAACATCCTAATAAATCCTTAATTTTTCACATTAGGAAACTTAATACTTGAGGAAAGCATGCTGAAACATCTTACCGTTTTGCTCAACAAAGCAAAATATTCATTTTCTCTATATGCAATCACAACTTATTTTGGTTGAATTTTCGATCAGTCACTATTGCCGCAGCACGTCTTGCCATATCTCAGCCCTCGTCCCTGAACAATCCGCTTTTAGCCTTTTGGCCTGTAGCTTATGGGCCCCGGTCAGTTCCTGGACTTGTACACGTCCCTGTTCCTCATACGTCTCCTGTTCTGCCCTCCTCGATACTGCTCCTCCTTCCTGCCGGTCTGGCTTTCTTCAGAGCCTTGTTCTTCCTCTGCTTCTGAGGTCACGTCCTTGGAGAAATTAGCACCGAAACAGTTCAGAAGAGGACCTGCTGATCAATGCGGCAAGATGGTGTTGGCCGGTTGTGCCTCCTCAGCACCTGTACCCCTGCAAGGTCGGGTCTGGGGCGCCAGGAACTCAGGAGGTGCACTGAACCCGTCCCTGTGGCGCATGTGGCAGGGAGAGGAACCTCAACCTGCGCTCCCTTCTTGTCCTCCCCTGCATCAGGGGAGTCCCACAACAGTGACATCCCGAAGGACGCCATGTGGGCCATTGGGAGAGATGGCCGCTTCCAGGACCACCATGCCCGTACCAGTCTCCCCTGTCGACCAGCTCGACCAGGGCGTCGAGAACATCACAGAGGGCGGGTCGCCCCTCTCGAGCTCCAGGTAATCTTCATCTCCTCCTGCTGGGCAGCTCCTGCTTGCAGCACTCCGGCCACAGAGGAGTTGGCCTGGACCTTCCTGGCCAGGTAGCCGGCGTGGTGCCGACCGCGGCGAGGCAACTCGTCCGTCGGCGGGTCCGGCTGGTCGTCAGGCCAGCTCTCCCTGGCAACCTGGGCCAAGATCACCTCGTCGTCCTCAACTTCTCCTCTGCCTTGGCCCGGTCCAGGTCGGCCTGCAGGTCCCCAGGAAGAACCGACGAGCTTCAGCAAATGCAGGCGACGCTGGGCCAACCTGTTGCTCACCATGCGCGTTTCTGCACGCTCGTCCAGTAGTTAGCGCCGCACATGAATTGCGGCTCTTTACCAGAGTGCTTTCCCAGTCAGGGTCAGAGTTGGCCTTCCCCATGCACACATACTCGTGACCCCGTAGGACGTAGTGAACAGCCCCCTCTCTACCACAATGCACTGAACACCCCACTGCACTGCACTGCACACTACACTGAGTCACTGCACTGATTGCGTAGTAAGGCACCTCCACATTGTACTCCTCGGTGTCGCGGCGTCCTCATATCTTGTGTCTCCTCCGTCACTTCCCTCGATCCACTGCGCCTTCTGTGTCTTCTTACCATATCGTCCTCCTGGATTGCGCTTGCAGTTGTGGGGAAGGGGTGCAGAACGATGAATAACTATGGGTCCTTTGCTTGGAGAGTAAACAAGAGGCAGGACAGCGATAATCACTTTACAGAGAGGTGCCCAGCTGACTGCGTGCCTAAGGCGAGTTGAGCGACGCGAGAACTGAGCTGGAAGAGTTGCCATGTGGCACTAACTAAACGTACACGACTGCTGTTTCCCTATGCATCGTAAAACTGTGGACTTCACTATCCTACAGTTATCATTCATTTTACGTAAAAGATTTCAACCTAAAGTTGCGCAAATTTGCCATTTTTACACAACGTTTTTCGAAAGTTTTGCATGCATGGTGCTATTTTATATAAGTTACCTTGAATCCTCGACAAATCACTCTAGAACACTCCTGCCTGCTTGTATGCACTAAAACTTGAAGGGTCGTCCTGTTTCCCTTAAATTCAGGAGTAGAAACTGCAGAGTGTGTTTGAGTTGTATCCGCAGTGAAAGTCGCCATAACAATCGGCATTTATACATGAAGCCAACGCGCAGGACTGAAGAGATTTCACGTCAACTAGTTGTGAGAAGTCTATGGATGTGCTTAAATGTTACATACTTTCTGTAAGGTTCTATAGTATATGCCTAACTTTGCTGCAAAGGGAAGATCGTAGAATCATTTTAGGAAAGATTCACGTTTAACAACTAGACACACACACACACACACACACACACACACACACACACACACACACACACACACCCACACACACACACACACACACACACACACACACACACACACACACATACACTGTGCTACAACCAAACGTTCTGTGCGATTCAAGGTATTGTGAAGATAAGTCATCAATGATTATAATTCAATAATAACATTTTAATTTAATTTAAAATACTGTATTGATTAAAAAAAATAATATAGTAAAATAATGAAGGCCATGTAAACAGTATTTCATTTTGCTTGAGAAGTCCAAAATAGCTTGGTTTTAGAAGATACTAGTGAGGAAAATGCACACGTCTTCAACATATTATAATGACATTGGTACCCATACGAGAAATGAAGCTACTGTTGGCCTTAACACATTGGGCTATTAAGTAAAGATGCACATAGCCCAACCTAAGAGGAGTTCCTAGTTGAAGACCCTTCACATGAGCAAATAGTAACCTAACCTATCCACCGCTGAAATAGTAATATTTCCCCGCGTCTTAAAATCTCATAAACAGGTAATAATAATGCAGAAACGGTTACCAGGTAGTGATGATTAGCAAATACAATATAAACAAAATAGTAATGGTAACCTTTAGAGAGTGGGAAGTTTCCGGTGTGATTCTAAAGTTTTACCAAGACAGGTATGGCTCACCAAAAGCTAGCTTCCTGTTCATTAAACTCTCCTAACACGTCCAGTCTATTAGACTGTGGCCTTGATGAAGACTATGGGAAATATCCATTACAACAGGTCTGTAATAACAGCTTCACAGAGCCCTGTGGGAGAGATCACACCCAATAATTTTTGGACAAAGGTACACCTTCCCTCATCCTTCGATGGCAGGACTGATGTGAACGATTGTCTCGTCTCGTAGCTGTGCCTCACGTGGTTGTTTTCCAACGGTACAAGGCGGTTATGGCTGTGGGTGCACACAATGGCAGTGTGTGTCTATATCTCTTTCAATCAAATTCCTCACGGGCGAGCTGACTATTAGCACCTCATACTTCTCAGCATTGCAGTTAAATTATATACACTTTGTATCCCCTCCATGGCATATTTACTACAGCCGAAAGGCTAGGCCCCAGCAAGAGCATTATTACATTAAAAAGCAGCCGAATCCGCTTCAAAATACGGTGAAAATTATGTTTCGCTACTTCTGGTACAAGTTGGCGCCAGGCCTCCGGGTAAAAATAAGCAACTTGTACTTATACACAGATGCCGCCTATGTCAGGACTCTCTCTATCAGGGACTCTAGTCAAGTCTTGCATTGATCGGCATTAGACTATTCAATTTTTTACCGTTTCCCTATCAGCGGTCGTCGGTGCCGACTTCTTTCAGAATAATGAGGGACTGTCGTGACGTGATCTTCGCCCTAATGAAGGTTCTTGTTGTCGGCTCAGAAGTATTGGCTAACAATGCCGCCATCATGGAATTTATATTTTCATTTTACAATCACAGGCACAACAACTTCTGGGCATGGTTACGTTTTACTGTGACTGTGGCACAAATTTGGGAGCCATGACTTTTTACGCCTCTACTGCCTCTCTCTCGTGTTAGATACTTTAGCTAAATTTGCCACCTGAGGTCAGAAAGGTGTGAGATGTAACATCTCACTCTACCAGTACAGAATGGATCCATATTTAAAAGGAACGACTGGCAACCTAAATTTCTCGAGCATGCAATGAGTGGCAGCCGCAGCACATCTGCAGTGGAGGCAGAAGGGAGGGGGAGGGACGTTGCGTCTCATGCTCTCCACATGTTTTAGGACGAACCGACAAATTTTACAGTGGTTTGTAGATTAACCGAAAAAATGCGCTCACTACAATTTTAAGATACTGAATTGCGTCTGCTTGACCATTCCGATAACAAAATACGGAACCAATGCCGTTCCATTGATGGTTAAAACGAAACGCTACATTTCATTTCTCAATACAGGAATGAGTTAAATATTTTGAGAACAACAAGGAAGCTAGCAAGACAGTCCCCTTGAAGACCCATCTGACCGCTCCTTGGCAGTGTCGGCCAGCTGGTCGGCAGTTGACAGACAATCTGCAAGACTTCCGCTCGTCAAAGACACTGCTACGACGCTAAGCCAATCGGTCAGCAGATTCGTGGTTATCGTGAACATGGCGCCATTTCAAAAAATGACCATTGAGACTCGTCTTGAGACTAACGTTGGCAGCACGTCACAGACCTGGCAGCTAGCTAGCCAAATATCCCAGACAATTAATCTGCTGGTAGCCGACACCAAGACGTCGCGTCCCCCCCCATTCTTGGAGCAGGCCGACTTGTCAAATGCAGAAGTCGCTGGGTTGTCGTGGCCCAAGTCGGCACAGTGCCCCCGTTCACAATGTAGAAAAGTAGGGTGGGGGCTACACCAAATTTTCTTCCTGGCATTGTGGTACGACAATGGAATAAGCTCCCACCTCCAGTGGTCCCGAGTGTAACACGATTGACTCCTTTAAAACAAGCTCGACCGTCACTTCCTTGAACTTAATATTAACTGGGATTGAAATACAGCGTTTTGGAACATCGATTAGCCTTTAATCCTCCAGATTTAAGGACAGACCACCCTGGTCTGGAGTCTGGACCATGGGCTCTGTGGCGGTCTGGTTTTATGTAAATCTGTAACCGTCTGTAAATCTATATAATCTCTCTCTCTCTCTCTCTCTCTCTCTCTCTCTCTCTCTCTCTCTCTCTCTCTCTCTCTCTCTCTCTCTCTCTCTCTCTCTCTCTATCTCTCTCTCTATATCTCTCTCTCTCTCTCTCTCTATCTCTCTCTCTCTCTCTCTCTCTCTCTCTCTCTCTCTCTCTCTCTCTCTCTCTCTCTCTCTCTCTCTCTCTCTCTCTCTCTCTCTCTCTCTCTCTCTCTCTCTCTCTCTCTCTCTCTCTCTCTCTCTCTCTCTCTCTCTCTCTCTCTCTCTCCTCTCACTCTCACTCTCTCTCTCTCTCTCTCTCTCTCTCTCTCTCTCTCTCTCTCTCTCTCTCTCTCTCCTCTCTCCTCTCTCTCTCTCTCTCCTCTCTCTCTCTCTCAGTACTCCCTGCCCCTCTCCCTGTCCCTTCAGTGCAGTCTTTTTACAATGGCCTGGATCACGCCACCACCACCGCCTATCAGCACCACTTCATCACACTGGAAGAGGTGTGAACGTGGTTATGTAATTGTCAGGGTGGAAGGGCTTTGAGAGGAACACCTGGAGGCTGTCAGTGGCATAGGTTTATGAAGGGTGTTGTGGCGTTAATGCTGTATGCCTGGGAGGTGTGTTGTTGTGGTGGATGTGGTGAGGGTAGAGGTTGTAGTTGGTGTAGTGGTGTCAGCTGGTGATGTTGTTGTGGTGAAAGCTTCAGTGGTGGTGGTGGTGTGAGTACTTGGAGTTGTTGTTGTTGTTGTGGTGGTAGCGGTGGTGGTGGTGGTGGTAATACTTGGGTTGTTGTTGTTGTTGTGGTGGCAGCGGTGGTGGGTAGTGGTGGTAGTACTTGAAGTTTTTGTTGTTGTTGTGGTGGCAGCGGTGGTGTGGTGGTGGTGGCAGTACTTGGCGTTGTTGTTGTTGTTGTTGTGGCTTCGCTGGTGGTGGTGATGACATAGGTTGTTGTTGTTTTATTGTTGGTAATTTATTAATTGGCGGCGGTGGTGGTGGTAATGCTTGGAGTTGTTGTTGTTGTTGTTGTGCTTGTGGTGGTGGTGGTGGTGTGTTATTAGTACTTGGAGTTGTTATCGTTTATTTGTTGTTGTTGTTGTTGTTATTTGTGGTGGTGGTGGAGTTGGTTGTGGTAGTACTTGGAGTTGTTATCGTTGTTTATTTATTGTTGTTGTTGTTGTTGTTGTTGTTGTGGTGGTGGTGGGTAATTGGTACATGGGTTGTTCGTTGTTGTGGTGGTGGTGGTACTTGGAGTTATTATCGTTATTGTAATTGGTGGTGGTAGTACTTGGGTTTGTATCGTTGTTTAATTTATTTATTTATTTGTTGTTGCTTGTTATTTATGGTGGTGGTGGTGGTACTTGGAGTTGTTATCGTTGTGGTGGTGGTGAGTAGTGGTCTCGTGGTACTTGGGTTGTTATCGTTGTTGTGTGTGGTGGTGGTGGTGGTGGTGGTGCCGGAACATTATCGTTGTTGTGGTGGTGGTGGTACTTGGGTTGTTATCGTTGTGTTGTTGTGGTGGTGGTGGTGTGGTATGGGTTTATCGTTGTTGTGGTGGTGGTGGTGGTGGTGGTGTTTTGGGTTATCGTTGTTGTGGTGATGGTGGTACTTGGAGTTTATTATCGTTGTTGTTGTTGTTGGGTTATTATCGTTGATGGTGGTGGTGGTACTTGGGTTATATCATTGTTGTTGTTGTATGGGTTATTTATCGTTTATTTATTTGTTGTGGTGTGGGTTATTATCATTCATTATCATTTATTTGTGGTGGTGGTGGTGGTAGAGCCTTTAGGTTATTATCGTTGTTGTTGTTGTTGTGGTGGTGGTGGTACCCGATTTAAATTATCGTTGTTTTTTTGTTTATTGTGAGTAATTGGTGGTACTTGATTTGTTATCGTTGTTGTTGGTGAGTGGTGGTGGTAGTACTTGGGTTATTTATCGTTATTTTCTTTATTGTTGTTGTTGTTGTGGTGGTGGTGGTGGTGGTGGTGGTGATACTTGGGTTAGCTATCGTTGTTGACATTGTGGTGGTGGTGGTATTAGTACTTGGGTTATCGTTGTTGTTGTTGTTGTTGTTGTTGTTGTGGTGGTGTGGTGTTGGTGGTGGTGGTGGCGGCTACTTGGAGTTGTTATCGTTGTTTTGTTGTTGTGGTGGGTGGTGATGGGTGGTGGTGGTGATGGTATTGGGTTATTATCGTTGTTGTTGTTGTTGTTGTTCCACTCCTTCACTGACGACCACCATTCCATGAAGATCCTCACAGTCCCTGGCCAGAAGTGTTGCCGTGGGCGCCTCAAAGACGCAAGGAGCACCATCGCCACAACCACACGCCCAGCCATCACCCCAAGACACGCCAGGCCTCTCTTTGTCTCTGGTGTCTCCAGGGTGTCTATTGTGTTGTCATGGTGGGGAGGGAGCCGATATGGACATGAATATACTCTCCCTGATTATAAGATGCCGACACACACACACACACACACACACACACACACACTAGGGATGTGGGCAGGTACCGTTGAATTTGAGTACCTGTAATAAGATACTAAAACTCAGGGTACAAATTTTAATGTGTTACTGGTACCAGTACCGGTACCCAAAAGAGTTTTCTTTTATCTTAATGTCCGTCAGTGGGGATGAATTACGAAATAGTTCTGTAAAGAAACACTATCTCTCTCTCTCTCTCTCTCTCTCTCTCTCTCTCTCTCTCTCTCTCTCTCTCTCTCTCTCTCTCTCTCTCTCTCTCTCTCTCTCTCTCTCTCTCTCTCTCTACCTCTCTCTCTCTCTCTCTCTCTCTCTCTCTCTCTCTCTCTCTCTCTCTCACTCTCTCTCTCTCTCTCTACCTGTCAATGTCTTACAGGGTGAGTAATGTCACCGATGTAGACACCTCTCAATTCCTGCGATCTCTTCATAAACTAGTGCGTTGACATTAGAGCTCAAACATCGGTGACTGAAAATAAAGTAAAGGTGCCCAATTTAAAAAGCCAACTTCGTAGAAATCCGACGAGAAACTAATAGATATGCAACTAACAGTTGATGACGGCAATGTAGAGGGATGCCTGGCTAAGCTTTAAAAATCACTTACCTTTTCACTCAAGCAGGACACATTTGTCCCTGCGGCCGAAGCAATTAACACTAATAAAAAGCCCACCTTGGTTTAATAGCGGAAATTAAACACTCAGTCAAGGAGAGAAAGTTGTTTTACAGGTTAAAGAAAAGAATAATAAAGTTATCGCCTTGAAAACATTAGACACTATAATGATGCCGGGTATGACGAGTAAACAGATTAGTAATGTGGTCCAGGCAAAGCGTAGATATGAAGAAAAATATTGCAGCCAACTGTAAAATAATCCGAAATCCTTCTGCAGTTACATGACAACAGAAAGGCGATCAGGGAAGTGGAACTGGACCATAACAAACAGCGACGGTGCACTAGTGACTGACATTGCTTACGTTGCAAACCTATTAAACAATTCCACTTTTTCCTCGGTGTTTAATACCCCTTAACAGTCCCTCAACCACTACCACCAACACCAGTACTAATGTAAATCCCGGAGCATACACATTGCCTAACTTTGAAATAAAAAAAACCCGATGAGTCCTAAAGCCCTCAAATCACTTCTAAACAAATACAAAGTTCTGACCTGACAAAAGTATATCCAGCGCTCTGCTGCGCTGAAAGAAACAAAGTCTGCGAGAAAATACTCTCTCTCCTCATCACGATCAGAGTTCAATATGTCCTTGCGACGAGGCATCGTCCTTCGGACTGGAAAAAGGTTAACGTGACATCGATTTTTAAGAAAGGCAAAAAAGTACCAGGTAATTACAGACCCATTAGTCCCCTAACTTCGGTTGTAGGTGGGCTACTTGAGGGCATAATTAGAGACAAAATTGTGGCAGAGTTACTCTTGAAAGCTACCTATTAATTAGGGGACTCACAACGCGAATGGCTTCCGAAACAAAGATCCTGCCTAATTAAACCTATTAACCTTTTATAATGACCCCCTTTCACTATTTTATGGCAGCAGTAACCAAATCACTGGACGTAGTCTATCTTGATTCCAGAAAGAGTTTGATAAGAAGTCCCACATCTTACAAATTACTTTACAAATTAAAGCAAATAGGTATTGACGATTGTCAAGTAAACCAATGGATCGCGAATTGGTTGAGCAACAGACAACAAAGAGTAGTGATGACGGATTTAACTCAGTGGGCGCGGTCACTAGTATGTCCCCTCAGGGGCTCGGATTCTTGGCCCAGTGCTCTTCATTATTTACATCAACGACGGATGTTGGACTCCAATAATCGCATTAGTAAATTTGCAGACGACACAAAGATCGGTAACTCGGTTCTCACTGACGAAAGACAGGCAAGCCCTCAAGAGGATTTGCACAAAATTTTTTCAACAGCTTGGCTTGGATGAATGGGGAGATGCCCTTTTAACGAAGACCAGTGCCATGTCCTTCAAGTTGGAACGAGCGAGAAGAAGTTTCGATTGCAACGAAATGCGCGGCGTTAAACTTAAAAGCGTTCAATGCATCAAGGACTTGGGGGTCAAAATCGCGTCAAACCTCAAATTCTCACAGCAATGCATCGATGCAACAAATAAAGCGAACAGAATGTTGTACTTCATTAAAAGAAACTTTTTATTCAAGAATAAAGATGTAATACTTCCGCTCTACAATAGTTTAGTCAGACCCCACTTGGAATATGCGGTACAGTTTTGGTCTCCCCACCATGCAAAGGATATTGTTAAATTAGAAGGTGTTCAGCGTCGGGCAACGAAAATGGTCCCTTCCTTGCGCAACAAATCCTACGAAGAAAGGCTTTCCACCCTTAACATGTTCTCTCTTGAGAAACGTCGCCTCCGAGGAAAACTGATCGAATGTTTTAAAATACTTAATGGTTTCACGAATGTAGACAGATCAACATTGTTTATGATCGATGACACTTTGCGCACGAGGAACAATGGCGTAAAACTCAGATGTGGACAAGTAAATTCAGACTGCACCAAATTTTTCTTCACCAACGTTGTAGTGCGAGAATGGAATAAGCTCCCACCGTCAGTGGTCCAGTGTAACACGATTGACTCCTTCAAAAAAAAGCTCGACCGTCACTTCCTTCAACTTAATATCAACTAGAGTAGAAATGCAACGTTTTGGAGCCTTCTGATTAATGTAAAATCACTTAGGTTTAAGGACAGACCACCTAGTCTGGACCATGGGGTCTGTGTGGTCTGATTTTCTATGTAAATCTGTGTAAAAAATCTCTCTCTCTCTCTCTCTCTCTCTCTCTCTCTCTCTCTCTCTCTCTCTCTCTCTCTCTCTCTCTCTCTCTCTCTCTCTCCCCTGAATGAAGTGAATATTTTTTTCGATAAAAAGAATAGCATATGTATACGTAGTTATTATGGATGTACTCATAGTCTAATGATAATAACAATATATATTAGTATCCTAAAAAAAAAGATTCGGACATGAAGAATCATCCAATAAATCCAATAATAAAATAGTGGAGACGGGAGCTATGATGGAAACGGAAAGCAGGACAAAATGGTGGGAACCTGGGAAGACGATCAGCGAGGCAGTGACTCAGCAGCCAGCACAACATTCAAGGCTTATCGTCCCACAGGGCCCATACCGGTACCGCATGGAGACTCGCCAGCCCCGCGCGCCGCCGAGCGCCACCAAGATCCAAACGGTACCAGCACTAGCGGTAATGGTCAATGCCGAGTGATAATGAGTCTTCCCGGCAATAGGTACCGGTACCGGGTGCCGGCTGAATCGATTCTTCTCGGCACCCGGTACCGGTACCGGGTGCCGAGAAGACTCGATTCAGCCGGCACCCGGTACCGGTACCCATTGCCGGGAAGACTCATTATCACTCGGCACTGACCATTGCCACTAGTGCTGGTACCGTTTGGATCTTGGTGGCGCTCGGAGGCGCGCAGGGCTGGCCAGTCTCCATGCGGTACAAGCCTTGAATATTGTGCTGGCTGCTGAGTCACTGCTTTATTATTGGATTTATTTTAGATTTACTGGATAATTCTTCATGTCAATTCTTTTTAGGTTGCTAATATATATTATTGTTATTAGACTGTGATCAATACATCCATAATATCTATACATGCTATTTTTTATCGAAAAATATATATTCACTTCATTCAGAAGAGAGAGAGAGAGAGAAGAAGAGAGAGAGAGTACAACCGAAGACACATCCTAATTAATTGCAGAAATAAATGAGAGAAAAAAGTACACTTTGTGTGTGTGTGTGTGTGTGTGTGTGTGTGTCTCACACACACACACACACATACACAGTGAACTTGTTCCTCTCATTTATTTCTGCCATTAATTAGGATGTTTCTTCTCTCTCTCTCTCTCTCTGAATGAAGTGGATATTTATTTTTTTGATAAAAAATAGCATGTATAGTTATTATGGATGTACTCGATCATAGTCTTATAACAATAACAATATTTATTAGCAACCTAAAAAAAAAAAAGAATCAGACATGAAGAATTATCAATAAATCCAATAAATAAATCCGAGCAATCTGGTACCGGTACCGTACCGTTTAGCTGGTACCGTTAGTACCGGTACTAGTACCGGTACCTGCCCACCCCTAAACTGTCGAGTCAGTGTTGGAGTGTTGGTCAGTGAGGGCGGGCGTGCAGGTGTTGAGTCAGTGTTGGAGTGTTGGTCAGTGAGGGCGGGCGTGCAGGTGTGAGTCAGTGTCGGAGTGTTGGTCAGTGAGGGCGGGCGTGCAGGTGTGAGTCAGTGTTGGAGTGTTGGTCAGTGAGGGCGGGCGTGCAGGTGTTGAGTCAGTGTTGGAGTGTTGGTCAGTGAGGGCGGGCGTGCGGGTGTTTAGTCAGTGTTGGAGTGTTGGTCAGTGAGGGTGGGCGTGCGGGTGTTTAGTCAGTGTTGGAGTGTTGGTCAGTGAGGGTGGGCGTGCGGGTGTTTAGTCAGTGTCGGAGTGTTGGTCAGTGAGGGTGGGCGTGCGGGTGTTTAGTCAGTGTCAGGTGTTGGTCAGTGAGGATGGGCGTGCGGGTGTTTAGTCAGTGTCAGGTGTTGGTCAGTGAGGGTGGGCGTGCGGGTGTTTAGTCAGTGTCGGGTGTTGGTCAGTGAGGGTGGGCGTGCGGGTGTTTAGTCAGTGTCAGGTGTTGGTCAGTGAGGGTGGGCGTGCGGGTGTTTAGTCAGTGTCGGAGTGTTGGTCAGTGAGGGTGGGCGTGCGGGTGTTTAGTCAGTGTCGGAGTGTTGGTCAGGGAGGGTGCGCATGCAGGAGTTAGTCAGTGTCAGGTGTTGGTCAGTGAGGGTGGGCATGCAGGTGTGAGTCAGTGTCGGAGTGTTGGTCAGTGAGGGTGGGCGTGCAGGTGTGAGTCAGTGTCGGAGTGTTGGTCAGTGAGGGTGGGCGTGCGGGTGTTGAGTCAGTGTTGGAGTGTTGGTCAGTGAGGGTGGGCGTGCGGGTGTTGAGTCAGTGTCGGAGTGTTGGTCAGTGAGGGTGGGCGTGCAGGTGTTTAGTCAGTGTCGGAGTGTTGGTCAGTGAGGGCGGGCGTGCAGGTGTCGAGTCAGTGTTGGAGTGTTGGTCAGTGAGGGCGGGCGTGCAGGTGTCGAGTCAGTGTTGGAGTGTTGGTCAGTGAGGGTGGGCGTGCAGGTGTCGAGTCAGTGTCGGAGTGTTGGTCAGTGAGGGTGGGCGTGCAGGCAGTGTTGCCAGATTGGGCGAAAAGTAGCGGATTGGGCTACTTTTGAAGGGTATGTGCTACTTAAATTCATAATCCGCTACTTGCGACTTTTTGGGCTACTTCATGATATGTTTGGGCTACATGATGACATTATTGGGCTACTTTTGTAATTTTCTAAATGTTAACAATAATAATGATGATACTAACACCTTTTTCTCGCTTCCACGGTAAGGCGTGCTTGTCTCGCTCGACTCGGCCGCTACCGTGTGGCAGTGCTGCTACACATATGATGATACGCGTATGATACGCGGCGTTTTAGTTACGAATGGTGTAACACTCGTCGAGGGGTGCCTGTTGCTTGCCCTGCTCTTTTTATTAAGTGAAATCATCCTGCAGTTCATAAACAATGGGAAAGTGGTCGAGATACGATAAAGCTTTTCAGAATGCTTGGTTAAAGGATCCTGTGTTTGAAAAATGGTTGGAAGACGTGAAAAATGACCAGACAAAGGCACGCTGTAAAGTTTGTAGGGTTGAGCTTCGAGCTCATAAAACTGATTTGAAAAAACACAGTGAATCTATGAAACACAGTCAAAATATGTCAAAAATAGATACTAAACAAGTCAGCTTGAAAACTGCTTTCTCAAAGGGAGAAAATAAGATAACCAAATTTGAGCTGCAGCTCTCTGTGTATGTTGCCTGTCACTCAACGGTGAATTCCATTGACCACTTATGTGATCTTTTAAAGAAAGATATGCCCTCCACTTCAAGTTCCGAGACTCTTAAACTCCACAGAACAAAGTGCTCTGCCTTAATAAAAAAAGTAATATCTCCAGCTCTTTTGAGAGAACTAGTAAGTGAAATGCGTGGTGTCCCCTTCTCTTTGATCATTGATGAGTCAACTGACATTGCATGTGTAAAACATTTGTGTGTCTGTGTAAGGTTTTACAATGCGACACTCAACAAGATGGCTTCTCACTTTCTGGGACTTATTCCTGTCACGAGCACCACAGCAGAGTCCTTGTATCAACATATCAAAGACTATTTCGTTGAAATAGGTCTTGATCTAAAGCAGTGTTTTGCACTTGGAACTGATGGAGCTTCAAACTTATGTGGCCGCCATCAATCAGTATACACGTTGATGAAAAGAGACATCCCAGAGTTGCTTCTTGTAAAATGTATCTGTCATTCTCTTCATCTTGTTTGTTCCCATGCATCAGAGGAATTGCCATCATGTGTAGATCACATGTTGAGAGAAACTTATAACTGGTTTCATAGATCTGCTTTGAGAAAAGAGGCTTATATGGAAGTCTATAAGCTTATCAATGATGGTAAAGAACCATTGCAATTGGTGCCTCTGTCAGGTACACGTTGGCTTGCAAGAAGCAATAGTGTTAAGAGAATTCTTGACCAATGGAGCTCCCTAAAACTTCACTTTGAGATTGCTGCTTCTTCATGTGATAAGTACATATCCAGAGAGCTCCATTCTATGTACTGTGATGATGCAAATGAGCTATATTTAACGTTTTTGAGACCTGTATTAGCTGATTTTGAAAGACTCAACTTGCTGTTCCAAAAAGAGGAAGCTGATCACTGTAGTCTCATTGAGGAACTGGAAAATTCACACTTCTCATGCTGAAAAGAGTCTTGCACCCTAACTCTGTAAAGCTGGAAGTTGATTTCAACTTCACTTCCATTTTCTTCCTCTTGAGCAAGTAGACTTCGGATATGAATTTTCTGTCCTTTTGGCTAAAAGAAAGCATCCAGCTCAGTCTCAGAGGACGTCTTGCTCAACATAAAGTCAAGATGCCACAAATTTCTAATCAGAGCATGTAAGTAGCTTCTTGCTCGTATACCAGAACATTTTGACACACTGAAAAAAGTAAAAAATCTATCACCGACTGTTTGTCTAAGTCACACACGATCCCCATTCTCAGAGTTGCCACTTGGTCTAGCTGATGAGTCTAAGCTAGGTGAAATTGAGAGCCAGTGGCGTCAGATATTGACCCTCGACTGGAGAAGCATATTTGGAGGCGATGTACCAACAGCTGGATGTCTGTTTTGGACCAAAGCAATCACAGTAAAAAATGCAGGTGGCGAGAGTGTACTAAAAGACCTAGCACTCTTTGCATTAAAGGCATACAGCCTTCCCATCAGTAATGCTTTAGTTGAGAGAGTATTTTCAAAGGTTACGTCCGTAAAAACAAAACTGAGAAACAAGATGGGCTTGGAACTACTAACATCATTGTTAAGAATAAAGACAAGTCTTCAGCAAAAAGGAATATGTTGCTCATCATTTGAGCCACCACAGAGCATGCTGAAGTATGACTCTTCAATATATAAACAAGAATTAGAAAATACAGAGGAAGAAAATGACATACTAGGTAATGCAAATCTTTAAAAAGTGATGCAGAGGAAGTGAAAGGAAAAACCTTTTTTAAAGGCAAAAAGAATAATTAAGTTTTGTTAAGAAGAAAAATATTTTTGTTAAATTTAGATAAGAATGGAAATATTTTTAGATAAAAACCAAGCTAGAGTAAACTTAAGGAAAAAATTTAGCATCGTGAAAGAGGACGTACTCCATTCCCCTCCCCCCCCAACCCCATGGAAGGATATGTAAACGGATAATGGTAAGTACCAAAATATAGTATGTAAAGTGTAATAGGTGGTAGTTTTTTTTTTTTTTTTTTTTTTGTATTGGGCTACCTTGTGGTCAAATCCGCTACTTTTTAAGAGTGCTTCCGCTACTTTTCATTAGGAAAATCTGGCAACACTGCGTGCAGGTGTCGAGTCAGTGTCGGAGTGTTGGTCAGTGAGGGCGGGCGTGTGGGTGGTGGCGTCACGTTGTGCTGACTGATGCGTGGACTAATCTAAAGTTACGGAGACTGAGGCGGGACACAAAGGCCGGGGATATGGAGGTGACAGCCCGGAGCCCCAAAGTGATATGGTAGGAGGCATTTAAGTACTGTTTAGAGAGAGAGAGAGAGGTTCGAGACACGTGCTTCATCTCTCTCTCTCTCTCATGGCTGCCACTCCTACCTTGTATTACCTTTATTGTTTGTTTCTTATTTATTAGTGTTCTTTTCCAACGCATGCGAATGATTCTCTGCACATTAAGCTGACCTTTCCTCAGCCACTCCCGCTTTCCTTTGGTACAGTAACAGCACTCGGCAGCTTTTATTTGAGTTTTTCGTATTTTTATTTACTTTTCCGCCCTTGAGCTGCTTCCTGTGCTGTATCTTGAGTGCCGGTGTGTCTTATTCTGTCCCTTCCATTCTGTATTGTTATTTATTCCCTTTATCTTTTATTCATTGTCTATGGTCGGTAAAAGTTAATCTATGCCATTGTTAGTCTTAAATAATCCGCATAATTCGTTAACTCAGAGTGACAGGGTATGGGCAGTGTCAATCGGGTTCCTTACATAGTGGAAGAGGGATGAGAGGAACGGAAGGGAGGCAGGAAGAGGGGCAAAGGAGTTTACTAGAGGATGACTAGGCTATTTACGGTTAGCCTAATGCTTGTTCAAATTCCTCCACCTCCTCATTTCCACTGTTTTCATCTATATTAATATCTAGTTGAAGAGGCCTAGGGAGGGATGTGAGGGATAGGAACGAGGCAGGAAGAGGGGCATAGGAGTTTAATAGAGGATAACTAGGCTTTTTTCTGGTTGGTCAAATTCCTCCACCTCCTCCTCCTCCTCCTTCTCCTCCTCCTCATTTTCACGGTTTTCATCTATATTAATATCTAGTCGAAGAGTAGGGCCTAGGGAGGGATGTGAGGGATAGGAGGGAGGCGAGAAGAGGAGCATTGGAGTTCAAAGAGGTTTGCTAGGCTATTGCTGGTTAGTCTAATCAAATCCCTCCTTTTTCTCCTCTTCGGCCACCAACATTATTTTTTACCCATTTTCACGGTTTTGATCAATTTATTATTGGAAATAGTGTAGGGAGGGATGTGAGGGATAGCAGGGAGGCAGGAAGTCGAGTATAGGAGTGTAATAGAGGAGGGCTTGGCTATTGTAAGTTAGCCTAATAGTTGTTCAGTCCTCTGCCTCCTCCTCTTCGCCTACCAATTCACCATTTTAACCGCCCGTTTTCACGGTTTTCATCACCTAGTTGAAGAGGCCTAGGGAGGGATGTAAGAGATAAAAGGTAGGAAGAGGGACATAGTTTTAATAGAGGATGGCTAGGCTATTTATGGTTAGCCTAATGGTAGTTCAAATCCCCCCTTCCTCTCCTCTTCTTCGGCCACCAACACACTATTTTTAACACATTTTCACGTTTTCTTGTATTGCTGCCAATCACACCATGTATTGCCTGGGGGTTGGGATGACATGTTCCTCCCTTCTCCTTTGTTGTGTACTTTTGCAACAATAAACCATCAATCAATTAATCAATACATCATTAATGTAAGCTCAGTATGGTAATTACTAAAATCAGAAGTTAGTTACTTAGAAGCAGAAAAGTTTTAGGAGTTGGGAAACATTTATTGATTCTTTTATTTATCAATTCATAGTGAGTAATATTGAAGAGAGGGTAGCCACCTTTTTGCGAAATTAATACTTACAATATGGATTCTTTTATTTGGGCCCTGACTGAATGCAGTGCAGTAAGAAATTACTTCCGGAAAATAGAAGGGCCGGGGGCTCGTGGGGGGAGAAGCCCCCCATCATTGGGTCGTGGGTGGCGAAACCTTCCCCCCGTTAGGTAGAATGCGTAAGGTTAAGTTAGGTCAGGTTAGTATTGATTCGGTATGCGGTGTGTGGCGGGGCGGCGCGCCGGTGGGGGTGGTCCACTACACGGGCTGGTGGTATCGGGTGGGAGCGGGGCGGCGGTGGGGGTGGTCCACTACACGGGCCGGTGGTAACGGGTGGGAGCGGGGCGGCGGCGGGTACACACACAGGCATTGAAAAGTTAATCAGTTAGTGATTTCCGGAAAAAAAAATACTATCTCCACAAGCAAAATCATCATACTTTGTCCAGAAATAAGTATTCAGTGACTCGAAAGGAGAAGGCTACCCTCTCTTCAAGTATCCCCATTACTATTTATCCATATAGTTTCTCGTTTATCACCTTTATGTAATTTATCATACGGCTGTAGACTTTTAAACTCAAGGGCTGCGTACGAGGCGAAAATATTGGAATCTCTCTTAAAATTACCATTTTCTGTTTTTGTTTTCTGAGAGAAAGTTTGATTGAGGGAAAACTGTGTTAAAATATTACTGAAATCTGATGCCCGTATTTAGGCAGGAATTCACCTTTTATGACCCTCCTGCACGCTGAGAGAGAGAGAGAGAGAGAGAGAGAGAGAGAGAGAGATGTAGTTTTTGCTATATAGTCACATTCAGTATCACCACCATTCCAACCACCACTATCATCACCACCGCCTGCACCACCACCACTTTTACACTGGTGGTGATTGTAGTGGTGATGATATTGTTACGTGGTGAGTGTATAATGGATGAATCTCTCTCTCTCTCTCTCTCTCTCTCTCTCTCTCTCTCTCTCTCTTTCTCTCTCTCTCTCTCTCTCTCTCTCTGCGAGTAAACATTGCAAAAGTCAATTTAAATATATCTGTCACTTACAGGCCTCCGGGGCAATCACTTGATGGCGATCTTGAAATGTACAGCGTCTTAAGGCAGTCACTTAATAACAGCGACTCACTGATACTAGGAGACTTTAACCTCCCCCATATCGACTGGGCGACACTGTCGGGTACAGAAGGTGAGTCCCATAGAATGATCGAATTTCTAGAGGAAAATTATCTAAGCCAAATGGTTTCTGAACCAACTCGACAAAATAACATACTTGACCTTGTTATAGCGACCCAAGATAACCTAGTCAGTAATGTCACGGTAGGAGAACACCTCGGTTCCTGCGACCATAAACTAGTGCGCGTTGACATTAGAGCTCAAACATCGGTGACTGAAAATAAAGTTAAGGTGCCCAATTTCAAAAGAGCCAACTTCGTAGAAATCCGACGAAAACTAATAGATATGCAACTATCAGATGACGGCAATGCAGAGGACGCCTGGCTAAACTTTAAAATCACTTACTCACTCAGCAGGACACATTTGTACCCTTGTGCGAGAAGCGAATTAACACTAATAAAGTCCACCGTGGTTTAATAGCGAAATTAAACACTCAGTCAAGGAGAGAAAATTGTCTTACAGGTTAAAAAAAGACCAAAGCACGCCCGAAAACATTAGACTTTACAATGATGCAAGGCGACGAGTAAAAAGATTAGTGCATCAGGCAAAGCGTAGATATGAAGAAAATATTGCAGCCAACTGTAAAAATAATCCGAAATCCTTCTTCAGTTACATAAACAACAGAAAGGCGATCAGAAGTGGAATTGGACCTTTAACAAACAGCGACGGTGCACTAGTGACTGACAGCCAACACGTTGCAAACCTATTAAATAATTACTTTTCCTCGGTGTTTAATAATAACAGTCCTCCCACCACCACCACCAACACCAGTACTAATGTAAATCCCGAGCATGCATTGTCTAACTTTGAAATAAAACCCGATGAAGTCCTTAAAGCCCTCAAATCACTTAAAACAAATAAAAGTCCTGGACCTGATAAAGTATATCCAACTCTGCTGAAAGAAACAAAGAGCGAAATACTCTCCTCCCTCACAACCGTATTCAATATGTCCTTGCGACAAGGCATTGTCCCTTCAGATTGGAAAAAGGCTAACGTGACACCGATTTTTAAGAAAGGAGACAAAAAAGTACCAGGTAATTACAGGCCCATTAGTCTAACTTCGGTTGTAGGTAAGCTACTTGAGGGCATAATTAGAGACAAAATTGTGAGTTACCTTGAAAGCCACTCATTAATTGGGGACTCACAACATGGCTTCCGAAACAAAAGATCCTGCCTGTCAAATCTATTAACCTTTTGTAACGACCTCTTCACTGTTTATGACGTAACCAAATCACTGGACGTAGTCTATCTTGATTTCCAGAAAGCGTTTGAGAAAGTCCCGCATCATAAATTACTTTACAAATTAAAGCAAATAGGTATTGACGGTCAGGTAAACCAATTGATCGCGAATTGGTTGAGCAACAGAAAACAACGAGTAGTGATTGACGGATTTAACTCAGAGTGGGCGCCGGTCACTAGTGGCGTCCCTCAGGGCTCGGTTCTTGGCCCAGTGCTCTTCATTATTTACATCAACGACGTGGATGTTGGACTCAATAACCGCATTAGTAAATTTGCAGACGACACAAAGATTGGTAACTCGGTTCTCACTGACGAAGACAGGCAAAGCCTCCAAGAGGATTTGCACAAAATTTCAGCTTGGTCGGATAGATGGGAGATGACCTTTCACGTAGACAAGTGCCATGTCCTTCAAGTTGGAACGAGGAATAAGAAGTTTGATTACGAAATGCGCGGCGTTAAACTCAAAAGCGTTCAAGGCGTCAAGGACTTGGGGTCAAAATCGCGTCAAACCTCAAATTCTCACAGCAATGCATCGATGCAGCAAATAAAGCGAACAGAATGTTGGGCTTCATTAAAAGAAACTTTTATTTAAGAATAAAGATGTAATACTCGCTCTGCAACAGTTTAGTCAGACCCACTTGGAATATGCGGTACAGTTTTGGTCTCCCCACCATGCAAAGGATATTGCTAAATTAGAAGGTGTTCAGCGTCGGGCAACGAAAATTATCCCTTCCTTGCGCAACAAATCCTACGAAGAAAGGCTTTCTACCCTTAACATGTTCTCTCTTGAAACGTCGCCTCCGAGGAAAACTGATCGAATGTTTTAAAATACTTAATGGTTTCACGAATGTAGACAGATCAACATTGTTTATGATCGATGACACTTTGCGCACGAGGAACAATGGCGTAAAACTCAGATGTAGACAAGTAAATTCAGACTGCACCACATGTTTCTTCACCAACGATGTAGTGCGAGAATGGAATAAGCTCCCATCATCAGTGGTCCAGTGTAACACGATTGACTCCTTCAAAAATAAGCTCGACCGTCACTTCCTTCAACTTAATATCAACTAGAGTAGAAATGCAACGTTTTGGAGTCTTCTGATTAATGTAAAATCACTTAGGTTTAAGGACAGACCACCAAGTCTGGACCATGGGGTCTGTGTGGTCTGATTTTCTATGTAAATCTATGTAAATCTCTCTCTCTCTCTCTCTCTCTCTCTCTCTCTCTCTCTCTCTCTCTCTCTCTCTCTCTCTCTCTCTCTCTCTCTCTCTCTCTCTCTCTCTCTCTCTCTCTCTCTCTCTCTCTCTCTCTCTCTCTCTGCACACTTTCTTCGATCTTTTCTCCACCTTTATTTTTTACTAACATTTATTTTTCTGCCTTTTCCTTCTTTCTTTATTTGTATTTTATTATTATTATTATTATTATTATTATTATTATTATTATTATTATTATTATTATTATTATTATTATTCGTCATCCTTCATGTTCATTGTTCTCTTACTATTACTCCTCCTCCTCCTCCTCCTCTTTCGTCGCAGCTGGGTAAGCACAAATCAGTAAGGAACAGGTAACTTTTTATAACTCATATCCATTGGCGGATCCTAGGTGAGGGGGGGGGGGGGGGGGGCAGGGGGACCGGGGGGCCAATGGTCCTGAGCGGATACAGGAAAACTAGCTCAAAAGCGCTGCGGCTATAACAATGCTTTTTCTCAGAGCAATCGGCCGTCTCATTCGGATCCGAAGAGGAACACTGGCCGCCCAGGAATGCTTTGGCACCAAGACCAATCGTTATGCCCATTGATTCAGGTCTGTCCACCAGTTATTCAGGAGCAGGACTGCCGAGAATGGCGAACCGGTAATGCTAATGCCCCTTCCACCCGCAAAAATCCTGGCATCGGGCCACCCCAAACTTTATTCCTGGATCCGCGCCTGGCTTACATGAGAGGCCACGGTGCCTAGTAGTGGGTTTTCATGAGGATGCCTTGCTCTTTTCTATAGCTTTTCCTTTTATTTTGGCAATGCTGGAGGTAGAAGAGATGCCTTGCATGGCTCCACCATGTTGACCGTTTATTTCGACATTTATAAACATCTTTTATGGCTTTTCATTTTAAGCTCTTTCGTAAATATTGTTGGTCTCTCTCTTTATTTTACATCTTACACAGTGCAAAGGAATTACAATTATGTCGATGGGGGAAATATTATTGGTGTTGCTGTTTTTGTTAAAATCTACTTTGCAAATATTGTTGATGTTTTTGTTAAGTTTATTTTTTATAACGTTGCCTTTGTATTATTTTTACTTTTATTATCTGGTGACATTGAGTTAAATCCTGGCCCTATGCGCACTAAACTACGTCATTGTCGTATGCTATATAGTTATACCAGAGGCCTTCATGCCAACACCAGTGATCTTGTTGTTGCCTCAGGCCAGCATGACCTATTGTTTTGCTCAGAGACACTTGCTTCTCAAATGCGGCATGTATCTGAATTACTTATTCTTGGCTTCAAGAAGCCAATTCTACTGAAGCGTGATGTCTTTCCTAGAGCTCGTGGTATGGCAGTTTGCATTCGTAGTGGCTTTTCTGCCTATCATTAAGTCATGTTTCGAATGTGAGTGTCATGAGATTCAGGTCATGAAAGTATGTGGAAGGCATAATGATTTCTAAATTTTTTCCAAATAACGTAACCCAGACCTTGGCGATAGTATATTTAATTGTGTTGCTAAGATGGCAGCCGTACAGCAGACTGATAGGAAGGCTTCATTTATTTTTGTTGGTTATTTCAGTGTTCATCACAGAGAGTGGCTGAACTCTGCTTCACCAAGGGGTTGTCATGAGGCTGCAGCTCTTGATTTTACGACAGAGTCTGGCTGTGAGCAATTAATTACGAAAGCCGCACACAGGTCTGGTAATTGCCTTGAGTAGGAGTAGGAGGACCGGAACCTGTTGCCCCATTGTTAGCCTTGGGATCAGAGCGTACTGTGTTTAGGTATATATGTTAACTGAAAGGGTTCACGAGATTAGGCAAGGGTTGTTTAGTGTGAGAGGAGGAGGAGGAGATAGGGAGGTGAGGAAGGCCCAGCAGGAACATCTAACATCACCATAGCCGATCCAGGATTCAGGACGTTTCCTAAGTCAAAGGAGGTAACGTTATAATTGTATTTCGTAAAGAATCCTTATAACCAAAAACTAACAAAAATTATGAGTATTCTTTTTCTTGAACACATTGAATAACAACAGAACAATAATATGAAAATACGTATAGCCACCGTTGCCAGATATTCGTACTCAGAGCACAGTATTTACCGGTTTCCAAGAAGCATCAGGATCTAACTCTTTTAACGATAACTATAAATTAGTTTCGTTATTGGAGCCCAGAAGACAGTTTGGGGGCAGGAAGTCGGGAAATATAAGCGTGAGTACGACAATCTGGCAACGTTGGCCTGTAGCCTCGATGCCCGAGGCAGCAGCGCCCGCCATTTTGCGGGTATCAGATACCTTAAATAGCATATTTTTACTGCGCAAAGCAGGTGATGTCTCTTACTGTGACTTCGTGAGCTTTCATATTTATCTATTTGTGTATATTTTATGGTGGCAAAACTTACATTACTAGTTTCATTTTTACTAGTGACACGAATTTGTGACTGCTCATCACAATAGAATTTCAATCTAATAAGTGAATCAGACACCACGGAAATACTATTACCAGTGTGTGTATGAATGAATACAACGATAAGCACATACTTTGATTTAACTCTAGGATGTCTCGTGATCATTAATAAATAAAAACAAAATATCCGGATAGACTACTCTTGAGCCCATTACCTTCAATGGCCGCCAAAAAAAGGCCCTCCGCCAAGTTTGTGCCCCACATTTGGTGATGTTAGGTGCGCCAATTAGGAGGAGGAAGAGGAGGAGGAAGTGACGAGACAGCTTGGGTTGTATTATACTTGACTTTGAATGAGGAGAGACAGGAAGTATGGAGGAGGAAGAAGGAGGAGAAGGAAGAGAAGAAGGAAGTAGAGGCGGTGGGAGTGTTGAGAGAGAAAGAAGAGTACGTAGGAAGGGGAAAAATGGAGTAAAGTAAGAAAAAAGAGGAGGAAACAACATGGACGAAGAAGGAAGAGGAGGAGGAAGAAGGGGAGGAGGTAGGAGCACTGAGAGAGAAAGGGGAGCAGGAAGAGGAAAAAGGCGTAAATAAAGAAGAGGAACAAACATAGAATAAGGAAGAGGATGAGGAAGAAGGGGAGGAGGTAGGGTTACTGAGAGAGAAAGGGGAGCAGGAAGAGGAAAAAGGAGTAAATAAAGAGGAGGAGCAAACATGGACTAAGGAAGAGGATTCAAATTCAAGTAGTTTATTTCCATGAAACTCGGTTATTATTTTGCTCGTACGTGTACATAAGTAATTCTAGTTTGAATTACGCGGTCACCTAAAACGTCATAGAAAGGGTAAACATCAACCTATAAAACGTTAAACAATAGATTATAAGAAAGATAAAGCAGCAAGACAAGATAAATGATTAAACAGTAAAACAAGTAAAACAATATAACTCTAGAATGGGAAAAACAAAATATCTAATCTAAAAATACATAAACTACATTGAATATATAAAATGAGCCTAAAAATAACCAGAAATTAATAAAACAAATGAACTAAAATGTTGCATAAAATAGGTGAAGATTAAAAGGAGAATTAGTCATAAGTCTTTAGCAGTAGATTTCTGAGACTGTATTTAAAGTTGTGTAGGCTTCCTGAGCTTAAGATATACTGAGGCAAATTGTTCCAAAATTTAGGTCCACACACAGTAGTGGCCCTTGCGTCGGTGTCTGTTTTCGTTCGTTGTACATACAGGTTATTTTCTTGCCTTGTTATGCTTGCAGCATTTTCTCTGACTGGGGGGAACTTCAGAAACACTCAGGATAGAGTCCATTGATTACTTTGTACACTATGGTGCATTTTTCAAAAACTTATTTATCTGTAATAGTCAGCCACTCTAGTTCTTTTCTTAGAGGAGTTACGTGGTCATATTTTCTTGCCCCTCCGATGACAATCTTTGCGGCAAAATTTTGCAGTTTCTGCACACTATGGAAATGAGTTTTGTTACAACAGCCCCATATGTTAACACTATAATTCATCACACTAAGCACCAAAGACTGAACAACAATTTTTTTAGTTGATTTGTCAAAGTCCTCACTTATTCTATTTATGAACATCAGTATTCACATTACTTTCTTATTTAGTTTTGTAATATGTACATCAAAAAGCATGTGCCTGTCGAAATAACCCCCCAGATTTTTTACACATGTGCTAGGGTATATGTGCACACCATCACAATTGATATAAGTGTCAGGGGGAATTCTTGAAAGAAGCTGTCTATTTCCAATGAACATGCATTGCGTTTTTGGGGATTTAATAGAAATCCATTTTTGAGAAAATATCGTTTTATATCACGCAATGTATCTTCAGTGTTTGAGATGAGGTTATTGAGAATATCTGTCGTATCAGCTTGGAGAAACTGGGTGTCATCCGCGTATTGTATCAAAGAACATGCGTTTATTTTCTCAGCAAGATCATTTACGTATATAGAGAATACAATAGGCCCAAGAATTGAGTCCTGCGGAACCCCATAACCGACTTTCACTTCCTCATATATTATTATATTAATGGGGACAGATTGAGTTATATTTCTAGTGTAACTTGATAACCAAAAACTATCAACATTGAGTTTAGCACATTTACGCAAAAGACTCTCATGGTTAACACAATCAAAAGCATTTGATAGGTCACATTGAGTTAAAATAGAAAATTTCTTTGAGTCCATGTTACCAAATATTTTGTCCGTGATAACTGTGAGGGCAGTCTCTGTCGACAGTCTTGGACGGACACCGTGCTGCGTATTAGAAAGAAGGTTGTTGAACTCCAAGAACTGCATGAGCTGCCATGCAACATTTCTCTAGTATTTTAGAAACAACGGGTAAAAGCGAAATGGGTCTGTAATTATTTATATCATGACTATCACCACTTTTAAAGAGTGGGACTACAAGGGCATGTTTCCAAGAGGTAGTGACAGTGGAGGTGTTGATGATGCAGGTTAGATAAAAGGCAATGAAATACCGTCAGACCCTACCGAGTTTGTTTCCTTAAGACCTTTTAACGGGAAGAAGGGGGAGGAAGGAGGAGTATCGAGAGGGAAAGAGGAATAGGAGAGAGGGAAAACAGTTGGGAGGGAAGGAAGAGAATGAAGAGGAAGAGGAAGCATGAAAGAAGAGGAAACATGAAAGTAGAAGGAAGAGGAGGAGGAAGAAGGCGAAGGAGGTAGAAGTGTTTAGAGAGAAAGAGGAGTTAAAGAGGAAAAAGGAGTAAAGAAGAAAAGAAGAGGAGGAAACATGAAAGGAGAGAAAACATGGATGAAGAAGGAAGAAGAAGAAGGACGTAGGAGTGTTGAAAGATAAAGAGGAGTTGGAGGAGAGGAGGAGGAGGAGATGGGAGAGAGGGAAAAGAGAGGAAGAAACATGAAATAGCAGGCAACAGAAAGCTAGCGGGATAGAGGCACGGGTAGAAGGAGATCGTCCATCTTTTGCCTCTTCCTCCCGGGGATCGAACCCAGAACCTCTCGGGTGTGAGTCGAATGTGCTAACCATTGCGCCACGGAGCCACTAGAGAATTGCATGAAGAAGGAGGAAGAGAAAGAGAAAGAGGACTATGGAATTTAATAAGAAGGAAATCGTAGATGGAGAAGGATGAAGAAGAAGGAATGATGAAGAGGAGAAGGAGGAGAAGAAAAAGGTAGTGAAGAAAAGGGGAAGAGGGGGAGTGTATAGATGTGTTGTGAAGGGTGGTGATGGTGGTGGTGGTGATGGTGATGGTGGTGGTGGTGGTGGCGGTGGTGGCGGTGGTGATGATGGTGGTGGCGGTGGTGGTGGTGGTGGTGGTGGTGGCGGTGGTGATGATGGTGGTGGTGGTGGTGGTGGTAGTGGTGGTGGCGGTGGTGGTGCGTGTGCCTAGGGAAGCAGAGCCAAGCAGGTGGTGAAGAGGAGGAGGAAGAGGAGGAGGAGGAGGAGAAAGAGAAGAGGGGTGAAGGAAAGGAGGGATGGAGGGGCAAGGACGGACGCGTGAGAGAGAGAGAGAGAGAGAGAGAGAGAGAGAGAGAGAGAGAGAGAGAGAGAGAGAGAGAGAGAGAGATTTACATAGATTTACATAGAAAATCAGACCACACAGACCCCATGGTCCAGACTAGGTGGTCTGTCCTTAAACCTAAGTGATTTTACATTAATCAGAAGGCTCCAAAACGTTGCATTTCTACTCTAGTTGATATTAAGTTGAAGGAAGTGACGGTCGAGCTTTTTTTTGAAGGAGTCAATCGTGTTACACTGGACCACTGATGGTGGGAGCTTATTCCATTCTCGCACTACAACGTTGGTGAAGAAAAATTTGGTGCAGTCTGAATTTACTTGTCTACATCTGAGCTTTACGCCATTGTTCCTCGTGCGCAAAGTGTCATCGATCATAAACAATGTTGATCTGTCTACATTCGTGAAACCATTAAGTATTTTAATACATTCGATCAGTTTTCCTCGGAGGAGACGTTTCTCAAGAGAGAACATGTTAAGGGTGGAAAGCCTTTCTTCGTAGGATTTGTTGCGCAAGGAAGGGATCATTTTCGTTGCCCGACGCTGAACACCTTCTAATTTAGCAATGTCCTTTGCATGGTGGGGAGACCAAAACTGTACCGCATATTCCAAGTGGGGTCTGACTAAACTATTGTAGAGCGGAAGTGTTAGATCTTTATTCTTGAATAAAAAGTTTCTTTTAATGAAGCCCAACATTCTGTTCGCTTTATTTGCTGCATCGATGCATTGCTGTGAGAATTTGAGATTTGACGCGATTTTGACCCCCAAGTCCTTGACGCACTGAACGCTTTTGAGTTTAACGCCGCGCATTTCGTAATCGAACTTCTTATTCCTCGTTCCAACTTGAAGGACCTGGCACTTTTCTACGTTAAAGGGCATCTTCCATCTATCCGACCAAGCTGAAATTTTGTGCAAATCCTCTTGGAGGCTTTGCCTGTCTTCGTCAGTGAGAACCGAGTTACCAATCTTTGTGTCGTCTGCAAATTTACTAATGCGATTATTGAGTCCAACATCCACGTCGTTGTTGTAAATAATGAAGAGCACTGGGCCAAGAACCGAGCCTTGAGGGACGCCACTAGTGACCGGTGCCCACTCTGAGTTAAATCCGTCAATCACCACTCTTTGTTGTCTGTTGCTCAACCAATTCACGATCCATTGGTTTACTTGACCGTCAATACCTATTTGCTTTAATTTATAAAGTAATTTATGATGTGGGACTTTCTCAAACGCTTTCTGGAAATCAAGATAGACTACGTCCAGTGATTTGGTTACGTCATAAACAGTGAAGAGGTCGTTATAAAAGGTTAATAGGTTTGATAGGCAGGATCTTTTGTTACGGAAGCCATGTTGTGAGTCCCCAATTAATGAATGGCTTTCAAGGTAACTCACAATTTTGTCTCTAATTATGCTCTCAAGTAGCTTACCTACAACCGAAGTTAGACTAATGGGCCTGTAATTACCTGGTACTTTTTTGTCTCCTTTCTTAAAAATCCAATCCGAAAGGACGATGCCTTGTCGTAAGGACATATTGAATACAGTTGTGAGGAAGGAGAGTATTTCGCTCTTTGTTTCTTTGAGCAGAGTTGGATATACTTTGTCAGGTCCAGGACTTTTTTTTTTTTAAGTGATTGGAGGGTTTTAAGGACTTCATCGGGTTTTATTTCAGTTAGGCAATGCATGCTCGGGATTTACATTTGTACTGGTGTTGGTGGTAGTGATGGGAGGACTGTTAGTATTAAACACCGAGGAAAAGTAATTGTTCAATAGGTTTGCAACGTGTTGGCTGTCAGTCACTAGTGCACCGTCGCTGTTTGTTAAGGGTCCAATTCCACTTCTGATCGCCTCACACACACACACACACACACACACACACACACACACACACACACACACACACACACACACACACACACACAACGAAAATGCATAGGTATTCACGGAGGAGGCTCAATGTAACTTATTTATTTTTGTTCTTATTGCATTAAAAAATTACCAGTGGGTTAAAATAGAAAAAAGTTTAGGTATAAGTTAATTAAATTTGTACCTTTGTTTGATTTTTTTTCTTTCCTTTATGAGAGAGAGAGAGAGAGAGAGAGAGAGAGAGGGGGGGGGGGGGAGGGAATGGAAACATGGAAACATGGAAATGCAGGCAACAGAAAGCTCGACCGCCACTTGGGGCTTGATGAGCAGATGAAAGCACCTCGATATTGAGGAGCAGATGAAAGCACCTCGTTATTCAGTTTACTCCCGATGCAGCGAAATGACTTTCGATTCTATATTTGAAGGAGTTGATGGTATTCGCATTTACTACTTCTGATGGAAGATTGTTCCAGTGGCGGATGACTCGGTTTGAAAAGAAACTCCTTCCAATGTCTGTGTTACATCGACTCGACTGAATGGGTAAACCGTTATTTCTAATTCTTGTGTTGGTTTGCAGTTCAAAGAATTTGGAGTAATCGACATTATTGAACTTTTTCAGATACTTGATGACTTGAATCATATCCCCTCGTAGGCGTTTTTTCTCCAATGTAAAGATATTGAGTCGCTTGAGTTGTTCCTCGTACGGTTGAGCCCTTAAGGTTGGAATCATCTTTGTGGCGCGTCGTTGAATCCTTTCCAGTAAAGCAATGTCCTTTCTGTAAATAGGAGACGAGAACTGTACTGCATACTCGAGGTGCGGTCTTACCATGAAATTATACAAGGATAGCATCACGTGTGGTGTTTTGCACTCGAAGTTCTTCGCTATGAACCCGAGCATAGTGTTGGCCTTGTTGTATGCTTTTTTACAGTGATTCGCGTGTTTCAGGTCACTGCTGATAGTGACTCCAAGATCCTTTTCCTCCTGCATCGCCTGCAGAGGTTTCCCATTCATGATGTATGTGTGGTTACTATTTCTGGACCCAATGTGCATGACTTTGCATTTGTCAACATTAAAGGACATTTGCCATTTTTCCGACCATTCGATAATGTGATTGAGGTCTTTCTGAATGATTTCGCAGTCGGTCTTTGTGAGGGCCTCTTCACCCACCTTGGTGTCATCTGCAAATCTCGATATTGTGGATTTCAGTCCCTATTCTATGTCATTGATATATTTGGTAAAGAGGATGGGTCCCAGCACTGACCCTAGAGGCACTCCACTAGTGACTGGAAGCCAATAGGAAGGCTGTCCGTTGAGTAGTACTCGTTGTTTTCTGTCGGTGAGCCAATCTCTTATCCACGCGATCAGATTGGCTCCAATGCCCGCCGAGTGCAGTTTCTTAAGGAGTCGCTCGTGCGGTACCTTGTCGAAGGCTTTCTGAAAGTCCAGGTATATAACATCACTGGGGATGTGGGCATCCCAGCTCTTATATATACCTTGGAAGAAGTCTAATAAATTCGTTAGGCAGGAGCGCTTGTTTCTGAAGCCATGTTGGGTGTCGGAGATTATATTATTGTCTTCTAGAAGCTTAACAAGTTTATCTCTAATAATCTTTTCGAGTATTTTTCCTGCCACTGATGTCAAACTTATGGGCCTGTAGTTTAATGCAACGCTTTTGTCTCCTTTTTTTTAAAAATCGGTGTTACGTTCGCCATCTTCCAGTCTTCCGGGACCTTGTTCAGTTGAACTGACCGGTTGAATATGTTAGTGAGTGGTTGAAGTATTTGTTGTTTAAGCTCTTTTAATAACCGCGGGGACAAACTGTCGGGTCCCGTTGACTTGTTCGTGTCGAGTTTGTCCAAGTATTTTTTTACTTCTTGGTCGCATATTGAGTCAATTTCCAGGGGCGTGATCTCACTCGCCGGGTCAGGGCCCTCGGGAATGGTTTCGATGTCCTCGACTGTGAATACGGATGCGAAGTTACTATAGAGGATTCTGGCCATCTGTTTATTGTCCTGAGTTACAGATCCAGTCTCGTCTGTCAGGGGACCAATATTGGATTTTACTTTCTTTTTCGATCTTATTGTACGGGCGAAAAATAGGGGATTGGTCATAGATATAATTAATGAAGAAAGGGCACTACGTCTGCACCTCATAGAAAACGGGGGCTGGGTCGTTTTTTAAGGAGGACTCATAAATAAAAACCTTGCTCAACTTACAACTACCCACATCTTGAGCCACATCCTTATGCCTCCCAGCGACACATTCACTTACTAGGTCACGCCACACGCTAAAGTTATGTATGTATCTATCTATCTAATCTCTACCTACCTACCTACCTACTTACCTGGCCTTAATTAAACATAGATTAGTTATATGGGTTTGTTCTTTTTGTTTTATTCTCTCTCTCTCTCTCTCTCTCTCTCTCTCTCTCTCTCTCTCTCTCTCTCTCTCTCTCTCTCTCTCTCTCTCTCTCTCTCTCTCTCTCTCTCTCTCTCTCTCTCTCTCTCTCTCTCTCTCTCTCTCTCTCTCTCGTTATTTTGGTCCGAAGTATATTGAGGAAGAGTTTAAGTGATTATCGCTGTTTTATGTCTGTCTGTCCGTATCTGCAATTACCAATCTATCTATCTATCTATCTATCTATCTATCTATCAACAGATATCTATTTCTTATTGTTATTATTATTATTATTATTATTATTATTATTATTATTATTATTATTATTATTATTATTATCATTATCATTATCATTATTATTATTATTATTATTATTATTATTGTTATCATTATTATTGTAGTTTTTTTAATTATTATTAGTAGTAGTAGTCGTAGTCTTAGTAGTAGTAGTAGTAGTAGTAGTAGTAGTAGTAATAATAGTAATAGTGGTAGTAGTAGTAGTAGTAGTAGTAGTAGTGGTAGTGTGTAATGTGTATATTATAATGTACATGTGTATGTATGACTGTACGTGTGGCGACACCCGGTCGGTGTCGCACAACAGAATGTCTAACAACACGTCGTGCTTTTGGCCGTGGGAAGCTGTGATGAACTGACACTAGGATCAGCAAATGATGACTTTCATCAACAGTCATCAACCGGAACGCACACCCTTCCGGACGATCTACAAACAAATAAAACGGGCGAACAACGCGGAGAAGAGAGAGAAGACGGGTGACGGGCAGGCGAGCGGTGCTCTGCCGCCCCGCGCCCTGCAGCGGTGTGGCTGTCTCTGATTTCGTGCGTCTCGCTCACGTAAACTGTAAACCTTATGTAGTACAACTGTTAATATAGTTAAAATACATTTGCTATTTGTATTAACCTGAGAGAGAGAATTAAAGTGAACTAAAGTGAACTTATAACGGCTACCGCTCGGCCACACATCACTTAACTAAAAGGCTATTGTGTTGTCTCAACCACTTCAGTCAACTGGAGAACGCAGGCAACGGTATACCGGACCTGACGTGAGACAGCAGTTCGCGCCTTAAACTTAAACGTAACACGTTACATTAACCACGTTAAAAATGACGCTTAAAAGTCGTTAACATAAATGATGTACAGCGTGGTTACGAACTACTCCGAATTTATATCGCTCTCTCTCAAACGTAGCTTCAGTGACAGTGTGTGGGGGACATCAGCGCGCGGCTTTTCCTGCCCCAGTGAGTCGAGTCAGCACACAGCCGCACCCGAGAGCACACCCCGCCCCGCCCCGCACCTCCACACAGCCCGCGCGCCCGGCCTTGCACCTCCACACAACCAAGTTTCCTTGGAGGTGTCCAGGCACTTGTTTCTTCCTTCGACACAACTCGTCGTAGGTGCGCACTTATCTTCGCCAGGCAACGCGGACCTTTGAGGGTGACTGGTGGGCGTATATTGTCTGCCCGCCGCCACGCCCTCCCCGCTACCAGACGGGGGACGGTAGACCCTGCCACCCCTGCAGCCCTGCCCTTGTCACCGGCGAGCGAAGGACGCGAGCGTGCTGAGTAGTGGGGTATCGAGTTGCTGTCTTCAAGGTTTTTAACACATTATAGCTGACACTCATTGATACGGTTTAAGTAATTACACCACTTGTAACATGATTTCAGGTGAATTACTATTATTATGTTCACGTGTTTAGGCGTGAGGGGCCGTATCTAATCTATTAGATTTTTCAGCTGTTGATTTTTCTGGCGTGTGGTTGTTTAATATTTTTCTTGAGTAACATTGTTACGCATTTTATGTATAATCATTCATTTTCTTTTCTCCTTTCTTTTGTGTATTTTATTGCACAGTGGAGACGTTTTGTCTTGCCAAGCCTCACTCATTATTCTTTTTCCTATTTTATTATGCATTTTAAAAGCATCGGGGAGGAGTGAGCACATACTTAGCGGTGAATGATTATTACTTTACTTATTTTTGCAGCAATATTTTTTTTTCTTTTACCATTTTACTCCTCACTTTACTAGTAACTCTTTTAATGGCAGAGAAACCTAACACGAGGACTATGAGGGGTGGATTGAGAGAAAGAACAGTGCCGTCAAGGATAACGGTAACTGTTCTCATGTAAGGAGTGTAACAGTCTTCAAAGGGTGCTTGCTCCTCCTACGCTGCATGTGCAACCAAGAGGTATTTACTTACCTTACTAATCCCACAATGGCTTCTGCCCCTAATCACCCGCTAACAGCAGCAGCAGTTAGGCCTTTCGTAGGGTAGCAAGGGAGGCAGATTGTTCCGCCAGGGACTTCTTGTTTCAAAGTGAGATTGTCATGGACATTTCATTCGTGTCAAATCCGGGAGATAAAATATCTCTCAGCCGCTTGAAGGTCAATCCCGGGAACGGGAACGCCGGCCCTCATAAACAGGAGCGCGTTCACAGGACGGAAGGATTATGATGCGTTTCGGTCACTTTTTCTTTAAACATTTGGGGAAGATGGGCAACACAGCCTCGTAAAGGGTGTATATTTTGCTGTGGACACTGTGCAAACGAGTGGCCTTTTTAATAGGCCAGTGGACGCTTATAGGCTATCTACTGATTTGATCTCGTGTTTTAAACAGGGAAACTAGACAGATGGAGAAACCATTTCTGTAGCTAATGCTAGATTATTACTAGAGTTCCTTATGTACATGATTGTCCTTAAAGTTCCTCTTCGAAGGAGTGCAGTATCCCTTTACTACAGCCCCACTGGCAACCTACATGGTTTTATCAGCCAACTTTTATGGCATTTAAAGTAATTTTGGGTCCTTTTTGAAGCTTCGTTTCCCGTCGACACGTTCGTCGGGGAGGGGGGTCTTCGCGACCCTCTGACCTAAACCTTTTTGGGTGTCACCAGCGGTAATCAAAAATTCCTTGGTGTGTTCTTTTACCCGTGGTTTAGGCAGAAATAGTCAGATAAATAGGTGGTTGGAAATTTGAGCTTTGCGATTTTTTTTTTGCACAGAATGGTGCAAAGTGATCGTCTCCAAGACTAGCGCCGGCTTGAGGTTCAGCCTGACGCTGCTTTGTGTATCTTTCCACCACACGACTATAACCTGCATCCTCGCATCTACTAATTTATGTTTGGTTCCTAAGCTTTTGCCTGCATCTTTTTCATGCGAGAAGGGGAGTGCTTGAGTAATACTTTTCACTCTAACCCACTATTTTCTTTTATTGCTGAGTTGATGCTAGGCAGTCAGTCTTCTTAATTTAATTGGAGCCGTAATAACCGAGGGTGTAGACTAACATAGGGATAGGTACAATTTAACCTTGAACCTCATGTGCTTCTGCTTAAAACATACTTTTTCTCTGCACTGACAGACTTAACTTGAGCAGATGCTGTCCCTAACTTTTATCGTAACCAGCATGTGAATATCTGTAAGCTTTGGAAGTAAGCAAACAAGTCTTACTTACCTTTACTTGACATACCACTGTTACCCGTTACGGGAATTATTTTTGGCGTCAAAGATGTCAGTCATCCACGTTCGTTACGATCGAGGGATAGGTGGAAATTTGTCTTTTTCATTTGATGTTTATTAATGCTGGAATTACTTTAACCAATTATGCTGGAATTGTATATATCAGTGAGATTTGTTACAACAGTGATTTCACAACTTAGTGACAGGATTTTCTTTTATAGTACTGTAGACCTGTAAAACGGAGTATTAGGAGTTAGTGGTGCTGACTGCCGATGCTTCTAAGGTTCTCCAGATTTGTCCTTGTTATCACATTGTAACTATTAGGGGACTCTACGGATAACATTACCTCTTTTCACACAACCTTATCTATTGTTGTAAACCCCACCCGTCTCGAAGGCGTGCCGAGGGTAACGACACTGGCAATTAATTGTCACGCAACGGATGAGTGTTTCTCTGCGACAGTTTTGTGTCCAGGTGTGACTCGAAGGTTCAGTGTGTAGCAGATCTTCTTCAAGGATTGTTCCTTTTTCTTTTTACTATTCCAAATAGCTCCATTACCATGTATCCTAATGACAGTTTAGTCAATTTAATTTTACTAGGATGTATCATGTAAATAATTTTTCGAGCTATTATTTTGTTTTCTCGGAATAGTACTGAGCTTCCATGTCCACGACTCTTGCCAAGTTTACCTCGCCCTGTATGTACTTTGCCCATTTCTTGTTACTTCCATGATTATTTTTATTATCATTGGCATTTCCCGATGCTGTATCGTTAGGCGGGCTCTGACTTGTATATATATTTTTTTAATGCAATAACAGGACCTCGTTTAACTAGTACACATTGTGCGACTGTAACATGGGTAGGTACACTGCTTTTAAAGGTCGGGTGAGTCGTGAGGTCGCGACTTTTAGAGAACCGAGCGATATAATGTGTATATTATAATGTACATGTGTATGTATGACTGTACGTGTGGCGACACCCGGTCGGTGTCGCACAACAGGATGTCTAACAACACGTCGTGCTTTTGGCCGTGGAAGCTGTGATGAACTGACACTAGGATCAGCAAATGATGACTTTCATCAACAGTCATCAACCGGAACCCACACCCTTCCGGACGAACTACAAGCAAATAAAACGGGCGAACAACGCGGAGAAGAGAGAGAAGACAGGTGACGGGCAGGCGAGCGGTGCTCTGCCGCCCCGCGCCCTGCAGCGGTGTGGCTGTCTCTGATTTCGTGCGTCTCGCTCACGTAAACTGTAAACCTTATGTAGTACAACTGTTAATATAGTTAAAATACATTTGGTATTTGTATTAACCTGAGAGAGAGAACTAAAGTGAACTAAAGTGAACTTATAACGGCTACCGCTCGGCCACACATCACTTAACTAAAAGGCTATTGTGTTGTCTCAACCACTTCAGTCAACTGGAGAACGCAGGCAACGGTATACCGGACCTGACGTAAGACAGCAGTTCGCGCCTTAAACTTAAACGTAACACGTTACATTAACCACGTTAAAAATGACGCTTAAAAGTCGTTAACAAGTGGTAGTGGTAGTAGTAGTCGTAGTGGTAGTGGTAGTAGTAGTAGTAGTAGTAGTAGTAGTAGTAATAGTCGTAGTAGTAGTCGTAGTAGTAGTAGTAATAGTAGTAATAGTTGTAGTGGTAGTAGAGACCCGGTGGCCATACAGTCCTCAGAGGGCACCACCCAGGGGGACCCAGTGGCCATGGCAATGTTCGCCCTGGGAATGATGAAACTGCAAGACATCATCCGCCATGAAAACACCAACGTCAAACAGATGGCGTATGCGGATGACCTCACCGGGGTAGGAAAGTCTGCAGACCTCAGGAAATGGTGGGACCTCGTCAATGAACACGGCCCTAAAATAGGGTACCGTCCCAACGCCACAAAGTCTGTGGTGATTGTAAAACCAGAGGCATACGATCGGGCCAAAACAGCATTCCAGGGCAGTAACGTGAAACTGTCAGGGATTGGCGAAAGACACCTCGGGGCAGTCATTGGAATAGCTGAATACAGAACCGAATATGTGAAAACAGCTGTAAAGCGCTGGGAGTCAGAACTGCAGAGGCTGAGCGAGATCGCCAAAACAGAACCGCAGGCAGCCTACGCAACATTTACGTACGGTGTCAAGCATAAATGGAACTACCTCATGAGGACATTTCCTGATGTTGCTCCGTTACTAAAACCTCTGGAAGATGCTATCAGAAACACCTTCATACCGGCGATAGCAAATGGGAGATGTCCCATTGACCAGGAGAGAAGATTGCTGGAGTTGCCGCCAAGAATAGGTGGGCTCGGCATCACCAACCCGCAAAATCTGGCTGAGTCTGAATTCGGGAACTCAATCCGAATCACAACCTCCTTGACCGGATATATTACCAATCAAAATGAAAGGGGAGAAGACAACCCTCAAGATATTAGGTCACTAAGGAATGAAATCTCCATAAACAGAGAAGAAAAACAGAGACACTCTGAGTGACCTAATGAGAGAACTCCCAGAAGACACAAGGAGGAGGACAGATATTGCACAGGAAGTGGGCGCTTCAAACTGGCTAACCACACTACCTATCAGGGCAAAAGGCTTCAACTTAAACAAAAAAGAATTCACTGATGCCCTTGCCCTCAGGTATGGCTGGCCAGTGGATGGGCTCCCAAACATGTGTAACTGTGGCTCACCCTTCAACCAAAATCATGCCATGACATGCAAGAGAGGAGGTTTCGTCTGCATGAGACATGATGAAGTAAGAGACGTAACAGTTCAGATGCTGAAAGAAGTCTGCCACGACGTGACTGTGGAACCCATGCTGCTCCCTCTGCAAGGCGAACACCTCGCCAGACGCACCGCTAATGTTTCGAACGAAGCACGAGTGTATGTTAGCGCCAGAGGGTTTTGGACTCGTGGACAAAGGGCATATTTTGACACAGAGACCTGACCCTTGATGCAGCCCACAGAAGAAACGAACAAGAGAAAAATAGAGCATATGAAGAAAGAATGCAGAATGTGGACCAGGGCTCCTTCACCCCGGTAGTATTCACGACGGCAGGAGGGATGGAACCAAGGGCGCAGAGTTTCTACGCAAGACTCGCCGAAACACTGGCGGATAAGAAACAGCAGCCAAGAAGCAGTGTGGTCGCCTGGATGAGATGCAGGCTGTCTTTCTCCCTCCTGAGATCAGCCTTGGTCTGCCTGAGAGCAACCAGGTCACCTGCACCCAAAACCACCCGCATTGCCGACCTGGACTTTGAGGCGACGGTGGTTGATAGTCGTATCAACCACAAGCTCTTTTAGCTTAAAAATAATATGTTTAGTAAGGTTTGTAATATTAAATAAAGATGGTTGTCGGCCACAGTCATTGGCGGGGTGGGGCCAATGAATTGCTTTGTGAAAGGATATGAGAGAATATACCGCTCACAACGCAACTCTAATAGATGGAGGCCCGTTATAAAAAAAATAATAAAAAAAAGTGGTAGTAGTAGTAGTAGTGGTAGTAGTAGTAGTAGTAGTAGTAGTAGTAGTAGTAGTAGTAGTAGTAGTAGTAGTAGTAGTAGTGCTTTCCTTCTTTCTCTGAAAAAAAGTCTTAATAAAAGTGAAACCATATGCACTTAATTGTCTCAAGATTATTAGAAGAAAAAACAAAAAACTAACTTTTCTCCAGTGTGTGTGTGTGTGTGTGTGTGTGTGTGTGTGTGTGTGTGTGTGTGTGTCAGTGGTGGGCACGGTACCAAAAGTTGGAGGTTGCGTTACGCCGTACTGCGGTACCTCAGCATGCCCAGTGCGTTCGGCGGTACTCCGGTACTTTTCCCGGTCCCCCTGGTGCGTTCCGCGGTACTGCGGTACTTCGGTACCTGGTTTGTAAAGCAGCACTTAAAAAGAGAAAAAAAATAGCTCTGCGACACCAATTACCAAAAACACTTATATACATGTAAAAAAAAAAAAAATTAAACGCCACATGAGATTAGGTGGAAACTATCCAGTAGGAAAGATGTGCCCGGAATAAGTAACATAATAATGTTATAGATAACAATAATATACAAAGGTAATTATTTAATAGATTATTTCCTAGGAGCAAGATTTTCACCGACCTGCCAGTAGTGAAGTTGAGCCCGGACTTAGAGTTAGAACGTTATACGTTCTAAGTCCGTCTACGTTAGCACGGTAAACGTTAGTAACGTGTCTGTCTCCCCCTTCTTTCTCTGTTGCCAGTTATAGCGAGATAATCGGCGCGCACTCAACTAAAGATGAATTGATTTAACGTACTATAGGAGTTATGAGGTGTTGATTAATTTTAGAAGCAAGTATGGTTCCTCATTGAAAAGCATAGGTGAAGAAATCCTGGTTCCAAGCTCCCTCCGATGAAAAATCACATCCTTTTTATTAACAATAGGTACCCATCCTTTGCAGTGAAAGTGCCCCCCCCTCTTTCCCACGGTGTCTGTGCGTATGTCCGACTGTCTGTCTGTCTGTCCGTTGGGTCAGGTGGCCCTCCCCTCCCAGCCCCCTCAAACAGTGGTATTATTTATTTTTATTTACATATTTATTTATTCATTAATAATAATCATCACTATTTTTCTTTAAAGTGTTTGCCGGTACCGCGAAATATACCGTAGGATATTTGAACGCGGTACCGGTACTCCGGTACTTTCAGCAATCCTCTGCGGTACTGCGGTACCCGTTTGGTAGTGCGGTAGTACCGCAGTACCGCAAAAAGTACCGCAAGTGCCCAGAACTGGTGTGTGTGTGTGTGTGTGTGTGTGTGTGTGTGTCAAAAGCAAGCAATGTCCTCGCTGAAATAATAATCCGGAGTCTCGAGTTTCGTTCACGGCTGTCTCAGGGCGTTAACTGGTGACATATTTCGAACGTGGCATGACGGTACCGTGGTGGTGGTGGTGGTAGTGGTGTAGTGGTGGTGGTGATGGTGGTGGTGGTGGTGGTGATGGTAGTGGTTGTGGTGGTGGTGGTGGTTGTGGTGGTGGTGGTGATGGTGGTGGTGGTGGTGGTGGTGGTTGTGGTGGTGGTGGTGATGGTAGTGGTGGCGGTGGTGGTGGTGGTGGTGGTGATGGTAGTGGTGGCGGTGGTGGTGGTGGTGGTGGTGGTGATGGTAGTGGTGGCGGTGGTGGTGGTGGTGGTGGTGATGGTAGTGGTGGCGGTGGTGGTGGTGGTGGTGGTGATGGTAGTGGTGGCGGTGGTGGTGGTGGTGATGGTAGTGGTGGCGGTGGTGGTGGTGGTGGTGGTGGTAGTGGTGGAGGTGATAGTGGTTGTGGTGGTGGTGATGGTGGTGGTGGCGGTGGTTGTAGTGGTGGTGGTGATGGTGGTGGTGGCGGTGGTTGTAGTGGTGGTGGTGATGGTGGTGGTGGCGGTGGTGGTGGTGGTGGTGATGGTAGTGGTGGCGGTGGTGGTGGTGGTGGTTGTAGTCGCGCCTATGGTATGTCGCGCCTATGAAGGGCAAATGTATGTAGTCGCGCCTATGGTATGTCGCGCCTATGAAGGCCATATGTATGGAGGCGCGCCTATGGTATGTCGCGCCTATGAAGGTCATATGTATGGAGTGTATGAATGTAGAATATTAGAGATAGAGCGGGGCGCCCCGAGCAAGTAGTCGGGGCGCCCCGAGCGAGTAGTCGGGGCGCCCCGGCGTGTTGTTTACAGTGCCTAAAAGGCATAGATAAGGAGGGCCTCATGGTTGACCCTAGGGTCAAATGAGGGGCCATAGAGAGGTTCGCCTCGGGCGGGAGGAGAGACGGGAGTGAGACGGCGTCAGGGGAGGGCGGCCGAGTTCCCGTCTCCCACGGCTGACGAGAAAGAGAAGAGCTGCAAAGGCTGTCATTAGACCCTCAATGTCGTGAGTTTAAGAGTGCATTGTTAATGATCTGTTAGGATAAGGTGACAAATTTGGTATACTCGATGTGTCTGTATCAATTATCTGTTATGCTGTGTCGTGTGTTGTATGATTAAGTGAATGCATCGCTTATCCCGCAGGTAAACCACATTAAAGCGAGTGTGCGACAAGGTCTTGTGTGATTAATCCTGCTCCAGTTCGCAATGGCGACTACAGTTTACGACAACGGGTCGACTGCAGAGGCGGGAGAACGTCGATCAAGTGTCGAACCTCGTGGTGCGAGGTGACGGGATGAATACAGTCTACGGGAGTTGTGGAACGAGTACTTTCGCTGAAGTGGTGAACTCAGCGCCGCGACGGCGTGACGAAGTGCTGGACAACTTCGTTCTACGGCCGGGTATTACGAGTGATAGTGATACGTTGTTAGCGGCCTTTGGTGCTGCCATGGGTTTGGTGTGAACGGTGACACTCATTGCTATCGCGCTTGGTGTGACGGTATACAAATGATAAACTCAGTTGTGATAAATGAAGTAACCATTTGTGATAAATGAAAACTCAGTTGTGATGGGAGTGTTATCGCCGTTTGGCGATGTGAGGAAATAGAGGGAAATGAGAGGGGGTGAAAGGTGGAAGAGTGAAGAGGAAGAATAAGGGAGAGGTTTACTATCGCAAGGGCAATTTATCGTCGGGAATGTTATGACAGTATGGTCAGAGGTCACCAAATATATTAGGCTGGTGTACGAAGGCACCCTTGTTCACAGCCCTGGGTAAGCACACATGTTTGCGCGTGATGAAAATAAGACGCAATTAAGGTATGCGAATGACTGTTGATAAGTTGTGTTAAACGCATCTGGTGGTATGCGTTGGACGTGATTGTTGAAAGGTGGTTGATGACGTTCAGTGATCGTTGATGAGTTGTGTTAAACGTATCTGGTGATACACGTTAGACGTAATTGGCGACGCTCAGTGGTCACGTGTTGTATGCGTGACGAGAAAGAGACAGTGGTATTGAGTGCAGTGTGCACGGCTGTGGTAATAAACGCGACGTGAACGACAGTAGTCTTGAGTGCAGTGTGCACGACAGTAATAAGCACAGTGTGCACGACAGTAGTCTTGAGTGCAGTGTGCACGGCTGTGGTAATAAACGCGACGTGCACGACAGTAGCATTGAGTGCAGTTTGCACGGCTGTGGTAATAAACGCGACGTGCACGACAGTAGTATTGAGTGCAGTGTGCACGGCTGTGGTAATAAACGCGACGTGCACGACAGTAGTCTTGAGTGCAGTGTGCACGACAGTAATAAGCACAGTGTGCACGACAGTAGTCTTGAGTGCAGTGTGCACGGCTGTGGTAATAAACGCGACGTGCACGACAGTAGCATTGAGTGCAGTTTGCACGGCTGTGGTAATAAACGCGACGTGCACGACAGTAGTATTGAGTGCAGTGTGCACGGCTGTGGTAATAAACGCGACGTGCACGACAGTAGTCTTGAGTGCAGTGTGCACGGCTGTGGTAATAAACGCGACGTGCACGACAGTAGTATTGAGTGCAGTGTGCACGGCTGTGGTAATAAACGCGACGTGCACGACAGTAGTATTGAGTGCAGTGTGCACGACAGTAGTATTGAGTGCAGTGTGCACGACAGTAGTCTTGAGTGCAGTGTGCACGACAGTAGTCTTGAGTGCAGTGTGCACGACAGTAGTCTTGAGTGCAGTGTGCACGACAGTAGTCTTGAGTGCAGTGTGCACGACAGTAGTCTTGAGTGCAGTGTGCACGACAGTAGTCTTGAGTGCAGTGTGCACGACAGTAGTCTTGAGTACAGTGTGCACGACAGTAGTATTGAGTGCAGTGTGCACGACAGTAGTATTGAGTGCAGTGTGCACGGCTGTGGTAATAAACGCGACGTGCACGACAGTAGTATTGAGTGCAGTGTGCACGGCTGTGGTAATAAACGCGACGTGCACGACAGTAGTATTGAGTGCAGTGTGCACGACAGTAGTCTTGAGTGCAGTGTGCACGACAGTAGTCTTGAGTGCAGTGTGCACGACAGTAGTCTTGAGTGCAGTGTGCACGACAGTAGTCTTGAGTGCAGTGTGCACGACAGTGGTATTGAGTGCAGTGTGCACGACAGTAGTCTTGAGTGCAGTGTGCACGACAGTAATAAGCACAGTGTGCACGACAGTAATAAGCACAGTGTGCACGACAGTGGTAATTAGTGCGGTGTGCACGACAGTAGTATTGAGTGCAGTGTGCACGACAGTGGTAAAAGGTGCGGTGTGCACGACAGTAGTATTGAGTGCAGTGTGCACGACAGTGGTAAAAGGTGCGGTGTGCACGACAGTAATATTGAGTGCAGTGTGCACGACAGTGGTAAAAGGTGCGGTGTGCACGACAGTAGTATTGAGTGCAGTGTGCACGACAGTGGTAATAAGCGCGGCGTGCACGACAGTAATAAGCAGTCTGCACGACAGTGGTAATAAGCGCGGCGTGCACGACAGTAATAAGCAGTGTGCACGACAGTGGTAATAAGCGCGGCGTGCACGACAGTAATAAGCACAGTGTGCACGGCAGTGGTAATAAGTGCGGTGTGCACGACAGTGATTTTGAGCGCGGTGTGCACGGCGGTGGTAGTGAGAGTAGTGTGATTTTGAGCGCGGTGTGCACGGCGGTGGTAGTGAGAGTAGTGTGATTTTGAGCGCGGTGTGCACGGCGGTGGTAGTGAGAGTAGTGTGATTTTGAGCGCGGTGTGCACGGCGGTGGTAGTGAGAGTAGTGTGCACGACAGTGGTGTTGCGTGCGGTGTTTGAATGGGATAATGGTCAACTGACGGTACATGTAAGTTAGGTGCGTCCGCTGTTTGTGGATCCTGTGGTTCGTTTGTTATTAGTTGTGTTGTCATGTTAGACCTCCAGCGTGACTCATGCATGGCAAGTAGGGGTCAGCTGGGAGCCTTCCGCCGTCTGTTACTAAGTATGCAGTAGAGTAATAGAGCGCTGACTACTGATTAAGGTTCCGCAGGGTCTTACGGGTATGTATAAAGGCTGGACAGGTTGTCTGAGAGGTCAACACCTATGGAGGGCATGCTGTTTGCGTTGAGACTAGCATTTACGTGCTACAAGCTCTGGCTGTTCTGCCGAGGACTCTCTTTACGGACTTTAGACCAGATCTTCGACACAAGGAACGACACACATGTTACACTACTACAGGAACGAATGAACTCTCTGGGAGGTGAAGGTATCTGGTGGATTTTCCAGAGGGTCGTCAAGGACACGACATGGGCAGTTAGTTACTGGGAGTACTGGTCAACCTAAGGCAGGAGGGAGCTCGCTACAGTGTCGGCGGATATCGAGGCCTGTTCATGAAGAATAGCAAGGAGAGCACGCGGACGCTCTAGGGTTTCTTTGGTAGTACGAGCAGAGTCTAATGGGCAGGCCGGTCTCCATCTGGGCGATAGTATACATCTGTTCGGCGAGGGTAGAGCCTACCTCCCAACTGCAACGCCCTGAGCCTGATGTTTAAGGTTTCTAGGCCAGAGTCCTCAACGGGAGTTCCGGAAGCGGTGGCGTACCTCTACATTGGCAACCGAAGAGGAGGACAAGAGACCAGAGCCCTCAGCGTGAGTTCCGGATGCTGTGGGGTACCTCTACATAGGCAACCGAAGAGGACAAGAGCTAAGAGCCCACAACGGGAGTTACGGAGGCGGTGTGTAAAGGGAAGACCACTATTAACTCCTCAACTCCAACATAGCCCCGGAACACCTCACTCGACCTACACTCATCCCGATCGAGGCTTCACACTACCCGCAGCGGAACGCCTCGAACACCCTGCCCGAGCTCCACCGGCGCGAGTGGGGGGGGCCCTGACGTCAGCAGCCGAAGCAACCTCGGACGTTGGTGCGCTGAGGACGGGAGACGACTCCAGGACTCGGTCGAGCCAGCTCGCTAGGCACTGGCTCCCCTTCACCACCTAACGAGTCCTCCACCTGACGAGGCTGCTGCCGCGTTACGCCCGGCCCGGCACTGCCCTCCATCACTCAGCCGTAGCACCGCCGCGGTCTACCCGGGGAAGACACTGTTGGCCCCGAGACCAAATACCCGGGCCGCCCTTGCTGGCCTTACCACGCCGGCCTGCCTACCTGTCTTCCGTGGGCTGTATGAGCGGCCTCACCACGCCGGCCGTCCTACCTGTCTCCCGTGGGCTGTGTGAGCGGCCTTACCACACCGGCCGTCCTACCTGTCTCCCGTGGGCTGTGCGAGCTAAAGTGCATATTAAAGACGGAGTTAACATCTTGCGTATCGCTTCTCCTGACTACACTGTGAAAGGGGGGGGGAGCAAAACACCTGGCTCAGAAGGAAAACTGTTAGCCCGGAACAGCCTTGGGCCCCTGCACTTTCCTTTCCTTCACAAGTGGCGACCTCGCCAGGATCCCCCCTCCCCTCATCGCTGGTCAGGAGACCATCGCTACCAGCCAGTCACCACCGACGGTCAGGATTAACCTACCGGCACTTGCTGTTCAGGGCGAAAGTGAGTGTTTGGCGATTGGATTGTGCTGAGGTCCATTCCACCGCCCAGGCCAGGTGCGTCTTAAGAGACTCTGGTCCGGATCTCACGGAAGTCAGGTGCGAGTTCATCTCCTCTGATATAGTGTCTCCCGTTCCCGGATACGTGCTGTGTTCGTGGTGTTTCACACGGGGATACGGTTATGGGTATTTTCATGTGCGTTTGTGCACAGTGTTGTTACTTTCACCCCACTCGTGCCACTTGTGGGCGTCAGGCCGTGTGCGCCTCTTTAGTGTCAATTGGAAGTTAAGTCTTCCGCGGTTTTTTGTCTTCTATTTGCTTTGGGTCTGGTTTCTTCATCGCCTAGGTGTTTGTTAGATTCAGTGTTAGGATTTTGTATTTGACCAGTGGTTTGGTCTCTTCATCGCTTAGGGTTTTGTTAGATTCAGTGTTCGGATTTTGTTTAATCTGTGTATCTTTCTATTTTGTTTCCCATTCGGCATGTCTTCCATCCAGGAACTAGTTAAGCTCGGTCGCGAGCTTGGGTACGACGGCGACGAGTTGAAATCCTTTGTGTCCGATGAGCAGGCACGCCTTCGGGACGAACGCGAGTTGGAGAGACGAAACAGAAAAGAAAAGGAGGAACGGGAACGCGAGGAACGTGAACGGGAACGCGAGGAACGTGAACGGGAACGCGAGGAACGTGAACGGGAACGCGAGGACCGTGAACGGGAGAGAGAGCATGCTCTCGCCCTCGAACGGCTGAAGCTCCAAGTTGCTGGCGGTTCGGCGGCCTTAGGCGTCCTTAGTGTCGACTTTGCTGCTCGTCCCAAGTTACCATCTTATCGCGAAGGTGAGGACATTGCCTCTTATTTTACCCGGTTTGAGCGAGTTGCTACCCTCCTCAACATTGCTAAGAGCAGTTATGCAGTCCACTTGGGAAGCCTACTCACAGGTAAGCTGGCTGAATTCTATACCACCTTGTCGGAAGAGGTCACAGGCGACTACAGTCAGCTAAAAGAAGCCATTCTGAAGCACTCCCATAGGACGAGTGATCACTACCGCACCGCCTTCCGCTCAGCCAAGATCAACGTTGGTGACACATTCCAGCAATTCTCCACCCATTTGACTCGCCTTTTCGACCACTGGCTCAGCGCGAGCGAGGTAGACCACTCTTTTGCTTCGCTGAAGTCCTTCATGATCCTCGATCAATTTCTAGCCTCTGTTTCCACAGAACTGCGGTTGTTCCTGAAAGAAAACAACGTTCAGACCTTAGAGGAGGCAGTAAAACGAGCCGATGTTTGGGCTTCAGCACACCACTCTTACCCACGCAACCCTGCGTCGGAACGCGGCAAACGACCATCCTCACCAAAGCCGCCTCACTAAAGGATTCGCCACCTACGCCACGAAAGACACCCTCGGTGGTTCGTTGCCATAACTGCGGTCAGAGTGGCCACATTAGACCTAACTGCCCTCAGAATCCTTATCTTTTTAAACAGAAGTCCAAGCCAGAACCAACCAAGGAGTCTCCCAAAATTGGCTTCTGCCGTTCCGGATCACCGTCTCGTCGGTATTACACCTCGGGCACCATCAACGGCTCTAGGGTATCCACCATTGTTCGCGATACGGGTTGTTCAAGTGTCCTGGTATCCGAGGAGGCATTGCCGGACGCGGATATTTCCAACGGTAAAAAGGTTCGCTGCAGCGACTACTTGGGTCGTGCCGACTACTTCCTGTGGTAAGATGCTACCTCCGGTGCCCCTATTTGACGGTTGGGTTGATGCCATCAGGGCCCCACTTAAGTTTTGCACAGTGCTGGTAGGTAACATTGAGGGAGTACGTGCACCTGACGACCCAGACGTGACAAAGGCATGTGACGAACCTACACCCTTTTCGGTTCCTTCCGACCAGGTTCCCGGGAAATGTATTCAAGCTGTCCAGACCCGGGCCGCCGCCGCTCGTAAGATTCACCCCCTTGTACTTCCTCATCTGGAGCCCCTGGCTATTACTCCTCAGGACTTCTCTAAATTGCAGAGTTCGTGCCCTACTCTAGCGTCACATCGTAACAAGGCCACTACGGGAGAAGTAGAAGTCACTCGCACCGGCTCCACCTTCGGCTACGAGTTCTCGGACGAACTGCTCTACAGGGTTTGTCGGTCTTCACATCACAGTAACCAGCTGGGGAAGAAGTATCTAGTAGTCCTGCGGAGTGCCGACGGTCAGTGTTGACAGTCGCCCATGAGAGTCCCTGGCAGGACATCTCTCCCATCGGAAGACTGGCATGAAGATTGGAGAGCACTTTTACTGGCCAGGTATGTGGTCTGATATACGAACCTTCTGTAGGTCTTGTGACAAGTGCCAGCGTATGTCTGTTAAGGGACGCCTTAGGCCGGTCCCTCTTAAACAGCTTCCATAATTACTGAACCGTTTGCTAGAGTAGCAGTTGATATTGTTGGCCCATTGTCTCCTCCCACATCAGAAGGACACCGTTACATCCTTACCTTGATTGATTTTTCTACCGGTTTCGAGGCTGTTCCCCTTAAGGACATCACTTCCATCTCTACCGCCGAAGCCTTGTTGACCATATTTTCCAGAGTGGGTATTCCCCGTGAGATCCTGTCTGATCGGGGGCACACAGTTCACGTCTCAAATGATGGCCGAACTGCACAGGCTTCTTGGAGTGAAGCCGCTCTTCACTACCCTTACCATCCGAGTGGGAATGGAAGAATAGAACGTTTCCACTCTACCCTGAAGTCCTCCCTCCGGAAGCTGTGCTCTGACAAGCCTCGAGAGTGGCATCGCTATCTACCGGCCGTATTGTTTGCTTTGCGGGAGATGCCTAGTGACAGAACAGGATTCTCTGCCTTTGAACTCTTGTATGGAAGGGCTGTAAGGGTGCCAGTTTCAGTTCTACGGAATCTATGGGAAGACGGTAAGCTTTCAGAGGATGAAAGGTCTTGCTTCCAGTATGTCATCGATTTGAAGGACAAGCTGGCAGACTGTTCCAAGATCGCTGCCCAAAATTCCACCATTAGTGCCACCCGATACAAGACCTACTTCGATTTGAACTCTCAAGATCGTCAGTTCAAGCCTGGTGATGAAGTTCTCGTCCTTCTCCCTGACACTTCCAGTAAGCTATTAATGGCTTGGAGTGGCCCTTACAAGGTTCTAGAGCGTAAAAACAGGGTGAATTATCTGATCGATGAGAAGGGTAAAGAAAAGTTATATCACGCTAACCTCTTGAAGCTGTATCACAGACGCGCCCACATAAACCAAGCTACTATCCTAGATGAGCCTTCCATCCCTAGTGACGGACAAGATATCTGTGAAATAGCCTTCTCTCTGTCCCAGGGTGACTGTCTTGACCCGGCCGAGGACTTTCCGATAACCCCGGATGGCCGTGCAGACCGCGACGTCTCTGATCCCCTGCCTGCAGTAGGAGAACAACTCACTCCTGATCAGCAGAACGATCTCCTCTACCTCACGGACAAATTTAGCGATGTCTTATCAGAAATTCCAGGCTGTACCTCCACTATCGAGCACGACGTCAACCTTTGCTCCTCCGAGCGAATCAAGCCTAAACTCTATCCCATTCCTTTACATATCAGGCCTTTCTTCCAACAGGAAGTGGAACAACTTCTTAGTCAGGGAATCATCAAACCCTCAAGGTCACCTCATTGTTCCCCGGTCGTTATGGTAAAGAAGACTTCTGGCAGCTACCGCCTTGCCGTGGACTACAGGGTATTGAATTCCATGACTATATTTGACGCGGAGCCAATCAACACCATCACGGAGGACCTTCACAAGTTTTACGGTAGTAAGTACTTCTCTGAACTAGACTTAACTAAAGCCTATTACCAGGTACCTCTGACGGACCGAGCCATGGCACTGACGGCCTTCCCTACACACTTGGGACTAATGGAGTTCTGTCGCCTCCCTTTTGGACTCGTCACAGCATGTGCAACCTACATTAGGCTCATGCGAATCGTCCTCGCCGGTCTGGAGGGAGTCACCTTCTACTTCGACAACATCTTCATATCAGGTTCAACTTGGGAAACACACCTGGACGCCCTCCACGCTGTCCTCCTCCGTCTCAGACAACATGGACTGACGGCCCGACCTTCAAAATGCCGATTCGGGTTTACATCCATCCAATATCTAGGCTTCATTGTGGACGGTAACACACTACGGCCTCAGGAAAGTAAAGTATCTGCCATATCTTCAGTCACACCTCCTACAACTAAAAAGTTGCTTGCTCCTTTCTAGGCATGATCTCCTTTACCGAGTCTTCATACCTCAGGCATCCTCCTACACCAGTGGACTCTCCGACCTCCTGCGGAAAGAGAACCCCGAACCACTGGTATGGTCAGATGAGCTGCGGACCTGTTTCGAACAACTCAAGTCAGCACTGCACTCTCAGCCAGTCCTCAAGTTGCCTGACCCGTCACGTCCCTTCGTTTTACGGACCGATGCATCAAATCAAGGTTTGGGCGCTGTGTTGTTGCAGTACGTTCAGGATTACCCGCACCCAGTAGCTTACGCTAGCAGGAAGCTCCTAGACAGAGAACGCAGGTACGCTACAATTGAAAAGGAATGCTTAGCCGTCATCTTTGGGATTAAGCATTTTGACTACTATCTGCGGGGCAAGGAGTTTGTGCTTGAAGTTGACCATAAACCTCTCGTCTACTTGACCCACTTCAAGGAATAATGATCGTCTCCTTAGATGGGCACTTTGTCTTCAAGGGTATCGATTCAGGGTTGTACACATTCCTGGAAGGATAATATTGGAGCAGATTTCTTAAGCAGATGTTAGTTATTGTGGGATGCTACATAAATCAATGGGTTTCTTTTACTGTTGAATCTCTTGGTTTGGTTCTATGGTTTCTCTTATGTCGGTTTGGTTTAGGTATTATTCATTCATATGAGCTAGGCTATATTTGTCTTCCGATTTCTAGCTCGATACTCTGTATCGAGTCTTGTCGGCGGAGATGTGTAAAGGGAAGACCACTATTAACTCCTCAACTCCAACATAGCCCCGGAACACCTCACTCGACCTACACTCATCCCGATCGAGGCTTCACACTACCCGCAGCGGAACGCCTCGAACGCCCTGCCCGAGCTCCACCGGCGCGAGTGGGGGGGCCCTGACGTCAGCAGCCGAAGCAACCTCGGACGTTGGTGCGCTGAGGACGGGAGACGACTCCAGGACTCGGTCGAGCCAGCTCGCTAGGCACTGGCTCCCCTTCACCACCTAACGAGTCCTCCACCTGACGAGGCTGCTGCCGCGTTACGCCCGGCCCGGCACTGCCCTCCATCACTCAGCCGTAGCACCGCCGCGGTCTACCCGGGGAAGACACTGTTGGCCCCGAGACCAAATACCCGGGCCGCCCTTGCTGGCCTTACCACGCCGGCCTGCCTACCTGTTTTCCGTGGGCTGTATGAGCGGCCTCACCACGCCGGCCGTCCTACCTGTCTCCCGTGGGCTGTGTGTGCGGCCTTACCACACCGGCCGTCCTACCTGTCTCCCGTGGGCTGTGCGAGCTGAAGTGCATATTAAAGACGGAGTTAACATCTTGCGTATCGCTTCTCCTGACTACACTGTGAAAGGGGGGGGGAGCAAAACACCTGGCTCAGAAGGAAAACTGTTAGCCCGGAACAGCCTTGGGCCCCTGCACTTTCCTTTCCTTCACACGGTGGCATGCCTCTATTTTGGCAACCGAAGAGGAGGACAAGAGACAAGACCCCTCAACAGGAGTTCTGGTGGAGGTGGTATACCTTTACATTGGCAACCGAAGGAGAGGACAAGAGGGATGGGGACCTGATTCCGCGGGCAGTCTCGCCATGTCGGAGTTGTGGGTTCTCTCGCCACTCTGCTCTGACTTGGGCGGTCTCGCCACACTGACTTGGGCGGTCTCGCCACACTGACTTGGGCGGTCTCGCCACACTGACTTGGGCGGTCTCGCCACACTGACTTGGGCGGTCTCGCCACACTGACTTGGGCGGTCTCGCCACACTGACTTGGGCGGTCTCGCCACACTGACTTGGGCGGTCTCGCCTCTGACTTGGGCGGTCTCGCCACACTGACTTGGGCGGTCTCGCCACACTGACTTGGGCGGTCTCGCCACACTGACTTGGGCGGTCTCGCCACACTGACTTGGGCGGTCTCGCCACACTGACTTGGGCGGTCTCGCCACACTGACTTGGGCGGTCTCGCCACACTGACTTGGGCGGTCTCGCCACACTGACTTGGGCGGACTCACACTGACTGGGCGGTCTCGCACACTGACTTGGGCGGTCTCGCCACACTGACTTGGGCGGTCTCGCCACACTGACTTGGGCGGTCTCGCCACACTGACTTGGGCGGTCTCGCCACACTGACTTGGGCGGTCTCGCCACACTGACTTGGGCGGTCTCGCCACACTGACTTGGGCGGTCTCGCCACACTGACTTGGGCGGTCTCGCCACACTGACTTGGGCGGTCTCGCCACACTGACTTGGGCGGTCTCACACACTGACAGGCGGTCTCGCCACACTGACTTGGGCGGTCTCGCCACACTGACTTGGGCGGTCTCGCCACACTGACTTGGGCGGTCTCGCCACACTGACTTGGGCGGTCTCGCCACACTGACTTGGGCGGTCTCGCCAAGCTGACTTGGGCGGGGTCGCCACACTGACAGGCGGTCTCGCCACACTGACTTGGGCGGTCTCGCCACACTGACTTGGGCGGTCTCGCCACACTGACTTGGGCGGTCTCGCCACACTGACTTGGGCGGTCCCGCATCACTGACTTGGGCGGTCTCGCCACACTGACTTGGGCGGTCTCGCCACACTGACTTGGGCGGTCTCGCCACACTGACTTGGGCGGTCTCGCCACACTGACTTGGGCGGTCTCGCCACACTGACTTGGGCGGTCTCGCCACTGACTTCAGGCGGTCTCGCCACACTGACTTGGGCGGTCTCGCCACTGACTTGGGCGGTCTCGCCACACTGACTTGGGCGGTCTCGCCACACTGACTTGGGCGGTCTCGCCACACTGACTTGGGCGGTCTCGCCACACTGACTTGGGCGGTCTCGCCACACTGACTTGGGCGGTCTCACACACTGACTTGGGCGGTCTCGCCACACTGACTTGGGCGGTCTCGCCACAATGACTTGGGCGGTCTCACACTGACTTGGGCGGTCTCGCCACACTGACTTGGGCGGTCTCGCCACACTGACTTGGGCGGTCTCGCCACACTGACTTGGGCGGTCTCGCCACACTGACTTGGGCGGTCTCGCCACACTGACTTGGGCGGTCTCGCCACACTGACTCTGGCGGTCTCGCCACACTGACTTGGGCGGTCTCGCCACACTGACTTGGGCGGTCTCGCCACACTGACTTGGGCGGTCTCGCCACACTGACTTGGGCGGTCTCGCCACACTGACTTGGGCGGTCTCGCCACACTGACTCGGGCGGTCTCGCCACACTGACTTGGGCGGTCTCGCCACACTGACTTGGGCGGTCTCGCCACACTGACTTGGGCGGTCTCGCCACACTGACAGGGGCGGTCTCGCCACACTGACTTGGGCGGTCTCGCCACACTGACTTGGGCGGTCTCGCCACACTGACTTGGGCGGTCTCGCCACACTGACTTGGGCGGTCTCGCCACACTGACTTGGGCGGTCTCGCCACACAAACTCGGGCGGTCTCGCCACACAAACTCGGGCGGTCTCGCCATACTGACTCGGGCGGTCTCGCCACACAAACTCGGGCGGTCTCGCCATACTGATTTGGGCGGTCTCGCCACACTAACTTGGGCGGTCCCGCCACGCTGTGACTTTGTACGATTTTGCCTCTCTGATTGCTTGGGCTGTCTTGCCTCTCTGATTGCTTGGGCTGTCTTGCCACTCTGATTCCTTGTGTAGTCTTGCCACTCTGATTCCTTGTGTAGTCTTGCACCTCTGATTCCTTGTGCAGTCTTGCACCTCTGATTCCTTGTGCAGTCCTGCCACTCTGATTCATTTGTGCAGTCTTGCCACTCTGATTCATTTGTGCAGTCTTGCCACTCTGCTTCCATTGTGTAGTCTTGCCACTCTGATTCCTTGTGTAGTCTTGCCACTCTGACTCATTTGTGTAGTCCTGCCACTCTGACTCATTTGTGCAGTCTTGCCACTTTGGGTACTTGGGTGGTTTTGCCACTCTGCTTGCTTGGGCGGTCTTCCCATTCTGCTTCCGTTGGGCAGTCTTGCCACGGTGTCTTGGTGGGCGGTTTTCTCGTTGTGGCTTAATGGGCTGTCAACCCTTTCGGTTTGGGTTGTCGCGCCGCTTGGCTGACTTAATTGGTCGTGGAGAGGACCACCACATGCCTTCGCGTTATCCTGGTGTCGGGGGTGACGTTCTTCCGGGGCTATGTCGGGTGCCCGGTCTACCTCGCCGACACACAACCCTCGTTGCGATTAGGGTCACACTTGCACGTGATGGTGCCCCGGCCGTGGCGGAGCGGCTGCGCCTAGGAGTTTTTTCCCCGCAGTCTGCTATTTAACGTACATGTCGGGAGTTTTTTTCCGCTCACTGGCGCAGTCCCTCTCTCACCACGTGCCCTTGTCTAGCTCATGTCTTGTACACGTACGGCGTGTCCAACGGGGGGAGTGTAGTCGCGCCTATGGTATGTCGCGCCTATGAAGGGCAAATGTGTGTAGTCGCGCCTATGGTATGTCGCGCCTATGAAGGGCAAATATGTGTAGTCGCGCCTATGGTATGTCGCGCCTATGAAGGCCATATGTATGGAGTGTATGAATGTAGAATATTAGAGATAGAGCGGGGCGCCCCGAGCAAGTAGTCGGGGCGCCCCGAGCGAGTAGTCGGGGCGCCCCGGCGTGTTGTTTACAGTGCCTAAAAGGCATAGATAAGGAGGGCCTCATGGTTGACCCTAGGGTCAAATGAGGGGCCATAGAGAGGTTCGCCTCGGGCGGGAGGAGAGACGGGAGTGAGACGGCGTCAGGGGAGGGCGGCCGAGTTCCCGTCTCCCACGGCTGACGAGAAAGAGAAGAGCTGCAAAGGCTGTCATTAGACCCTCAATGTCGTGAGTTTAAGAGTGCATTGTTAATGATCTGTTAGGATAAGGTGACAAATTTGGTATACTCGATGTGTCTGTATCAATTATCTGTTATGCTGTGTCGTGTGTTGTATGATTAAGTGAATGTATCGCTTATCCCGCAGGTAAACCGCATTAAAGCGAGTGTGCGACAAGGTCTTGTGTGATTAATCCTGCTCCAGTTCGCAATGGCGACTACAGTGGTGATGGTGGTGGTGGTGGTGGTGGTGGTGATGGTAGTGTTGGCGGTGGTGGTGGTGGTGGTGGTGATGGTAGTGGTGGCGGTGGTGGTGGTTATGGTGGTGGTGGTGATGGTAGTGGTGGCGGTGGTGGTGGGTGTGGTGATGGTAGTGGTGGCGGTGGTGGTGGTGGTGGTTATGGTGGTGGTGGTGATGGTAGTGGTGGCGGTGGTGGTGGGTGTGGTGATGGTAGTGGTGGCGGTGGTGGTGGTGGTGGTGTTGGTGGTGGTGGTGGTTGTGGTGGTGGTGGTGGTGGTGATGGTGGTGGTGGTGGTGGTAGTGGTGGTGGTGGTAGTGGTGGTGGTGGCGGCGATGGTGGTGGTGGTGATGGTAGTGGTGGCGGTGTTGTTGTTGTTGGTGGTGGTGATAGTGGTGGTGGTAGCAGTGGTGGTGGTGGTGGTGATGGTGGTGGTAGTGGTGGTGGTAGTGGTGGCGCTTTTTGCTTCATCAGTAGGGTCGTCCTGTTTAATAAAGACATCATTATTAGTAGTGGAAACAGCAACCGACCTTGAGGAATGCCGCGTGTGTGTGTGTGTGTGTGTGTGTGTGTGTGTGTGTGTGTGTGTGTGTGTGTGTGTGTGTGTAGTTTTCTTGCGTGGTCCATTTTGCTAAAGTCACTAACCTTTTCCTTTCTCCTTTTCACAGGTGAGTCTTCTCTTTATCCAGCGGGTGACTGGCCAGGTAAGGAGCTCAGTGCTTGTGTTACTATTACCCCTCCCCTTCCCTCCCCTTCTCCCTCTCCCCCTACTCTGTCCCTCCCCTTCCCTCCCCTTCTCTCTCTCCCCCTCCTCTGTCCCTCCCCTTTCCCTCCCTTCTCCCTCTCCCTCTCCTCTGTCCCTCCCCTTTCCCTCCCTTCTCCCTTCTCCCTCTCCTCCTCTGTCCCTCCCCTTTCCCTCCTTTCTCCCTCTCCCATTCCTCTGTCCCTCCCCTTTCCCTCCTTCTCCCTCCCCCTCCTCTGTCCCTCCCCTTGCCTTCCCTTCTCCCTCTCCCCATCTTCTGTCCCTCCCCTTTCCCTCCCTTCTCCCTCTCCCTCTCCTCTGTCCCTCCCCTTTCCCTCCCTTCTCCCTCTCACCCTCCTCTGTCCCTCCCCTTTCCCTCCCTTCTCCCTCTCCCCCTCCTCTGTCCCTCCCCTTTCCCTCCCTTCTCCCTCTCCCCCTCCTCTGTCCCTCCCCTTTCCCTCCCTTCTCCCTCTCCCTCTCCTCTGTCCCTCCCCTTTCCCTCCCTTCTCCCTCTCCCCTTCCTCTGTCCCTCCCCTTTCCCTCCCTTCTCCTCCTCTCCTCTGTCCCTCCCCTTTCCCTCCCTTCTCCCTCTCCCTCTCCTCTGTCCCTCCCCTTTCCCTCCCTTCTCCCTCTCACCCTCCTCTGTCCCTCCCCTTTCCCTCCCTTCTCCCTCTCCCTCTCCTCTGTCCCTCCCCTTTCCCTCCCTTCTCCCTCTCCCCCTCCTCTGTCCCTCCCCTTTCCCTCCCTTCTCCCTCTCCCTCTCCTCTGTCCCTCCCCTTTCCCTCCCTTCTCCCTCTCCCTCTCCTCTGTCCCTCCCCTTTCCCTCCCTTCTCCCTCTCCCGCTCCTCTGTATCGTCCCTTCGGATTGGAAAAAGTCTAACGTGACACCGATTTTTAAGAAAGGAGACAAAAAAGTACCAGGTAAATACAGGCCCATTAGTCTAACTTCGGTTGCAGGTAAGCTACTTGAGGGCATAATTAGAGACAAAATTGTGAGTTACCTTGAAAGCCACTCATTAATTGGGGACTGACAACATGGCTTCCGAAACAAAATATCCTGCCTATCAAACCTTTTATAACGACCTCTTCACTGTTTATGACGTAACCAAATCACTGGACGTAGTCTATCTTGATTTCCAGAAAGCGTTTGATAAAGTCCCGCATCATAAATTACTTTACAAATTAAAGCAAATAGGTATTGACGGTCAATTAAACCAATAGATCGCGAATTGGTTGAGCAACAGACAGCAAAGAGTAGTTATTGACGGATTTAACTCAGAGTGGGCGCCGGTCACTAGTGGCGTCCCTCAGGGCTCGGTTCTTGGCCTAGTGTTCTTCTTTATTTACATCAAGGACGTGGATGTTGGACTCAATAACCGCATTAGTAAATTTGCAGACGACACAAAGATTGGTAACTCGGTTCTCACTGACGAAGACAGGCAAAGCCTCCAAGAGGATTTGCACAAAATTTCAGCTTGGTCGGATAGATGGGAGATGCCCTTTAACGTAGACAAGTGCCAGGTCCTTCAAGTTGGAACGAGGAATAAGAAGTTCGATTACGAAATGCTCGGCGTTAAACTTAAAAGCGTTCAGTGCGTCAAGGACTTGGGGGTCAAAATCCCGTCAAACCTCAAATTCTCACAGCAATGCATCGATGCAGCAATTAAAGCGAACAGAATGTTGGGCTTCATTAAAAGAAACTTTTTATTCAAGAATAAAGATGTAATACTCCCGCTCTACAATAGTTTAGTCAGACCACACTTCGAATATGCGGTACAGTTTTGGTCTCCCCACCATGCAAAGGATATTGCTAAATTAGAAGGTGTTCAGCGTCGGGCAACGAAAATGATCCCTTCCTTGCGCAACAAATCCTACGAAGAAAGGCTTTCCACCCTTAACATGTTCTCTCTTGAGAAACGTTGCCTCCGAGGAAAACTGATCGAATGTTTTAAAATACTTAATGGTTTTTCATGAATGTTGACAGATCAACATTGTTTATGATCGATGACACTTTGCGCACGAGGAACAATGGCGTAAAACTCAGATGTAGACAAGTAAATTCAGACTGCACCAAATTTTTCTTCACCAACGTTGTAGTGCGAGAATGGAACAAGCTTCCACCGTCAGTGGTCCAGTGTAACACGATTGACTCCTTCAAAAATAAGTTCGACCGTCACTTCCTTGAACTTAATATTAACTAGAGTAGAAATGCAACGTTTTGGAGCCTTCTGATTAATGTAAAATCACTTGGGTTTAAGGACAGACCACCAAGTCTGGACCATGGGGTCTGTGTGGTCTGATTTTCTATGTAATTCTCTCTCTCTCTCTCTCTCTCTCTCTCTCTCTCTCTCTCTCTCTCTCTCTCTCTCTCTCTCTCTCTCTCTCTCTCTCTCTCTCTCTCTCTCTCTCTCTCTCTCTCTCTCTCTCTCTCTCTCTCTCTCTCTCAGTACTCACCCTGCCCCTCTCCCTGTCCACCTCTCTCTCTCTCTCTCTCTCTCTCTCTCTCTCTCTCTCTCTCTCTCTCTCTCTCTCTCTCTCTCTCTCTCTCTATCTCTCTCTCTCTCTCTCTCTCTCTCTCTCTCTCTCTCTCTCTCTCTCTCTCTCTCTCTCTCTCTCTCTCTCTCTCTCTCTCTCTCTCTCTCTCTCTCTCTCTCTCTCTCAGTACTCACCCTGCCCCTCTCCCTGTCCACGCCGTCGAAGAGGAGAGAGACAGAGTGACCTTTCCTTGTGGCGGCGAAGATGTGGACGTGGTGTGGCTGTGGTTGTCAGGGTGGAGGAAGAGGTTGTAAGAGGAACACCTGGAGGGGCTGTGGTGGCATGGGTTGTGGAGGGTGTTGTGGTGGTAGTGCCTTGAGGTGTTGTTGTTGTGGTGGTGGTGGTGATGGTTGTGGTGTTGTGGTGTTGGTACCTTTAGGGGTTGTTGTGGTGGTGGTGGTGGTGATGATGGTAGTGGATATTGTGGTTGTAGTACCTTGATTTGGTGTTGTTGTTGTGGTGGTGGTGATGATGGTAGTGGTGTTTTTTTTGTGTTTTTTTTTACAACAAAGGAGGCAGCTCAAGGGCACACAAAAAAGAAAACAATAATAAAAAAAAAGCCCGCTACTCGCTGATCCTAAAAAAGAAACAAAAGAGGTGGCCGAAAGGAAGATCAAATACGGGAGCAGAGGTGTCCTGGTACCCTCCTCTTGAAAGAGTTCAAGTCGTAGGCAGGAGGAAATACAGATGAACGAAGATTGTTCCAGAGTTTACCAGCGTGAGGGATGAAAGAGTGAAGATGCTGGTTAACTCTTGCATAAGGGGTTTGGACAGTATAGGGATGAGCATGAGCAGAAAGTCGAGTGCAGCGGGGCCGCGGGAGGGGGGGAGGCATGCAGTTAGCAAGTTCAGAAGAGCAGTCAGCGTGGAAATATCGATAGAAGATAGAAAGAGAGGCAACATTGCGGCGGAATTTAAGAGGTAGAAGACTATCAGTATGAGGAGGAGAGCTGGTGAGACGAAGAGCCTTAGCCTCCACTCTGTCCAGAAGAGCTGTGTGAGTGGAGCCCCCCCACACATGAGATGCATACTCCATACGAGGGCGGACAAGGCCCCTGTATATGGACAGCAACTGTGCAGGGGAGAAGAACTGGCGGAGACGGTACAGAACGGTTGAGATTTTGAGTTAAGGATAGACCGAGGATGTTTAGTGTTGAGGAAGGTGATAGCTGGGTGTTGTCAAAGAATAGGGGATAGCTGTTTGGAAGATTGTGTCGAGTGGATAGGTGGAGAAACTGTGTTTTTGAGGCGTTGAAGGACACCAGGTTCTTCTTGCCCCAATCGGAAATAATAGTAAGGTCTGAGGCTAAGCGTTCTGCAGCCTCCAGCCTTGAGTCGTTAAGTTCCTGAAGGGTGGGTCTTCTATTAAAAGAAGTTGAGTAATGCAGAGTGAAATCATCGGCGTAGGATTGGATAGGACAGCTCGTTTTGGAAAGAAGATCATCAATGAACAACAGAAAAAGAGTGGGAGATAGGACAGAACCCTGTGGGACACCACTGTTAATAGATTTAGGGGAAGAACAGTGACCGTCTACCACGGCAGAAATAGAACGGTCAGAAAGGAAACTGGAGATAAAGGTACAGAGAGAAGGATAGAAACCGTAGGAGGGTAGTTTAGAAAGCAAAGATTTGTGCCAGACCCTATCAAAAGCTTTTGATATGTCCAGCGCAATAGCAAAAGTTTCACCGAAACGGCTAAGAGAGGATGACCAAGAGTCAGTTAAGAAGGCTAGGAGATCACCAGTAGAACACCCTTGCGGAACCCATACTGGCGATCAGATAGAAGGTCAGAAGTGGAAAGGTGCTTTTGAATCTTCCGGTTAAGGAGTGATTCAAAAGCTTTAGATAGACAAGAAAAGTAAAGCTTTAGGACGGTAGTTTGAGGGATTGGGCGGTCACCCTTCTTGGATACAGGCTGTGTGAAGGCATACTTCCAGCAAGAAGGAAAGGTAGATGTTGACAGGTAGAGGCGAAAGAGTTTGACCAGGCAGGGTGACAGCACGGAGGCACAGTTTTTAAGGACAATAGGAGGCACTCCATCAGGTCCATAACCCTTCTGAGGATTGAGGCCAGAGAGGGCATAGAAAACATCATTTTGAAGAATCTTTATAACAGGCATAAAGGATTCAGGGGGGGGAGGAGTACGAGGAATATGCCCAGAATCGTCCAGAGTGGAGTTTTTAGAAAAAGTTTGAGAGAAGAGATCAGCCTTAGAGATAGATGAGGCGGCAGTGTTGCCGTCAGGACTGAGGAGTGGAGGGAAAGATGAAGAAGTGAAGTTGGAGGAGATGTTTTTGGCTAGATGCCAGAAGTCACGGGAAGAGTTAGAGAAAGCAAGGTTTTGACATTTTCTATTAATGAAAGAATTTTTGGTTAGTCTGAGAATAGATTTGGCACGATTTCGGGCAGAAATGTAACGTTCATAATTAGCATTAGCTTGAAGGGTCTGGTACCTTTTGTGAGCTACCTCTCTATCATTGACAGCACGAGAACAAGCGTGATTAAACCAAGGCTTTTTAGCGTGAGGAGTAGAGAAAGAACGAGGAATGTATGCCTTCATTCCAGAGACAATCACCTCTGTGATGCGCTGAGCACACACAGAGTTGGTACGTTGAGGTGTTGTTGTGGTGTTGGTGATGGTGCTGGTGATGGTGGTGATGATGGTGGTGATGATTGAGGTACCTAAATTTCCTGTTGTTGTTGTTGTTATGGTGGGGGTGGTGGTACCTGGAGGTGCTGTTGTTGTTGTGATGGTTGTGGTGGTGGTGGTGGTGGTGGTAGCTGGAGGTGGTGGTGTTGTTGTGGTAGTGGTGGTGGTGGTGGTAGCTGAAGGTGATGGTGTTGATGTGGTGGTGGTGGTGATAGGGTCGGGCGGATCCGTGCAGGTGTTTGGGTTCTGCAGGTTCGTGAATTCTTCCGGACCGTGACATCTGCCGCCCGTTTCTTCGGCTGTGCTTGTCCAGCTGGAAGAGCCGTGAGCCACAATACTAAGGCCAGTAATGTGTTTGATCCGAGCTGTTTGCCTCATGCATCTTCCTCTGTATCCTTCAATGTTTAGGGTGAAATGCAGAATTAGGTTCAATATACTCCCTTGACCCGTGTTTTCCACATCCACCTTCAGTTTGATCCACTTGTTGTCGCTGTAACACTTGTCAAGGCCAAACCAAGCTACTTGACGATATTGTACATAAGATCGTAATGTTTGTGTCACTTCAAGACTAACTCCCTTGAAGTCATCTCCCGGCTTCACGTACACTGTTGTCGACTCACTATATCTTCCTGTTTCTCGTCTCTCCTCACAAATTGTCTCCTTCCCTCCTTCACTGACGACCACCACTCCATGAAGATCCTCACAGTCCCTGGTGCCGTGGGTGCCTCCAAGACGCAGCAGGAGCACCGCCGCCACAGCCACACGCCCCGTCATTACCCCAAGACACCCCAGGCCTTTGTGTCTCTGGTGCCTCCGTGTGTCTATTGGTGTGACGGTGAGGGAGCCGATATGGACGCCGGATATACTCCATGATTATAAAATGCCAACACACACACACACACACACACACACACACACACACACACACACACACACACACACACACACACACACACACACAGAAAATGCTCCCTGTGTATCATCACTTACACGCCTGTTCCACGTGGTCATGTCAGCTGGTATGAAGACTGCTTGTGGCTCATTGTTTACAGGCGTCCCCAAAGTGGTCAGTACAGATCCGCCCAGGGCTCGCCGGACCATTCTGTGCCATGAACGTGAAATAAACGCCCATGAAAACCCGATCGATCTCCTTCACGGCCTCTGGAAATGGTTGACGTGAGTGGCGGAAGCGTCTGGCAGCACCGGCCTGGGATTGTCAGATTTCCTTTGCATTTCAGATTTTGTTTGAAGGGGAAGAATAAACACACTTTCACGTTAAAAAAGTGAAAAATTAATAGATAAATCATAATGGAGAAAAATAATACGAATTATAAATGTAGATATAACTTATTAATGTAGATAACATTTGAGATACAGGATATGATTTTCGTGGCATACTCGAACTTTAAAACTACTCAGTAAAAATGGTCAATACATTCTGGTGTTGGCACTCTGGCACCTCTCGGACGGAAGTTGTCATCACAGGAAAGTTTCTCGACGCACGCGAGCAGTGCGGGGCAACAGAGACGCTAAACATTGTATTATTATGTTCAGTAAACTATCAAGCACACACAATCCGTTTTATAATGATGTACGGTACTTCTACTGGGGAAAAAAGACACTGAGGAGACAGTGCGATAATTCCCAACTGAAAACGTGGCGCTGGCTACGGCGTGAGGCACAACGTTACCAGATTGTCGTACTCAGCACATTATATTTCCCGGTATCTGCCCTAAGCCTGCCGCCCCCAGACAAATAACGATACTTTTTTTTTACAGCTAAGGAGACAGTTCAAGGGCATAAAGGAAAATATATAAAAAAAAGCCTGCTACTTACTGCTCCTGAATAGAGGTCAAAGGAGTGTCCAAAAAGAGAGGTCAATTTCAGGAGGAGAGGTGTCCTGATACCCTCCTCTTGAAAGAGTTCAAGTCGTAGGCAGGAGGAAATGCAGATGAAGGAAGATTGTTCCAGAGTTTACCAGCATGAGGGATGAAAGAGTGAAGATGCTGGTTGACTCTTGCATAAGGGGTTTGGACAGTATAGGGATGAGCATGAGTAGAAAGTCGTATGCAGCGGGAACGCGGGAGGGGGGGAGGCATGCAGGTAGCAAGTTCAGAAGAGCAGTCAGCATGAAAATATCGATAGAAGATAGAAAGAGAGGGAACGTGGCGGCGGAATTTAAGAGGTAGAAGACTATCAGTATGAGGAGGAGAGCTGATGAGACGAAGAGCCTTTGAATTATGCTTAGTGTTAAAACCTTTGATTATATAGATGTTCTTTTTCTAGTGGAAACGTTAAACCAAGATTCCTAAAACATTTCTAAAACGCCCATGATTACCGTATTTCTTACTTTTCAAACGCCTGATCAAAAATCCGAAATAATACTTTTTGTTGCCAAATGTTACGTTTTCAAATTTCCCACTGGGAGTTACACTGGCGGTGATGACTGCAGGGTTGCCAGATTATCGTATCCACCATTGTCTTTACCGTTTTTGGACACTTAACTATAGCGAAAAGACACTAATAATTAAACCTTTCACCGGTAACTATAAATAAATGTAGTCATTGGAGTGGAGGAGACAGTTTTTGGGTCGGAAATCGGAAAACATAAGAGGCTGAGTACGACAATCTGGTGACGCAGGTGTCGAGTCAGTGTCGGAGTGTTGGTCAATGAGGGTGGGCGTGCGGGTGTTGAGTCAGTGTCGGAGTGTTGGTCAGTGAGGGCGGGCGTGCGGGTGTTGAGTCAGTGTCGGAGTGTTGGTCTGTGAGGGTGGGCGTGCGGGTGTTGAGTCAGTGTCGGAGTGTTGGTCAGTGAGTGTGGGCGTGCGGGTGTTGAGTCAGTGTCGGAGTGTTGGTCAGTGAGGGTGGGCGTGCAGGTGTGAGTCAGTGTCGGAGTGTTGGTCAGTGAGGGTGGGCGTGCGGGTGTTGGGTCAGTGTCAGGTGTTGGTCAGTGAGGGCGGGCGGCAGGTGTGAATCAGTGTCGGAGTGTTGGTCAATGAGGGCGGGCGTGCGGGTGTTGAGTCAGTGTCGGAGTGTTGGTCAGTGAGGGCGGGCGTGCAGGTGTGAGTCAGTGTCGGAGTGTTGGTCAGTGAGGGCGGGCGTGCAGGTGTGAGTCAGTGTCGGAGTGTTGGTCAGTGAGGGCGGGCGTGCAGGTGTTGAGTCAGTGTCGGGTGTTGGTCAGTGAGGGCGGGCGTGCGGGTGTTGAGTCAGTGTCGGAGTGTTGGTCAGTGAGGGCGGGCGTGCGGGTGTTGAGTCAGTGTCGGAGTGTTGGTCAGTGAGGGCGGGCGTGCAGGTGTGAATCAGTGTCGGAGTGTTGGTCAGTGAGGGCGGGCGTGCAGGTGTTGAGTCAGTGTCGGAGTGTTGGTCAGTGAGGGCGGGCGTGCAGGTGTGAGTCAGTGTCGGAGTGTTGGTCAGTGAGGGCGGGCGTGCAGGTGTGAGTCAGTGTCGGAGTGTTGGTCTGTGAGGGTGGGCGTGCAGGTGTTGAGTCAGTGTCGGAGTGTTGGTCAGTGAAGGCGGGGGTGCAGGTGTTGAGTCAGTGTCGGAGTGTTGGTCAGTGAGGGTGGGCGTGCAGGTGTGAGTCAGTGTCGGAGTGTTGGTCAGTGAGGGTGGGCGTGCAGGTGTGAGTCAGTGTCGGAGTGTTGGTCAGTGAGGGTGGGCGTGCAGGTGTGAGTCAGTGTCGGAGTGTTGGTCAGTGAGGGCGGGCGTGCAGGTGTTGAGTTAGTGTCGGAGTGTTGGTCAGTGAGGGCGGGCGTGCAGGTGTGAGTCAGTGTCGGAGTGTTGGTCAGTGAGGGCGGGCGTGCAGGTGTGAGTCAGTGTCGGAGTGTTGGTCAGTGAGGGTGGGCGTGCAGGTTTGAGTCAGTGTCGGAGTGTTGGTCAGTGAGGGCGGGGGTGCAGGTGTTGAATCAGTGTCGGAGTGTTGGTCAGTGAGGGTGGGCGTGCAGGTGTGAGTCAGTGTCGGAGTGTTGGTCAGTGAGGGTGGGCGTGCAGGTGTTGAGTCAGTGTCGGAGTGTTGGTCAGTGAGGGTGGGCGTGCAGGTTTGAGTCAGTGTCGGAGTGTTGGTCAGTGAGGGCGGGGGTGCAGGTGTTGAATCAGTGTCGGAGTGTTGGTCAGTGAGGGTGGGCGTGCAGGTGTGAGTCAGTGTCGGAGTGTTGGTCAGTGAGGGCGGGCGTGCAGGTGTGAGTCAGTGTCGGAGTGTTGGTCAGTGAGGGTGGGCGTGCAGGTGTTGAGTCAGTGTCGGAGTGTTGGTCAGTGAGGGCGGGCGTGCAGGTGTGAGTCAGTGTCGGAGTGTTGGTCAGTGAGGGCGGGCGTGCAGGTGTTGAGTCAGTGTCGGAATGCTGGTCAGTGAGGGCGGGCGTGCAGGTGTTGAGTCAGTGTCGGAGTGTTGGTCAGTGAGGGCGGGCGTGCAGGTGGTGGCGTCACGTTGTGTTGACTGATGCTTGAATTAATCCAAAGTTACGGAGACTGAGGCGGGACACAAAGGCCGGAGGTATGGAGGTGATAGCCCGGAGCCCCAAAGTGATATGGTAGGAGGACTGGTCTGGCCTTATAGAAAACGGGATGGATATCAACACAAACTTAGAGATTTTTAACTCGTACTTCCACTTCTGTTTTGATATGTTAGTGCCTCCTAAGAAAATAAAGGTCTACCCAAACAACAAACCATGGGTTAACAAAGAACTAAAAACGATGCTCCATGAAAAACGAAGACTGATGCAAAATGGTGATAACATTCAACGAAAATCAGTTCAGAAACAATTAAGCAAGAAAATTGCAGAGTCCAAAAAGTTATACAAAATTAAGATTGAGGATCTTTTTAGGACAAATAGCGTGAAAGACGCATGGAAGGGATTAAAAACCTTGTGTGGATACAACAAAAAGCAAACTATTCCTGAACCAGAAAACATCACCACATATGTTAATGAGATGAATTTGTTTTTCGCAAGGTTTGAAAGACTTGACTTTAGTGATTAGAGCGATAACGTGATGTCACAAATTCGATCCAGAACAGATGAAGGAATTATTATAACACAGGAGTGTGTGGTGCAGTCCCTGAGGCGTGAACGAACTAACAAGGCCACGGGGCCTGACGGGGTGCCAGCCAAAGCACTCCAATACTGTGCTGAACAACTTGCACCAGTGCTACAGACACTTTTCCAGCCCATAGCCCAAGGGGTGGTGCCGTATAAGTGGAAGGAGTCAGAAATAAAGCCCATTGCAAAAATCTCCTTCCTTAAAGTGCTTAATGACTTTAGACCTGTAGTCCTAACTTCAAATATAGTGAAATGCCTGGAAAATATACTGAAAACATATTTGTGTGACAGTGTAGAAACAATTCGAGACCCACTGCAGTTTGCATACTGTAAGAATAGGAGTGTCCAGGATGCAAGTCTGACTATTAAATGATGTTAGCAAACACATAGACAAACCAAATTCTCAAGCCAGAATACTGTATATAGACTTCAGCTCTGCCTTCAATACAATCCAACCCCACATTTTGTTAAATAAATTGCTTGGGATGGATGTGAACTGTTATATATTGAAGTGGATTTTCAGCTTCTTAACTCAGAGACCACAGTACACTACGCTAGGTCATGTTAAATCCAGCGTAATTGTCACCAACACGGGGGCCCCCCAGGGGTGTGTTATGTCCCCCGTCTTGTTCAGTCTTTACACAGATGACTGCAGGAGCCGGTACAATCAGTGCACCTTAATAAAATACGCTGATGACACAGTAATAATTGGAAAAATCAGCAATGATGATTCTAGAGGCTATTTGGCACAGGTTAATGATTTTATTGAATGGGGCAAAATTAATTTTTTGGAACTAAATGTTAAGAAGACAAAAAGAGATGATAATTGATTTTAGGAAAAAAATCAAAACATACCGGACCCCATTATAATTGAGGATGAAAATATAGAGAGAGTTAGCCGGTACAAATACCTGGGCTATATGATAGACAATCAACTAAATGGAAGTTGTAATACTGACATGGTAACTAAAAAATGTAACCAAAGACTCCACTTTTTACGAATTTTAAACAATGTGCAAGTAGATAAAAGAATACTTAGTCTCTTTTATAAGTCAACCATTGAGTCTATAGTAAACTTTTCAATCACTGCCTGGTATGGAAAGGTAACATGTAAAGATAAAAACAAGCTAGGAAGTATTGTTAAGAAGGCAAAGGAAGTATTTGCAGAAACCAAAGCAATAGACAGACTCTATCAGGAAGGTGTGATGAAGCAGGTATAAAGATAATGAAAGATGCAAGCCATCCCCTGCACAGTCAGTATGTATCCTTAAGGTCAGGAAGAAGACTAAGTGTGCCCACCCAACGCACAGATAGGTATAGAAAATCATTTGTTCCTAAAAGTATCTCCCTTTTTAACCACTTAGAACATAATCTTGAATCAACGTTCTGTGATTAACTATGATCTAGTCTATTAAGTTTACTGTTTTATTCATATTTTTATCCATGGAGCTCCTAGCCATAAAGAATTTCGTGTTGTATGCAACAGTGTTTTTGTATGACAATATGACAAAATAAATATCTTATCTTATCTTATTTATGTACTGTTAAGAGAGAGAGAGAGAGAGAGAGGTTCGAAACACGTGCTTCGTCTCTCTCTCTCTCTCTCTCTCTCTCATGGCTGCCATATTCCTACCTTGTATCACCTTTTCAGAGCGTCAAAGTGATATGGTAGGAGTCATTTAAGTACTGTTTAGAGAGAGAGAGAGAGAGAGAGAGAGAGAGAGAGAGGGGGGTTCGGGACACGTGCTTCATTTCTCTCTCTCTCTCTCTCTCTCTCTCTCTCTCTCTCATGGCCGCCACACTCCTTCCTCGTATTATCTCTATTGTTGTTTCCTTTTTATCAGTGATCTTTTCCGGTTAGCCTAATGCTTGTTCAAATTCCTCCTCCTCCTCCTCCTCCTCATTTTCACGGTTTTCATCTATAACAATATCTAATCGAAGAGGCCTTGGGTGGGATGTGAGGGATAGGAGGGAGCCAAGAAGAGGGACATAGGAGTTTAATAGAGGATGGCTAGGCTATTACTGGTTAGCCTAATGGTAGTTCAAATCCCCCCTTCCTCCCCTCCTCTTCGGCCACCAACACGCTATTTTAACACATTTTCACGTTTTCATCACATTTCTTATCATTTCCTCCACTGCATAGCGATATGAATATTGTACACGTGTTTCTTGTATTGCTGCAAATCACACCATGTATTGCCTGGGGGTTGGGATGGCGTGTTCCTCCCTTATTTGGTGTGTACGTTAGAACAATGAACCATCAATCATTTAATCAATACATCATTAAGTAAGCTAAATATGGTAATTACTAAAACCAGAAGTTAGTTATTTAGAGGCAAAAAAGTCATAGGAGTTGAGAAAAATTTATTTATTCTTTTATCATTTATCAATTCATGTTGAGTAATATTGAAGAGAGGGTTGCCACCTTTTTGCGAAATTAATACTAACAATATGGATTATTTTTTTGGTCCCTGACTGAATGCAGTGCAGCAAGAAATGACTTCCGGACAATAGAAGGGAGGCTCGAGGGGGAGAAGCTCCCCCGCCATTGGGTCGTGGGGAGCGAAACCTTCCCGTGAAAGGGGCCGAGAGTGGCGAAGCTACCTCCCCCCTGTTAGGTAGATTACGGAAGGTTGTTAGGTTAGGCTGGTATTTATTCGGTATGCGGTGTGTGGCGGGGCGGCGGCGGGTACACACACACAGGCATTGAAAACTCAATTAGTTAGTAATTTCTGGAAAAAAAAATACTATCTCCACAAGAAGAAAAAAAACATACTTTGTCCAGAAATAAGTAGTCGGCGACTCGAAAGGAAAAGGCTATATACCCTCTCTTCAATAATCCCCATTACTTTTTATCCATATAGTTTCTCGTTTATCACCTTCATGTAATTTATCATACGGTTGTAGACTTTTAAACTCAAGGGGGCGTATGAGTCAAAAATATTGAAATGTCCCTTAGAATTACCATTTTCTGTTTGTGTTTCCTGAGAGAAAGTTTGGGTGAGGGAAAACTGTGTTAAAATATTAATGAAATCTGACGCTTGTATTTAGACAGGGATTACCTTTTTATGACCCTCCCTCACGCTGGGAGAGAGAGAGAGAGAGAGAGAGAGAGAGAGAGAATGTAGTTTTTGCCAGTCACATTCAGTATCACCACCATCACTACCACTATCATCACCACCATCTCCACCACCACCACTATTACACTGGTGGTGATTGTAGGGGTGATGATGATGTTACGTGGTGGTGAGTGTATAATGGATGAATCTCTCTCTCTCTCGCTCTCTCTCTCTGCACCGTTTTTTTTTTGTCTCTACCTTTATTTTTTCACCAACTTATTTATTTTTCTGCCTTTTCCTTCTTTCTTTATTTTTATCTTCTTCTTTTTCTTCGTCATCCTTCATGATCCTCGTTCTCTTACTATCACTCTTCCTCCTTCTCCTCCGACCGTCACTTCGCTGCGTCGGGAGTAAACTGAATATTGAGGTGCTTTCATCTGCTCCTCAATATCGAGGTGCTTTCATCTGCTCCTCAATATCGAGGTGCTTTCATCTGCTCCTCAATATCAAGGTGCTTTCATCTGCTCCTCAATATCGAGGTGCTTTCATCTGCTCCTCAATATCGAGGTGCTTTCATCTGCTCCTCAATATCGAGGTGCTTTCATCTGCTCCTCAATATCAAGGTGCTTTCATCTGCTCCTCAATATCGAGGTGCTTTCATCTGCTCCTCAATATCGAGGTGCTTTCATCTGCTCCTCAATATCAAGGTGCTTTCATCTGCTCCTCAATATCAAGGTGCTTTCATCTGCTCCTCAATATCGAGGTGCTTTCATCTGCTCCTCAATATCAAGGTGCTTTCATATGGTCCTCAATATCGAGGTGCTTTCATATGCTCCTCAATATCAAGGTGTTTCATCTGCTCCTCAATATCAAGGTGTTTCATCTGGTCCTCAATATCGAGGTGCTTTCATCTGCTCCTCAATATCGAGGTGCTTTCATCTGCTCCTCAATATCGAGGTGCTTTCATCTGCTCCTCAATATCGAGGTGCTTTCATATGGTCCTCAATATCGAGGTGCTTTCATCTGCTCCTCAATATCGAGGTGCTTTCATATGGTCCTCAATATCGAGGTGCTTTCATCTGCTCCTCAATATCGAGGTGTTTCATCTGCTCCTCAATATCGAGGTGCTTTCATCTGCTCCTCAATATCGAGGTGCTTTAATCTGCTCCTCATTATCGAGGTGCTTTCATCTGGTCCTCAATATCGAGGTGCTTTCATTTGGTCCTCAATATCGAGGTGCTTTCATCTGCTTCTCAATATCGAGGTGCTTTCATCTGCTTCTCAATATCGTGGTGCTTTCATCTGCTTCTCAATATCGTGGTGCTTTCATCTGCTTCTCAATATCGAGGTGCTTTAATCTGCTCCTCAGTATCGAGGTGCTTTCATCTGCTCCTCAATATCGAGGTGTTTCATCTGGTCCTCAATATCGAGGTGCTTTCATCTGCTCCCCGGGCCCCAAGTGGTTGTCGAGCAGATTAAATCACCAAAAGGGACAACCTCGTATTTAGCCAATAGGCTTTCTGTTGCCTGCATTTCCATGTTTCCTCCTCCTCCTCCTCCTCCTCCTATCACAGTACAGTTTTAGTAGACATAAAAAACACTAGAATCCCTCTGGTAGCCTGACTCCTTATAAAACTTAACCAGCAAACAGCCAACCTATATAGTTACCCTCCTTACATTTACTTCATCTTCCCCTTCACCAAAAAAACAATGTATAAGTGGGAGAGATGAGAGCAAAGTTACAAAAACATGGAGTGCCTCAGGGGACGGAGTAGGAGGACTGGAACCTGTTGCCCCATTGTTAGTCTTGGGATCAGAGCGTACTGTGTTTAGGGAGGCGGTGGCCTAGTGGATAAGGTGGTGAGCTTGGGATCGGACTGATGTCGACGCATGGGTTCGAATCCCACCGAGTGGCTATGAAACTTTGTGTCATTTGCCAGTGGCTACATGTCACCCTGACACCCGAGTTCTAGTTGCATAGCAATAAAGATGAGCTTTGGGGGGGTAACATGGGCCTTTCAGGTGCCACTATAAAACCCGCGCCCGCACCACTAACGGGCCTGCCTCTGAGCAACACCGAAGAGGCAGAATATGCCTACGGTGCATATGGGCTAACACGTAAAAAAAAAAAAAAAAAAAAAAAAAAAAAAAAAAATGTTAACTGAAAGGGTTCACGAGACTAGGCAATGGTTGTTTAGTGGGAGAGGAGGAGGAGGAGATAGGGAGGTGAGGAAAGACCCAGCAGGAATTAGGAAGAGGAGGAGGAGGAGGAAAGGGAGGAGGAAGTGACGAGGCAGCTTAGGTTGTATTATACATGACTTTGAATGAGGAGAGACGGGAAGAATGGAGGAGGAGGAAGGAGAAGAAGGAAGAAAAGGAGGAAGTAGAGGAGGTGGGAGTGTTGAGAGAGAAAGAAGAGTAGGAAGGGGAATAATGAAGTAAAGGAAGAAGAGGAGGAAACATTGAAGAAGGGAGAAGAGGAGGAAGAAGGTGAAGGAGGTGGGAGTGCTGAGAGAGAAAGGGGAGCAGGAAGAGGAAAAAGGAGTCAAGAAAGAAGAAAGGAAGAGGAGGAGGAAGAAGGGGGAGGAAGGAAGAGTATCGAGAGAGAAAGAGGAATAGGAGAGAGAAAAACAGTTGGGAGGAAAGGAAGAGAATGAAGAGGAGGAGGAAACATGAAAGAGGAAGGAAGAGGAAAACATGGAAACATGGACTAGCAGGCAGCAGAAAGCCTGTTGGCTCATTACTAGGCTGCCTGAGTTCAGTGATTCAATCAATCCGTTTGCCATAGGAGTGGCTTGCAGGGAAGGATTAAAGCACTTGTGTATCTACTCTTGGGAACGTTCAGTTCACTCCCGATGCAGCAAAGTGGCGATCAATGCGTTTCTTGAAGGAGTTGATGGTCTCTGCGCTAACCACTTCTGCAGGAAGGCTGTTCCAGTGGCGAACAACTCTATTCGAGAAATAACTCCTGCCGATGTCGGTATTGCATCGCCTTGCTTGAATTGTTTTTTCGTTGTTTCTTGTTCTCAGGTTGGTTTGTAGCGTGAAGAGTTTGGAGTGATCAACGTTGCTGAGCTTGTTCAGGTACTTAAAGACTTGTATCATGTCTCCCCGCAGGCGTCTCTTTTCCAACGTGAAGAGGCTGAGTCGCTCGAGTCGCTCTTCATAGGGCTTCGTCCTCAGTGATGGTATCATCTTCGTGGCGCGGCGCTGTACTCTCTCAAGTAATTCAATGTCTTTCCTGTAATTAGGAGACCAGAATTGCACGGCGTATTCCAGGTGGGCCCCACCTGGAATACGCCGTGATACAATCTGATAACTTCGATCTTATAACTCCGGCGTCTTGTATTCGAAGTTCCTCGATATGAACCCAAGCATTGTATTGGCTTTCTTACAGGCGGACTTGCAGTGTTTTATTTGTTTCAAGTCACTGCTGATGGTGACCCCGAGGTCTCTTTCCTCTTGCACAACATGTAGTGGTTCGCCACCCATGTGGTATGTGTGGTTGCTGTTTCTGGATCCGATATGCATTACTTTACATTTGGCAGTGTTGAAGGACATCTGCCATTTTCTGACCATCGAGTGATCTGGTCCAGGTCTCTCTGGATAATTTTCCAGTATGCCGTTGTGAGTCACATCCCACCCACCTTTGTGTCGTCGGAAAATTCTTAAAGATTGGATTTCAATCCTAGTTCTAGGTCGTTGATATATATGATGAAAAGTATGGGTCCCAGCACTGAACCCTGTGGCACTCCACTTGTGACCGGGAGCCACTCGGAGGCCTGTCCGTTGAGTACAACTCGTTGTTTTCTTCCAGTGAGCCAGTCCTTGATCCACGCTGTCAGATTGCCGCCTAATCCCGCCGACTTGAGTTTCTTGAGGAGTCTTTCGTGTGGCACTTTGTCAAAGGCTTTCTGAAAGTCTAGATATATAACATCGCTGGGGATATGATTATCCCAGTTTTCATAGATACCTTGGAAGAAGTCCAATAAATTGGTTAAGCATGAGCGCTTGTTCCTGAAACCGTGCTGAGCATCGGAAATGATGTTGTTGTCTTCAAGGAACCTAATGAGTTTGTCTCTGATGATCTTCTCGAGGATTTATCCAGCCACAGAGGTAAGGCTGATTGGTCTGTAGTTTAGGGCCACACTTTTGTCTCCTTTGTAGATCGGAGTTACATTCGCTTGTTTCCAGTCTTTTGGGACTTTGTTTTGTTGTAGTGACAGATTGTAGATGGTGGTGAGTGGCTTGAGGATTTGCTGCTTGAGTTCCTTGAGCAGCCTGGGTGACAAGTCGTCGGGTCCGGTGGACTTGTTTGTCTCGAGTTTGTCTAGGTACTTCTTCACATCCCGTTCTTCGATTGTGCCAATTTCTAGGGGAGTGATTCCCATCGGTGGGGTAGGGCTCTCGGGTACGGACTGGGTATTCTCGACCGTGAACACAGACGCGAAGTTTCTGTTTAGGATTTCGACCATTTGTCTACTGTCCTGTGTTAGTACGTCACTTTCATCTTTTAAGGGACCGATATTGCTTTTTGTCTTCTTTTTGGTTCTTATATACGTGAAGAACTTTTTCGGGTTGGACTTGGCTTCGCGTGCAATTTGCTTTTCATAGTCGCGTTTACGCTGGCGAATGAGTGTTCTGCAAGCTCTGAGGCTTTGATGGTATTGTTCGCGTGCCTCGTCAGTGCCGTTTTCTTTGAGCGAGTTGTATTTTCTCTTCTTTAAATTAATCGCCCGTCTAACCTGGGTAGCCATCCATGGTGGGCTTGTGGGATTATTTGTTCTCCTTGTCTTCATGGGAACAGTTGTTCTCTCTACCTCCAGGAGTTTGGTCTTGAAGCCATTCCACGCTCCGTCCACAGGAGTGTAGGTCATGGGTTCCCAAGTTCCCTGGGTTAGCAGCTCACGAGCGAAATTAAAATTGGCTCTTTTGTAGTCTGGAATCTTGGACGTGTTTTCGGTGAGTTCATGGTCTGTTCTGATCTTTAGGCGAATTAGGCGATGGTCGCAACCATCCAGCTTTTCGCCTACTTGACATTCACGTGTGAGATCTGAATCACTCACGAGTACTAGGTCTAATATGTTATTTTCCCTCGTCGGTTGGGTAACAATCTGAGTAAGAAAAGTGTCTTCTAACATTTCGAGCAATCTGTTACCCTCCCGATCTCCAATCATCGTGGTCCAGTCAATGTTGGCACAGTTAAATTCCCCGATAATGACTGATTGTTTGTTTTGCGTTACGGTGTGGATTTCTTCGTACAGCGCTTCGTCGTCCGCTTCTTGTTGCTTTGGAGGTCTGTAAACGGTTCCAATCGTTATTTTGTTGTGCTTGCTAGTCTCCAGTTCAACATATACTGTGTCATATTTCTCTGAGTCTCCTTTGGTTACTTCCACGGCAGGGTATTTGTTCTTGACGTAACAGATAACACCTCCTCCTTTCTTGTGAAGTCTGTTTTTGTAGAAGCTCTCGTATCCTGGAATTGAGAATTCGGTCATTAGGTGGTCAGAGGTGGCCCACGTTTCGGTGATGGCAATCACGTCCGGACTTTCTACGTCAACGTAGGCAAGTAACTCATCCCGTTTGGGTATTAAGCTCCGCGCGTTGGTGTATAGGACAGAAATGTCCTTCTTGACTTCAGTGCTTCGAGGCACAGTAGTCCGGTGTCTGCGTGTGTTTTCTGTTGGGGGCGTTGATGTATGATGGAAAAGAAGAGGAGGAAACATGAAAGGAGAGAAAGCATGGAAGAAAGAAGAGGAGGAAGGAAGAGAAGGACGTAGGAGTGTTGAAAGATAAAGAGGAGAGGGAGAAGGAAAAAAAAGAGGAAAAAACATGAAAGAGCAGGCAACAGAAAGCTAGCGGGGTAGAGTCACGGGTAGAAGGAGATCCCCCATCTTTTGGCTCTTCCTCGCGGGGATCGAACCCAGAACCTCTCGGGTGTGAGTCGAATGTGCTAACCATTGCGCCACGGAGCACTTCAACACCTGAGAACTGCATGAAGAAAGAGGAAGAGAAAGAGAAAGAGGACTAAGGAAATTTATAAGAAGGAAATCGTAGATGGAGAAGGATGAAGAAGAAGGAATAGTGAATAGGAGAAGGAGAAGAAGAAAAAGATAATGAAGATAAGGGAGAGAAGGGGGAGTGTATAGATGTGTTGTGAAGGGTGGTGGTGGTGATGGTGGTGGTGGTGGTGGTGATGGTGGTGGTGGTGGTGGTGGTGATGGTGGTGTTGTTGGTGTTGTTGGTGGTGATGGTGGTGTTGGTGTTGTTGGTGGTGATGGTGGTGTTGGTGTTGTTGGTGGTGATGGTGGTGTTGGTGGTGTTGGTGGTGATGGTGGTGTTGGTGGTGTTGGTGTTGTTGGTGGTGATGGTGGTGTTGGTGGTGGTGGTGGTGATGGTGGTGTTGTTGTTGTTGGTGGTGATGGTGGTGATGGTGGTGGTGGTGGTGATGGTGGTGTTGTTGTTGTTGGTGGTGATGGTGGTGTTGTTGTTGTTGGTGGTGATGGTGGTGATGGTGGTGGTGTTGGTGATGATTGTGTTGTTGTTGTTGTTGGTGATGATGTTGGTGGTGATGGTGGTGTTGGTGGTGTTGGTGTTGTTGGTGGTGATGGTGGTGTTGGTGGTGTTGGTGGTGATGGTGGTGTTGGTGGTGTTGGTGTTGTTGGTGGTGATGGTGGTGTTGGTGTTGTTGGTGGTGATGGTGGTGTTGGTGTTGTTGTTTGTGGTGGTGGTGATAGTGTTGTTGTTGTTGGTGGTGATGGTGGTGTTACGTGTGCCTAGGGAAGCAGAACCAAGGAGGTGATGAAGAGGAGGAGGAGGAGGAGGAGGAAGAGGAGGAGGAGGTGGAGGAGGAGGAGGAGGAGGAGGAGAAAGAGGAGGGGGGTGAAGGAAAGGAGAGAGAGATGGAGAGAGAGAGAGAGACGAGAGAGAGAGAGAGAGAGAGTAATGGAGCTTTTGCATTGCCCATCAAGATATAACATCTCTCTCTCTCTCTCTCTCTCTCTCTCTCTCTCTCTCTCTCTCTCTCTCTCTCTCTCCGTCTGACTTCCACATCCCCTTGCACACACACACACACACACACACACACACACACACACACACACACACACATGTAATGGCCTGAAATGTAATACAATTGTAATGGTATTTTTCCCCATGTAAATAGAGTTAACCTGGGGTGTTTGCGCACCCAGTTATATATGTATGTGGGTTTCTCATGAGAGAGAGAGAGAGAGAGAGAGAAGTACACAAGAGAAGAAAAAAATGAAAAGTATGAGAGGAGAGAGAAAGAAGTTTGAGAGAGAAGGGAGAGCGAGAGAGAGAGCGAGAGGGAAGAGATGGGTGTTGAAACAAAGAGGCTGTTGTGCTCCCATATCTCCCCTACAATCTTTAGTGTCAACAAAATTCAGAGGTGTCATGGGTCAAAACAGGGTATCGTTGCCAAAAGTGGTCAATCTGCCTTCTTTTAATTATTGCGGGAGAACGGTAAATATTTATAATGGAAATAAAATACCAGAGACCTTATATTGATATTGGAGGCCTACCAAGGAAATCTCAGGTCTCAAGCAGGCCTAACCTGCGGTCAGTTTGTCCCTCCGGGACGTCACACCAAGGCATTTTGGGGCCGAGACTAACGCCCCTTCCTCGCACTAGGTTGTGGGAGCGAGCTCATTCTCACGAGCGACATCGCCCCTTTCAGGTGAGGAAAGAACTGTTCACGGTCTTCAACTCACTTTGGCTATAATACTATAACTGAGACTGGATTCTCACGAGCGACATCGTCCCTTTCAGGTGCGCCAAAGGCAAGCCTGACAGATGGGAAGCTGGGCGTCGTCCAGACCAAGGCCAACATGCAGCAGTAAACACTTTTGAAGCTGCGTTGTGGGGGGATTGCCTGTGGCAGGGTGTGTGAAGAGAGGAAATCGAAAGGAGAAGGCCAAAAGGGTGGTATGTGTGTTGTTCTCAGGGGTAACAATGGATAAGCGCAAACACTCACTAGTTTAGTTAGGACTTAATTAAGGTGTGGAATGGTGGAGTCTGTGTTTCCCCGTGTGGGTGGAAACAGTTATTATGTTGGTGCTACTTATTGCCATGTGTGCATGCTAGGTTAAGGTGTTAATGTTAACCTGTGTTCATGATATTTACAAGTGTAATTAGTGATGTAAGATACGTAAGCTAACCTTTAATAATTAAGTGGACCCTGTCCTATGACCCTTAGTTCACCATCAGAATCTCTAAACAACAATTACCCCAAGTAACTTTCTTAAAGTCGTGGTACCTATATTACTTGGACAGGTGATGATCCTGTGTGCGATAATGGTGCCTTATAAGACTGGGTGAATAAACTACTAATTTAATTTACTCTGTGGTTTAAATGATCAATAATTAATTCTACTTTCAGGTATAATGAACCTACATAATTAATTAAAAGAAAGAGTGCCCATGAACGGCACGACACACACACACACACACACACACACACACACACACACACACACACACACACACAGACATGCCAATCGCCGTGTGTGGGGTGTAAGGGGTGCACCAAGAAACGGACAGACACACAGACAGACAGACAGTAATAAGAATAGCGGTAGTTTGATGACGTTGAACCTATTCTTCGTGTACACTCAGCGCAAAGGTATCTGTCACACACACACACACACACACACACACACAACGAAAATGTATAGGTTTTCACGGAGGAGGCTCAATGTAACTTATTTATTTTTTGTTCTTATTGCCTAAAAAATTTCCAGTGGATTAAAATAAAAAAAAGTTTAGGTATAAGTTAATTAAATTTGTGTCTTTGTTTGATTTTTTTTTCTTTCCTTTATGAGAGAGAGAGAGAGAGAGAGAGGGGGGGGGGGAAGAGATGGAAGTTAATATAAGACCATTGATATTATTGTAAGGGCTAAAAATAGGGGATTGGTCAGAGGGTAGAATTAATGAAGAAAGGGCACTACGTCTGCACCTCATAGAAAACGGGGAGAGGGTCGTTTTTTTAAAGGGGACTCGTAAATAAAAACCTTGCTCAACTTACAACTACCCACATCCTGAGCCACATCCTTACGCCTCCTAGCCACATCCTCACTAATTTGGTCACGCTGCACGCTAAATTTATGTGTATCTACTTATCTATCTATCTATGTATCTATCTACTTAGTTTCCTGGTCTTGGTGAAGGCCTTGGTGAAGGTTAAATCATAGACTTCACAACTAGTTGACGGGAAATCTCTTCAGTCTTGGCGCGCTGGCTTCGCGAAAGGGGCCGATTGTTATGGCGACTTTCACTGCGACAACTCAAACACACTCTGCGTTCTTACTCCGAATTTAAGTGGAAACAGGACGAAATCTTCAAGTTTTAGTGTATACAAGCAGGCAGGAGTGTCTGTAGAGTGATTTGGTCGAGGATTCAAGGTAACTTATATAAAATAGCACCATGCGTGCACTTTGAAAACGTTGTGTAAAAAATGGCAAATTTGCGTAACTTTAGGTTGAAATCTTTACGTAAAATGAATGATAACTGTAGGATAGTGAAGTCCACAGTTTTACGTATTAGGAAACAAGAAATGTACGTTTAGTTAGTGCCTACATGGCAACTCAGCTCAGTTCCCGCGTCGCCTGCATTTGCTCAAGCTCGTCGGGTTCTTCCCCGGGGACGTGCAGGCCGACCTGGACCGGGCCAAGGCAGAGGAGAAGGAGGACGACGAGGTGATCTTGGCCCAGCTTGCCAGGGAGCTGGCCGACGACCAGCCGGACCCGCCGACGGACGAGTTGCTCCTCGCCGCGGTCGGCAACTACGCCGGCTACCTGGCCAGGAAGGTCCAGGCCAACTCCTCTGTGGCCGAGTGCTGCAAGCAGGAGCTTGCCCAGCAGGAGGAGATGAAGATTACCGTGGAGCTCGAGAGGGCGACCCGCCCTCTGTGATGTTCGACGCCCTGGTCGAGCTGGTCGACAGGGAGAGCTGGAGACGGGCCGGGCGGTCCTGAAGCGGCCATCTCTCCCAATGGCCCACATGGCGTCCTTCGGGATGTCGCTGGGACTCCCTGATGTGCAGGGAGGACAAGAAGGAGCGCAGGTTGAGGTTCCTCCCTTGCCATGCGCCACAGGGACGGGTTCAGGCACCTCCTGGAGTTCCTGGCGGCCTCAGACCCGACCTTGCAGGGGTACAGGTGCCAGGAGGGGCACAACCTGGCCAACACCATCTTGCCGCACATCAGCAGGTCCCTCTTCAACTGTTTCGGTGCTAATTTCTCCAAGGACGTGACCTCAGAAGCGAGGAAGAACAAGGCCTTGAAGCAGCCGACCGGCAGGAAGAGGAGCAGTATCGAGGAGGGCAGGAAGGAGACGGCGAGAACAGGGACGTGTACAAGTCCAGGAAACTGACTGGGGCCCACAAGTCATAGGCCAAAAGGCTAAAGTGATTGTTCAGGGACGAGGGCCAGATAGCCGGCAAGACGTGCTGCGGCAATAGTGACATCGGAATTCAACCAAAATAAGTTGTGATTGTATATAGAAAATGAATATTTTGCTTTTGTTGAGTAAAATTAAGATGTTTCTGCATGCTTTCCTCAAGTATTAAGTTTCTAATGTGAAAATTAAGTGATTTATTAGATGTTAAAACTTACGTAAAAAATGCACTAAATAAAAAAAAAATAAGTAGCTATTTCGGGCAAAAACTTATAAGATATGCTAAATATTGCTATTGATTCTGAAAATATAAGTGATTATCTCTGCATTTGGTGATGTTTGTGCATCTAGCGTAAAATCTGAGGATTTTATAGCCTTTTTAAGTTTTGTTATACTTATATAAAAAACAATTAATCGGGATTTTATTAGGGAACGACTTTGAATTTTTTGATACCGCTGCTCATGGAGACTCATATATGCCTAAGGGAGGTGCCTGTTTTAGTTTCAAGTCGCTAGCTGCTTTGGTTTTGAAAATATTTAAATTTTAAATTTTTGAAAATCGGCCCCCTGCGAATCGGCCCCGCGCCCCGTTTCCCGTCAATAGATTGTGAAGTCTATGGTTAAATATATGGTTTTGTTGTTTCTCTCTCTCTCTCTCTCTCTCTCTCTCTCTCTCTCTCTCTCTCTCTCTCTCTCTCTCTCTCTCTCTCTCTCTCTCTCTCTCTCTCTCTCTCTCTCTCTCTCTCTCTCTCTCTCTCTCTCAAATGATTA
>NC_066528.1:8625843-8668343 GCF_024679095.1 Eriocheir sinensis
TGAGGTGATGGTGGTGTTGGTAGTGGTGGTGGTGGGTATGGTGGTGGTGGTGGTGGTGGTGGTTGTGGTGGTTGTGGTGGTGATGTGGTGGTGGTGGTGGTGATGGTTGGTGATGGGTGATGGTGGTGGTGGTGGTGGTGATGGTGGTGGTGGGCATGTGGTGGTGATGGTGGTGGTGGTGAGGGTAGTGGTGGTGGTGGTGGTGGTTGTGGTGGTGGCGGTGTTGGTGGTGGGTGGCGGATGTGGTGGTGGCGATGGTAGTGGTGGTGGTGGTGGTGGTGGTGGTGGTGATGATGGTGGTGGTGGTGGTAGTGGTGGTGCTGGTAGTGGGTGAGGGTAGTAGTGGTGGTGGTGGTGGTTGTGGTGGTGGTGGTGGTGGTCGTGGTGGCGGTGGTGGTGGTTGTGGTGGTGGTGGTGCTGGTCGTGGTGGCGGTGGTGGTGGTGGTGGTGGTGGTGGTGATGGTAGGGGTGGCGGTGGTGGTGGTGGTGGTAGTGGTGGCGCTTTTGTTTCATCAGTAAGGTCGTCCTGTTCAATAAAGACATCATTATTAGTAGTGAAACAGCAACTGACCTTGAGGAATGCCATGTGTGTGTGTGTGTGTGTGTGTGTGTGTGTGTGTGTGTGTGTGTAATTCACATCTTTGTCTGCTGTGGTCTCTCTCGAGACAGCCAGCTGTTCCCCACGGAAGAGCACAGAGCTCTTAGTACCGTGTGTGTGTGTAGTTTTCTGTTTGGTCCATTTTGCTATAGTCACTAACCTTTCCTTTCTCCTTTCACAGGCGAGTCTTCTCTTTAGCCAGCGGGTGACTGGCCAGGTCTGGAGCTCAGTGCTTGTGTTACTATTACCCCTCCCCTTTCCCTCCCTTCTCCCTCTCCCCCTCCTCTGTCCCTCCCATTTCCCTCCCTTCTCCCTCTCCCCCTCCTCTGTCCCTCCCATTTCCTCCCTTCTCCCTCTCCCGCCCTCTGTCCCTCCCTTCTCCCTCCCATCTCCCTCTCCCTCTCCTCTGTCCCTCCCCTTTACCTCCCATCTCCCTCTCCCGCTCCTCTGTCCCTCCCTTCCCTCCCTTCTCCCTCTCCTCTCCCTCTGTCCCTCCCTTCCCTCCTTCTCCCTCTCCCCTTCCTCTGTCCCTCCCCTTTCCCTCCCTTCTCCCTCTCCCCTTCCTCTGTCCCTCCCCTTCCCTCCCCTGATCCCGCTCCCCCTCCTCTGTCCCTCCCCTTCCCTCCCTTCTCCCTCTCCCCCTCCTCTGTCCCTCCCCTTTCCCTCCCTTCTCCCTCTCCTCTGTCCCTCCCCTTTCCCTCCCTTCTCCCTCTCCCTCTCCTCTGTCCCTCCCCTTTCCCTCCCTTCTCCCTCTCACCCTCCTCTGTCCCTCTGTCCCGGTATGCGGGTGAATTGTTTTCACCTCAGGGAACTAGACGTCCCTGCCCTGCATAGTCTCAGGTCACCCTTGGACAAGGTGTAATACCTGATCTGTCTCCTGCCAGGTCACGGTGAAGCCTCTGGGCAGCAGCAGTGGTGGATTGACTGCAGGCAGAGGATCTCTTTATGAGACAATGGCTGGAGTTCCAGGGTCCTAGTCAGCTGACTGTGCCTAATTATTTAGGCCTGCGGTGTAGAGGAGTGGCGACCTCTACTAAAAAAGCCTCCTGGGAACCAGTTGTCGGTGTGAGCTCCCTGTCCTCCCTCTATCGACGGTACTCCCATCTCTATTCTGCATAACAGCTGGTTCTTGTTTTCTCCTGAAAGAGATATCTTCCGTGGGCCATTTGAGGTTGTACCTCCCGGCTTCTAGGTGGAGTTTCTGAGGGTTTTTCTTATACTCAAGAATATTTCAGTCTTTTGGTCTCTCAGGAAGGGCGTCTGATACTCTAGAGTTGGTGGAGAACACCTGGTGACAGGTGCCACTGGCCAGCCTCGAAAGGGTCTCAGAGTTGGGTGAGACGTTTCGGAAAGTGGAAACGAATTGCTGGTTCCTCTCCTCCCTTGCCAGCTCTGCTCTGTGTGACTACTCCGGCCCCGTGCTATGGGACAAACCTTCGAGGACAATAGCTGAAAGCGCCGGGTTGTGAAAGTCTCTCTCGTGACCGAGGCTCAGGACAAGCGATTGGTCTTGAAGCGTTTTCAAGACCCTGTGGGAGCGAACTCCCAGTGTTGGAGGCATCTAACACAGCAGTATCTATTTTCCATGCACAATTTTTATACAATTCAATTTATGGTCACAATTTAAGTTATTTCGAAAGCGCTTTAATATTTGTCCAAAATGTTAACTCGCTTAAATTTCTAACAATGCCTTCTGAACCTTAAGTGTGACGTCTGTCCCGGACGTTTTGCAGCTCAGTTCTTCCAGCTGAGTAAAACTTGCTGCCTCTGTGTTCAAAGATTACATCTTCAGAAGGCTGTGAGGAATGGAACGTCACGCACAATGATCTTGACAAGAAAGTTGTATCCCTTACGGAATTTGTGTTAACTAATGTGGCAGTTACTAAACCATCGATTGTGGATATGCCCTCCACTGAGATTGTGCCCTCTCCAGACGACCTCCTGCTTCACGGGAGGACGTGCTACCTGCCTCACAGGTTGACTCCCAGCCTGCCCCACAGGATAACCCCCAGCCTGCCTCAGAGGCTAACCCCAGCCTGCCTCACAGGCTAACCCCAGCCTGCCTCACAGGCTAACCACCGGCCTGCCTCACAGAATAACCGCCAGCCTGCCTCACAGGTTGACCCCCAGCCTGTCTCACAGGTTAACCCCAGCCTGTTTCACAGGCTAACTCCCAACCTGCCTCACAGGACAACTTCCAGCCTGCCCCACTTAACGCTTCTCTTCCTGCTTCACAGGATGTCGGGTTCCAACCTGTAAGGAATGGAGCCAAACCGAAGCAGGCAACCAAGGATTTACTGACCCCCACTACCTTCAACAGGCTCCAGGTGCTGGCAGACACCATGGAGGATGAGTTCGAGACTCGCCTAGTTGGGGACTCCATGGTGCGTGGCCAGCTGGTTGAGTTCTGTGGTCGTTCATCAAACGGCCGCAAAAAACGTCACTGCTATCCAGGTGCCAGATTGGAGGACATCACTGCAGCGTGCGATGATGTCACGAGAAATGCCGACTGAACACCCTCTTTGTCATTCACGCGGGGACAAATGACGTAAAGACAACCCTTTCTGAGGACCTGCTTGAGAAATACCGGCCTTCAGCACAAACAACAGACTTCAGTCCCTTTGCTCACAAGAAAACGTCCAGTTCGCTAACTTGTGGAACAATTTTTACTACGACTCAGACTTGTTCCTTCCTGATGGCATTCACTTAAACCCTGTTGGAGCAGCCCGTTTCGGGAGGCTGCTCTGTGACCAAGTGGCTCTTCGAAAGCCAAAACGCGGAGGCGAGAACACCAGCAGCTCCACCGTAAGGGTGCACTCAACCCGCAAAACTCCTGACTCGAATCACATTAAAGCTTGCATGTAAACGCTCGTAGCCTACGTAACAAATTTGAAGACTTGAAGTCCTCGCAGCTACAAATCATTATCACATCATCGGAGCCAGAATCTTGATAGACACTTCAAATAGAGATGTCATTTCGGAATATAGATTACTGGGTTATACGATTTTTAGTCATGAAAGAGATAAAAGACAGGGTGGAGGTGTTATCTTATATATCCACAACTCTCTCCATCCAATATCCGTGAAAACACATATTATAACCAATGTGGACACGTTCTTCGTTGAAATTAAAGATATGTCTCGTAAAATAGTAGTTATACTAATCTATAGACCAACAGGGCAGACTCTTGATATCGACGACGCGTTAAGTTAATTATTATTAGAAACAAGTAGCAGTTGCGAGGCAGTAATTATTGGGGACTTTAACTTGCCAAGGAAAAGATGGGGTGAACCGTTGAACTGTCATACAGGGCTCGACCTGTATACAAATTTACTAGAAAGTGATTTACATCAACACGTTCAAGAACCGACTCGGGAAAATAATATACTTGACCTTATCTTTTCAACGACAGCTGATCTAGTTAACGAAGTAAATGTTGGTCCAGTTTTTAGTTCTAGCGATCACCGAACAATCACATTCAGCATCAATATGAAAGAAAGTAAAGTAACTCCTAGTAAAGAAAAGGTGCCTGATTATCAGAGAGCGAATTTCGTAAGACTCCGATCAATTCTAAATAATTCTGACTGGACTGAAATCACGGCGGAAACAGATATTGATAAATCTTGGGGGCCTTCACCACAATATTGAACAATGCCATAAGCATATGCGTACCCTATCGTAACAGACGTTCAGCTTCTAAGAAGAAACCCAAATGGTGGAATAACGAAATTCAAAATATCCTATCTCTTAAAAAACGCGTATACAGTAGGTACATATCATCTCAGAGCGAGGCTGACAAACTAGAGTTGGACAGAATATTCCGACAAACCAAGAAATAAATCAAACTAAGCAAGAAAAATCTAGATGAATAAAAAGAGGAAACAAGTAAATCTAATCCTAAAGAATTTTTCAGCTATGTAAATAATAAAAAGTCACCACTTGTGGTATCGGACCGCTTACAATGAAAATGGTAACCACACGCACACGAACGATGAAAATGAAATGGCTACAATCCTAAATAACTTTTTCGCATCCGTATTTACTGACGAAGATTGTTTATCACCTCAACCGCCGGAGGTTAGAAGGACCGAAAAGATGTTAAGTGGCGTGCTCATCGTAGAAAGTGACATTTTACGCACAATTGAAAAGATTAAAGTAAGCAAAGCTCCTGGTCCAGACAAAATTACCCCTAGGGTCTTAAAAGACATCAAACATCAAATTTGTAAACCGCTCTCCATCATATTCAATAAATCTTAAACAGCTGGAAAAGTTCCGTCGGACTGGAAACTTGCAAATGTCACACCAATTTTCAAAAAGGGGGACAAGTCTCATCCAGGAAACTATCGACCAATTAGCCTGACATCTATTGTTTGTAAGTTAATGGAGACTATCATTCGCGACAATATGGTGAAATTCTTCGAAGAAAATAATATAATAAATAATTCGCAACATGGCTTCCGTAGTAAACGTTCGTGTTTGACTAACTTACTTGATTTTTTTCACTATATTTTTGAGGTGTTCGATGAAAGCAGATCAGTAGATATCATATATCTGGATTTTCAAAAGGCATTTGATAAGGTCCCCCACCAACGATTGCTCAGCAAACTACTGGCGCACGGTATCTCGGGTAACATTCACAATTGGCTTATGGACTGGCTCTCTGAGCGGAAACAGAGAGTAGTTCTAAACGGTGTTACATCTAACTGGCTCGATGTCAAAAGCGGCGTACCTCAAGGATCAGTGCTTGGCCCCATGCTCTTCTTAATTTATGTTAATGATATCGATGATGGGCTCATTTGCAAAGTATCAAAATTTGCTGATGACACAAAAATTGCTAGTAAAGTAACTGCGACACTCGACGAAGAAGCTTTACAATCAGATCTAGATCGACTTGCACGTTGGGCCAATCAATGGCAAATGAAATTTAACGTTGAGAAATGTAAAAAGTTACACATCGGAAAAATAACAACCGCGTTCAGTACGTAATGAATGGCCAACAACTTTCTGCAGTAAGTAAAGAAAAGGATCTTGGAATCACTATATCAAGCGATTTAAAGCCAGGTCAGCATTGTTCAGAGGTAGTTAAAACTGCAAACAAATTGGTTGGCTTCATCGGACGAATCTTTAATAATAAATCGGAAAAAGTAATATTAAAACTATAATTTGTTGGTTCGACCCCGTCTAGAGTACTGTGTACAGTTTTGGTCTCCCTACTACAGAAAAGACATAGAAAAGTTGGAACGGGTCCAACGAAGAGTAACAAAGATGATTCCTAGGTTGAGAAATTTGTCATATGAACAAAGGCTTAAAGAAGTAAATTTATTCAGCCTATCAAAACGAAGAATGCGAGGCGATCTAATAGAAGTGTTTAAAATGTTCAAAGGATTCAGTGATATTAATGCGGAAGATTACTTTACAATTGATCGATCAAATAGAACAAGAAGAAATCACAATTTGAAGATAAGTGGTAAAAGATTCTCGTCGCACGAAGCTAAACACTTCTTCTTCAATCGAGTTGTTAATGTTTGGAACTCTCTACCTTGTGATGTCGTTGATAGTGCAACAGTTACGGCCTTCAAGAATAGATTAGACAAGTGTTTTGAATCCAACCAGCAACTAAGATATTACTCATTGTCGTAATAACGTTAAGTTCTTTCGAATACTGGTGTCCTTGTCCGCTTTTATTGCCCGGTTAGTGGTAGTAGTAATGGTAGTTCTTTCCTCTTTCCTACATAAATTCCATGCAGTTTTTCCATGCTGCATGGTTCTTTTTCCTTTCCTGCCAGCTTTGGCTGGAGGGATGGGGGGGTGGGGAGGAGCCTTCGCCTTTGCTGTCCTTCATCTTCCACCTTTGATTAGTTAGTTAGTGTAGCTTGTCACAAACAACCTCGTAAGGACCAGCAGGTCTGCTGTTGTTTGTTCTTCCTTTGTGTTCCTTTGTGTTCCCTCTCCTCTGTCCCTCCCCTTTCCCTCCCTTCTCCCTCTCCCTCTCCTCTGTCCCTCCCCTTTCCCTCCCTTCTCCCTCTCCCTCTCCTCTGTCCCTCTCCCTCCCTTCTCCCTCTCCCTCTCCTCTGTCCCTCCCCTTTCCCTCCCTTCTCCCTCTCCCTCTCCTCTGTCCCTCCCCTTTCCCTCCCTTCTCCCTCTCCCCCTCCTCTGTCCCTCCCCTTTCCCTCCCATCTCCCTCTCCCGCTCCTCTGTCCCTCCCCTTTCCCTCTCTTCTCCCTCTCCCTCTCCTCTGTCCCTCCCCATATCCACCACCCCCCAGAAATCATGATCTCAGCTTTCCTATGTTCATTCCGATCCTTCTTTCTCTCCTCAATACCCTCCTATTCCCTTTGCACTGTACTGTATTTGGATCAACTCAAGAATCGACCCTAACTAGAAATATCGGAAATTAATATATTATTTTTGGTTTATGACATTTATTATGCTTAATCTTATATTCTATATATCGCATTATTTATAACTAATAGTTTTATTATTATGTACATGTATACTAAATGGGTGTGCGAATACACAGCATATGTGGAGCACTTTATTTTTTGCATTTTTCACATAGGGCATTGAGTGGAAATATGAATACACAGATGTTCAAAGGCATTGGTAAAAAATCGGTCGCGCCACATAAATTCCTGCAGATATGAGTGAAGGAAGTCTCGCCTGCAGCCCCTCATCGTCTTGATGTGGGTCTTGTGTTTGTTCCAATATGACTCAATTGTTTGAGTGTGAACCCCAGTTTGAGGATCAACAAAGTTCAGAGAATGGTTGACCGTCCTGTGCACAAATCCCTGGCCCTGGATGTTGTGGTGTGCCCTCCATCCATCAGAATGAATGATGGTTGCACCACTGTGTGATGACAGGGAGAAGGGTAGCAGCATCTCTTGCGTCCACGATTTCCAAGTAGCTGACTGCTGGTGATGTGCTGGTGTCGACCATGCCAAACACCCACACAGAGGTGTGTGGTCCTCGACCCCGATGATGCTTGGGCTTATGAGAAAAGCAGGACTCATCCACTTCCACCACTGCCCCAGGACCGCCAAGCTTGATGGGGTTGGTCTGAAGGTATCTGCTGCACACTTCTCGAAAAAAACTGTAGCAGTCGACCATAGTTTTCTCTGAAACACCTGTTTGACGGGATGCTTGTTTTTCGCCAATGCGTTCACTCCATGCATAGATACAGTGCACGGATCCAGGTCTGAAGTGATAAACTGGAATCAGCAAAAAATGATCCAGTCCTTATCGCTGTTGTCTATTTGTACTTAACACGGCCTTTCGTTTGGCATCTCCACGCATAACCATCCTTACACTTGGCATGTTTAGTCCAGTTCATCGCATTGCCACAATTGCCACACTTCACTTCATTTCTTAAAAGTCGATGTTGTTTAAACCAATTGATCGCAGGCAAAGGATCCTCATGCAGTCAGCAGAGGGAGCACGACAGACTTGAATGTGTCACGGGCCATGTCGAACTACAGACTCAATACATGAACCCAATGGTGCTAAAACTGATCCCAAGTTGTGTCAGGTTAGTAAAAAATGTTAAGGTGAGGTCAGGTCAACTGCTGAGGTTTTCATCCCCTGATGTCAGGTTTACCGGTGAGGTTTTGGCCGCCCGCTGTAATCCTGTCATCAACTGAAGAATTGCCCCCCAACTCTGCCCAACTGAAGACCTGACCTGAATTATATCACACACGCTGGTGTTACCTCTCATTATTTTATATCATTACTACACGAATATTCTTGCATAGCCATTGTTTTAATGTACTTGTGCCATAAGCAGTCTGCTCAACAAGATCATACTATGTATGGTCAACTACTAGTTAGATTTTTTAAATGTCGCGAGGTCGCGATCAATGGTAGGTGACCGAGCAGTGTTATAGTAGTTGTAATTATATCAGTGTATTATTATTATCATTATATATTACCATGGATTAGGAATGCATGTAACAGTGGAAAATACCCGCGGCAGATGGATCACGCTACCATTGTAGGAATGTCACATGTCAGTGTTTATCGGACGAGCGTCTCGGTATGTGTACAAAGCATTTCATCAACCTTAGGGGTCACTTTGACTTACGTGACCGATTGTAATTTCATTATTTTCCAAGTCTCTAACTCACTCCATCCTGAGAGCTCGACTGACACAGACCTATTGTCTCGGCTCTCTCTCCAACGTTCCTGTATTTTTAGGTTTAGAATACATTTCACCTAAGGCAGCGAGTGTTTCCCTCACGTCCCTGTTCGCCCACCAAGACCCTGTCTGAGCTCCACGCAACCAAGCCTTACACCGTTACAGTACCCCCAACTCTGCCCAGCTGAAGAATTGTACCCCCCAACTCTGCCCAACTGAAGAATAGCACCCCCTAACTCTGCCCAACAGAAGAATTGCACCCCCAACTCTGCCCAACTGAAGAATTGTACCCCCAACTCTGCCCAACTGAAGAATTGTACCCCAACTCTGCCCAACTGAAGAATTGCACCCCCAACTCTGCCCAACTGAAGAATTGTACCCCCAACTCTGCCCAACTGAAGAACTGCACCCCCCAACTCTGCCCAACAGAAGAATTGCACCCCCAACTCTGCCCAACTGAAGAATTGTACCCCCAACTCTGCCCAACTGAAGAATTGTACCCCCAACTCTGCCCAACTGAAGAATTGCACCCCCAACTCTGCCCAACTGAAGAATTGCACCCCCAACTCTGCCCAACTGAAGAATTGCACCCCCCAACTCTTCCCAATTGAAGAATTGCAACCCCAACACTGCCCAACTGAATAATTATACCCCCAACTCTGCCCAACTGAAGAATTGCACCCCAAACTCTGCCCAACTGAAGAATTGTACCCCAAACTCTGCCCAACTGAAGAATTGCACCCCCAACTCTGCCCAACTGAAGAATTGTACCCCCAGCTCTGCCCAACTGAAGAATTGTACCCCCAACTCTGCCCAACTGAAGAATTGTACCCCCAACTCTGCCCAACTGAAGAATTGCCCCCCAACTCTGCCCAACTGAAGAATTGCACCCCAACTCTGCCCAACTGAAGAATTGTACCCCCAACTCTGCCCAACTAAAGAACTGCACCCCCTAACTCTGCCCAACAGAAGAATTGCACCCCCAACTCTGCCCAACTGAAGAATTGTACCCCCAACTCTGCCCAACTGAAAAATTGTACCTAAACTCTGCCCAACTGAAGAATTGCCCCCCAACTCTGCCCAAATGACGAATTGAACCCCCACCTCTGCCCAACTGAAGAATTGCACCCCCAACTCTGCCCAACTGAAGAATTGCCCCTCAACTCTGTCCAACTGAAGAATTGCACCCCCCAACCCTGCCCAACTGAAGAATTGTATCCCAAACTCTGCCCAACTGAAGAATTGCCCGCCAACACTGCCCAACTGAAGAATTGCACCCCAACTCTGCCCAACTGAAGAATTAACTCTGCCCAACTGAAGAATTCCAACTCTGCCCAACTGAAGAATTGCACCCCAACTCTGCCCAACTGAAGAATTGCACCCCAACTCTGCCCAACTGAAGAATTGCCCCCCAACTCTGCCCAACTGAAGAATTGCCCCCCAACTCTGCCCAACTGAAGAATTGCACCAACTCTGCCCAACTGAAGAATTGCACCCCGAACTCTGCCCAACTGACGAATTGCCCCCAACTCTGCCCAACTGAAGAATTGCACCCCACACTCTGCCCAACTGAATAATTGCACCAACCTGCCCAACTGAAGAATTGCACCCCAACTCTGCCCAACTGAAGAATTGCCCCATCTCTGCCCAACTGAAGAATTGCACCCCAACTCTGCCCAACTGAAGAATTGCCCCATCTCTGCCCAACTGAAGAATTTCACGCCAACTCTGCCCAACTGAAGAATTGCACCCCAACTCTGCCCAACTGAAGAATTGCACCCCCAAAAATGCCCAACTTAACAATTGCACCCCAACTCTGCCCAACTGAAGTGTTGCACCTCCAACTCTGCCCAACTGAAGAATTGAACCCCCAAATCTGCCCAAATGAAGAATTGAACCCCAACTCTGCCCAACTGAAGAATTGGCCCCCAACTATGCCCAACTGAAGAATTTTACCCCCAACTCTGCCCAACTGAAGAATTGCACCTCAACTGCCCAACTGAAGAATTGCACCCCAACTCTGCCCAACTGAAGAATTGCACCCAACTCTGCCCAACTGAAGAATTGCACCCCAACTCTGCCCAACTGAAGAATTGCACCCCAACTCTGCCCAACTGAAGAATTGCCCCAACTCTGCCCAACTGAAGAATTGCACCCAACCTGCCCAACTGAAGAATTGCACCCCCAAACTCTGCCCAACTGAAGAATTGCACCCTCAACTCTGCCCAACTGAAGAATTGCCCCCCAACTCTGCCCAACTGAAGAATTGCACCCCCAACTCTGCCCAACTGAAGAATTGCACCCCAACTCTGCCCAACTGAAGAATTGCACCCCTAACTCTGCCCAACTGAAGAATTGCCCCCCAACTCTGCCCAACTGAAGAATTGCACCCCAACTCTGCCCAACTGAAGAATTGTACACCCAACTCTGCCCAACTGAAGACTTGCCCCGCCCAACTCTGCCCAGCGGCAGAATGGCCCCAACTCTGCCAAACTGAAGAATTGCACCCCCCAACTCTGCCCAACTGAAGAATTGTACCCCAACTCTGCCCAACTGAAGAATTGTACCCCAACTCTGCCCAACTGAAGAATTGTACCCCAACTCTGCCCAACTGAAGAATTGCCCCCAACTCTGCCCAACTGAAGAATTGTACCCCAACTCTGCCCAACTGAAGAATTGCACCCCAACTCTGCCCAACTGAAGAATTGCACCCCAACTCTGCCCAACTGAAGAATTGCACCCCCAACTCTGCCCAACTGAAGAATTGTACCCCCAACTCTGCCCAACTGAAGAATTGCACCCCAACTCTGCCCAACTGAAGAATTGCACCCCCAATTCTGCCCAACTGAAGAATTGACCACCCAACTCTGCCCAACTGAAGAATTGTACCCCAACTCTGCCCAACTGAAGAATTGTACCCCAACTCTGCCCAACTGAAGAATTGTACCCCAACTCTGCCCAACTGAAGAATTGCCCCCAACTCTGCCCAACTGAAGAATTGCCCCCCAACTCTGCCCAACTGTAGAATTGCACCTAACTCTGCCCAACTGAAGAATTGCCCTCAACTCTGCCCAACAGAAGAATTGCACCCCCAGCTCTGCCCAACTGAAGAATTGCCCCCCAACTCTGCCCAACTGAAGAATTGTACCCCCAACTCTGCCCAACTGAAGAATTGCACCTCCAACCCTGCCCAAATGAAGAATTGTACCCCCAACTCTGCCCAACTGAAGAATTGCCCCCAACTCTGCCCAACTGAAGAATTGTACCCCAACTCTGCCCAACTGAAAAATTGTACCCCCAACTCTGCCCAACTGAAGAATTGTACCCCCAACTCTGCTCAACTGACGAATTAACTCTGCCCAACTGAAGAATAACTCTGCCCAACTGAAGAATTGCCCCCAACTCTGCCCAACTGAAGAATTGTACCCCAACTCTGCCCAACTGAAGAATTGCCCCCCAAATCTGCCCAACTGAAGAATTGAACCCCCCAACTATGCCCAACTGAAGAATGGTACCCCAACTCTGCCCGACTGAAGAATTGTGCCCCCAACTCTGCCAACTGAAGAATTGCACCCCAACTCTCCCCAACTGAAGAATTGCACCTAACTCTGCCCAACTGAAGAATTGTACCCCAACTCTGCCCAACTGAAGAATTGCACCCCAACTCTGCCCAACTGAAGAATTGCACCCCCAACTCTGCCCAACTGAAGAATTGTACCCCAACTCTGCCCAACTGAAGAATTGTACCCCAACTCTGCCCAACTGAAGAACTGTACCCCCCAACTCTGCCCAACTGAAGAATTGTACCCCAACTCTTCCCAACTGAAGAATTGCACCCGCCAACTCTGCCCAACTGAAGAATTGTACCCCAACTCTGCCCAACTGAAGAATTGTACCCCCAACTCTGCCCAACAGAAGAATTGTACCCCCACTCTGCCCAACTGAAGAATTGCACCCCAACTCTCCCCAACTGAAGAATTGTACCCCAACTCTGCCCAACTGAAGAACTGCACCCCCCAACTCTTCCCAACAGAAGAATTGTACCCCCAACTCTGCCCAACTGAAGAATTGCCCCCCAACTCTGCCCAACTGAAGAATTGCCCCTCAACTCTGCCCAACTGAAGAATTGTACCCCCAACTCTGCCCAACTGAAAAATTGCCCCCCAACTCTGCCCAACTGAAGAATTGCACCCCCAACTCTGCCCAACTGAAGAATTGCCCCCCCAACTCTGCCCAACTGAAGAATTGCCCCCAATTCTGCACAACTGAAGAATTGCCCCCTAACTCTGCCCAACTGAAGAATTGCCCCCAATTCTGCACAACTAAAGAATTGCCCCCCCAACTCTGCCTAACTGAAGAATTGCCCCTAATTCTGCACAACTGAAGACTTGCCCCAACTCTGCCCAACTGATGAATTGCCCCCAACTCTGCCCAACTGAAGAATTGCACCCCAACTCTGCGAAACTGAAGACTTGCACCCCCAACTCTGCCCAACTGAAGAATTGCACCCCAACTCTGCCCAACTGAAGAATTGCACCCCCAACTCTGCCCAACTGAAGAAATGCCCCCAACTCTTTCCAACTGAAGAATTGCACCCCCAACTCTGCCCAACTGAAGACTTGCACCCCCAACTCTGCCCTACTGAAGAATTGCACCCCCAACTCTGCCCAGCTGAAGAATTGCACCCCAACTCTGCCCAACTGAAGAATTGCACCCCCAACTCTGCCCAACTGAAGAATTGCACCCCCAACTCTGCCAACTGAAGAATTGTACCCCCAACTCTGCCCAACTGAAGAATTGCACCCCAACTCTGCCCGACTGAAGAATTGTACCCCCAACTCTGCCAACTGAAGAATTGCACCCCAACTCTCCCCAACTGAAGAATTGTACCCCAACTCTGCCCAACTGAAGAATTGCACCCCCAACTGTACCAACTGAAGAATTGTACCCCAACTCTGCCCAACTGAAGAATTGCACCCCCAACCCTGCCCAACTGAAGAATTGCCCCCCAACTCTGCCTAAGTGAAGAATTGTACCCCCAACTCTGCCCAGCTGAAGAATTGTACCCCCAACTCTGCCCAACTGAAGAATTGGCCCCCCAAGGGTGCCCAACTGAAGAATTGTACCTCCAACTCTGCCCAACTGAAGAATTGTACCCCCAACTCTGCCCAACTGAAGAATTGCCCCCCAACTCTGTCCAACTGAAGAATTGCCCCCCAACTCTGCCTAACTGAAGAATTGTACCCCCAACTCTGCCCAACTGAAGAATTGTACCCCCAACTCTGCCCAACTGAAGAATTGTACCCCCAACTCTGCCCAACTGAAGAATTGTACCCCAACTCTGCCCAACTGAAGAATTGTACCCCAACTCTGCCCAACTGAAGAATTGTACCCCAACTCTGCCCAACTGAAGAATTGCCCCAACTCTGCCCAACTGTAGAATTGCCCCCCAACTCTGCACAACTGAAGAATTGCCTCCCAACTCTGCCCAACTGAAGAATTGCACCCCAACTCTGCCCAACTGAAGAATTGCACCCCCAACTCTGCCCAACTGAAGAATTGTACCCCAACTCTGCCCAACTGAAGAACTGTACCCCAACTCTGCCCAACTGAAGAATTGCACCCCCAACTCTGCCCAACTGAAGAATTGTACCCCAACTCTGCCCAACTGAAGAATTGTACCCCAACTCTGCCCAACTGAAGAATTGTACCCCAACTCTGCCCAACTGAAGAATTGTACCCCAACTCTGCCCAACTGAACTGTAGAATTGTCCCCCAACTCTGCCCAACTGAAGAATTGTACCCCCAAATCTGCCCAACTGAAGAATTGTACCCCAACTCTGCCCAACTGAAGAATTGTACCCCCAACTCTGCCCAACTGAAGAATTGCCCCCAACTCTGCCCAACTGAAGAATTGTACCCCAACTCTGCCCAACTGAAGAATTGCACCCCAACTCTGCCCAACTGAAGAATTGTACCCCAACTCTGCCCAACTGAAGAATTGTACCCCAACTCTGCCCAACTGAAGAATTGCAAACCCCAACTCTGCCCAACTGAAGAATTGTACCCCCAACTCTGCCCAACTGAAGAATTGTACCCCAACTCTGCCCAACTGAAGAATTGTACCCCCAACTCTGCCCAACTGAAGAATTGTACCCCAACTCTGCCCAACTGAAGAATTGTACCCCCAACTCTGCCCAACTGAAGAATTGTACCCCAACTCTGCCCAACTGAAGAATTGTACCCCCAACTCTGCCCAACTGAAGAATTGTACCCCAACTCTGCCCAACTGAAGAATTGCACCCCCCAACTCTGCCCAACTGAAGAATTGTACCCCAACTCTGCCCAACAGAAGAATCGCCCCACCAGAGCGGTCTGGGGAGCAATTGTTCAATTATCACATTTACCGACATACAAGGGGTGCAGGTTATCTCTTTTATCACATTTACTGACATACAAGGGGTGGAGGAAGAAACTTTCATATATCAAGCAATTTTCAAATTCAAAACATACGTCATCATTTACTTTAAAAAATAATAGATAAACTTAGGAGGGACGGATCACAATAGGCAATCGACAAAAGACACGGTACTGTCTTAATTCATTAATTCGTCCACCCTCTGTTTGTAAACAAAGCCCGCGCATGCGCAATGTTGATGGGTTGTCTTAGGATACGTGGATGGCAAACGACACGTCACCGGACAACAAAACCTTACTCCTGCGAAATCTTTCAGCACCTGAGCGAACACACACACACACACACACACACGCACACACACACACACACACACACACACACACACACACAGACACACACACACACCATTTCCTTCCAGTCGATTTCTTTTAGTTTATATTTGTTTATTTATTTACTTATCTTTCTGTTTCTCTGTTTTTCTGTCTGTATCTATCAGTCACTTTCTGGTGCGTGTTGACCTTTATTTTCCATTCATTTCTTCCTTCCTTATGATGCTTCCTCGTCTTCGCTTTTGTAGGCACGTCACACCCTCCAGGTCCAGGATGACGGAGGTGAGCACTGAGGACATGCAGCTGTAGTGTGTGTGTGTGTGTGTGTGTGTGTGTGTGTGTGTGTGTGTGTGTGTGTGTGTGCCTCAACTTGTCCTTTGCTGAGAGAACTTTAATTTTAGTGCTGCACGTAGTCATTGGTTTTGTTATAGTTCACGGTTGTTCTGAGTCTGTTCGTCCGTTTCTCTCTCTGTTACTTGTTATTCGCTTCCGTTCTCATCAGATTATGTTTTTCAGGGTAACTTTGATGAACTATTGCGAGTTTTTTCTTTATTGGTGGTAACTTTTTTTCCTAGCAATTTTCTATTTCTTTTCTTTCTTTTTCTTTGTCGTCTCTATCTTCTTCTTCTTCTTCTTCTTCTTCTTCTTCTTCTTCTTCTTCTTTTTCTTCTTCGTCTCACCTTTAAAGGAGGAGGAGGAGGAGGAGACGTAATGTGTAATGCCGGGATGTAGGAGGAGGAAAACTTAGAAATATAAGAAAAAGACATAGGTTGTCATTATAAGTGATTATAAGTAATTATAAGGGATTACAAGTAGTTATAAGTGGTCATAAGTAGACATTAGGAATTATAAGTCATTATAAGTCCATCATAGGTATGTAAGTAATTATAAAAGCTATCATTAATCACAATCTATAATTCTAAGTATCGAAGGCTTGTATTTGTCTCTATATTGTAGAACATAACAAATTCTCCCTCAGACTACAATTACACAAGGTGATGTAATCTTTCACAACACTGTCACGCCAGAATCCGGCGTCTACCGTACCTCCCCTTACTCCACTCCCCCTAACAGCACACGCATTCGAAGCAGTTGCCAGCCCCCTTGCTTGTAAATGTCCTATCTGTTAAAGTCATCGTGGAGTGACACGACTAACCTGATGGGTGAGCCTCCTATAACTCACTTAGCCAGTGGGGTACCTCTTGGCTGACTGGTAAAGGAGTGGCTCTCCCGTTACGCTGGTCGCGGGTTCGATCTCCGGCACCGGCAAACCTTTCCTTGTCTGGATTAATTTCTCGTGTGTTTCGTTACACGCAGAGATCGTGTTGGAGTATAGACAAAATAAAATTCTGGCATTTCAAACGTACTGGAGGAGGAAGGGTTAGAGAGAGAGAGAGAGAGAGAAAAGTTTTCATACATTTACATTGATTTACATAGAAATTTAGACCACACAAACCTTATGGTCCAGACTAGGTTATCTGTCCTTAAACCTAAGTGATTCTTTATTAATCGGATAGCTCCAAAACTTTGCATTTTTACTTATATAAATATTAGATTGAAGGAAGGTCGGTTGAGCTTGTTTTTAAAGGAGTCAATCGTGTTACACTGGTCCACTGAAGATGGGAGCTTATTCCATTCTGGAACTATAACGTTGGTGAAAACAAAATTTGGTGTTGTCTGAATTTACTTTTCTACATTTAAGTTTTGTGCCATTATTCTTCGTTCGCAAAGTGTCATCGATTATAAACAATTTTGATTTGTCCACGCTCGTAAATCCATTAAGTATTTTTGAACACTGATCGTTTTTCGAGGCGACGTTTCTCAAAAGAGAACATGTTAAAGCTTCTCCACCTTTAACATGTTCTCTTTTGAGAAACGTCGCCTCTCGTCGCAGGGTTTTTTGCGCAAGGAAGGGATCATTTTTGTTGCCCGACGTTGAACACCTTCTAATTTAGCAATGTCCTTTGCATGGTGGGGAGAACAAAACTGTACAGGATATTTACGTGTTTTCAAGTGTACAAAATCTGGTGACGATAATTGTTTGTATTCCCAAAACAGTGGAGACGGCGAGCAAAACGACCGTTGTGTGACCTCGCCCCTAGAATTAGTTTTGCAGGATGAATAGACTATGAGGACCAGTGCCCCGCCCCATGCAGCAGACCCCTACAACAGCAAGGATGCACTGATGGAAAATAAATGAGTTTGAAACAATCTGTATCCAAAAGCCTCTTAACATTATAGACTACACCAGTAAAGACTATCGAGATGGTTATCAATGCCCCGACAGCAGATCCTAATGTCAGGAATGCGTCCTAGGAATGTATGCCCCTTTTTAAGGAGCAATACGTATGCGCAAAATATCTATCAGTGTAAATGCCGCGCCCTGCCCAGCGGACCCGTACATGGGGACAGGAAATGCGTCGTATATAGGAAAGAGGCGCGCCATATCTCTGACTATCACTCCTTGGTCGCGTCAAGACAAGCTTTATCACCGGAAGGCGACGGCGATATCACGAGAGCTAAATTGCCTTACGATTCCGCAAACCCTTGGGCGCTCACCATTTTGGCCTTAATGTCCTTAGCGGCGAAGGGTCACTATTCTGCAGCGCTGGGTGACTGTTTGAGCGAGGATGGGGGACTGGCGGGGGAAAATGGCTCATATTCGTAAAGGCCACAACGCCCAAGCCACACGTGTACGGCAAGGCTTTCCAAGGAGGTGCGGGGATTTCCAGGGGTAGTTTTATGACCCTGGTGGTGGTTTGACCCTTCTGTACCATGAATCTTAAAAAAAACATTCGTAGAACCCGATATTTCCAGGGGTAGTTTTATGACCCTGGTGGTGGTCTGACCCTTCTTCTGTACCATGAACCTTAAAAAAAACATTCGTAGAACCCGATATTTCCAGGGGTAGTTTATGACCCTGGTGGTAGTCTGACCTTCTTCTGTACCATGAACCTGAAAACACTCATTAGAACCCAATATTTCCAGGGTAGTTTTATGACCCTGGTGGTAGTCTGACCTTCTTCTGTACCATGAACCTTGAAAACACTCATTAGAGCCTGATATTTCCAGGGTTGTTTTATGACCCTGGTGGTGGTCTGACCTTCTTTTGTGCCATGAACCTAAAAAAATAATAAAAAACATTAGAACCCGATATTTTCAAAGGTAGCTTTTCCCTTCCCTTCATTGCCTAACCCTTCCGTTGCCTTCCTTCCTTCCCTTCCCTCCTTTAATCCTTTGACATTTAAACCCAGAGAATTTAAACCCAGGGAATTTTAACTCATACAAATTTAAACACTTATAAATTCAAACCCTCCTTCCTTCCTTAGAAATTTAAACCTTCCCTTCCTTTACTTCCTTCCCTTCCCTTCCCTTTACTTCCTTACCCTTCCCTTCCCATTTCTTGCCTTCTCTTCCTTACCCTTCCCTTCCCTTTACTTCCTTACCCTTCCCTTCCCTTCCCTTTACTTCCTTACCCTTCCCTTCCCTTTACTTCCTTACCCTTCCCTTCCCTTTACTTCCTTACCCTTCCCATCCCTTTACTTCCTTACCCTTCCCTTCCCTTTACTTCCTTACCCTTCCCTTCCCTTTACTTCCTTACCCTTCCCTTCCCTTCCCTTTACTTCCTTACCATTCCCTTCCCATCTCTTCCCTTCCCGTAGCCTTCTCTTCCTTACCCTTCCCTTCCCTTTATTTCCTTACCCTTCCCTTCCCTTTACTTCCTTACCCTTCCCTTCCCTTTACTTCCTTACCCTTCCCTTCCCTTCCCTTTAATTCCTTACCCTTCCCTTCCCTTTACTTCCTTACCCTTCCCTTCCCTTTACTTCCTTACCCTTCCCTTTACTTCCTTACCCTTCCCTTCCCTTTACTTCCTTACCCTTCCCTTCCCTTTACTTCCTTACCCTTCCCTTCCCTTTACTTCCTTACCCTTCCCTTCCCTTTACTTCCTTACCCTTCCCTTCCCTTTACTTCCTTACCCTTCCCTTCCCTTTACTTCCTTACCCTTCCTTTCCCTTTACTTCCTTACCTTCCCCTTCCTTTTTACTTCCTTACCCTTCCTTCCCTTTACTTCCTTACCTCTTCCCTTCCTTTTACTTCCTTACCCTTCCCTTCCTTTACTTTTAACCTTCCATCCCTTTACTTCCTTACCCTTCCCTTCCCTTTACTTCCTCACCCTTCCCTTCCCTTTACTTCCTTACCCTTCCCTTCCCTTTACTTCCTTACCCTTCCCTTCCCTTTACTTGCTAACCCTTCCCATCCCTTTATTTCCTTACCCTTCCCTTCCCTTTACTTCCTTACCATTCCCTTCCCATCTCTTCCCTTCCCGTAGCCTTCTCTTCCTTACCCTTCCCTTCCCTTTATTTGCTAACCCTTCCCATCCCTTTATTTCCTTACCCTTCCCTTCCCTTTACTTCCTTACCCTTCCCTTCCCATTTCTTGCCTTCTCTTCCTTACCCTTCCCTTCCCTTTACTTCCTTACCCTTCCCTTCCTTCCCTTTACCCATTCTTTACTCCTTCCTTTACTTCCTTACCCTTCCTTCCCTTTACTTCCTTCCCTTCCTTCCCTTTACTTCCTTCCTTCCTTCCTTCCCTTTACTTCTCACCCTTCCCTTCCCTTTACTTCCTTACCCTTCCTTTCCCCTTTCCTTCCTTACCTTCCCTTCCTTTTCTTCCTTACCCTTCCCTTCCTTTACTTCCTCACCCTTTTCCTTCCCATTCTCTTCCTTCCCTTCCTTACTTCCTTACCCTTCCTTCCTTCCTTTCCTTCATCTTACCTTCCTTCCCTTTACTTCCTTACCCTTCCCTTGCCTTCTCTTCCTTCCCTTCCTTCCTTTCCTACCCTTCCCTTCCTTTACTTCCTTCTTCCTTCCCTTTTACTTCCTTCCCTTCCTTTACTTCCTTCTTCCTTCCTTCCTTTACTTCCTTACCCTTTTCCCTTCCCTTCCTTTACTTCCTTACCTTCCCTTCCCATCTCTTCCCTTCCCTTTGCCTTCCCATCCCTTTATTTCCTTACCCTTCCCTTCCCTTTACTTCCTTACCCTTCCCTTCCCTTTACTTGCTAACCCTTCCCATCCCTTTATTTCCTTACCCTTCCCTTCCCTTTACTTCCTTACCCTTCCCTTCCCTTTACTTCCTTACCCTTCCCTCCCCTCTCTTTCCTTCCTTCCTTCCTTCTCCTTCCTTACTCCTTCCCTTCTCTAATTCCTTACCCTTCCCTTCCCTTCTCTTCCCTTCCTTTTCCTTCTTCTTTCCCTTCCTTTACTTCCTTCCATTCCTTCCCTTCCTTTACTTCCTTACCCTTCCCCTTCCTTTTACTTCCCTTCCCTTCCTTCCCCTCATTTCCTTACTCCTTCCCTTCCTTTTCTTCTTCCCTTCCCTTTCTTCTCCTTCCCTTCCCTTTTTACTTCCTTACCTCCTTCCTTCCCCTTTTTTGGTACTCCTTCCTTTTCCCTTCCCCATCTCTTCCTTCCTTACCTTCTCTTCCCTTACCTTTACTTCCTTTAATTCCTTCCCTTTCCCATCTCTTCCTCTTCCTTTGCCTTTCTTTTCCTTACCTCTTCCTTCCCTTTACTTCCTTCCTTTACCCTTCCTTCCCTTTTTACTTCTCTACCTTCCTTCCCTTCCCCACTTCCTTTATCCCTTCCCTTCCCCATCTCTTACTTCCTTGACCCTTCCCTTACCCTTACCCTTCAATTCCTTACTTTCCTTTCCCTTCCTTTACTTCCCACTCTTCCCTCTTCCTTTACTCTTTACCTAATTCCTTCCCTTTTTACTTCTCACCTTTCCTGCCTTTTACTCCTTACCCCTTCCTTCCCCATACTTCCCTTACCTCCTTACTTCATCTTTTTACCTTCCCTTCCTTTGACTTCCTTACCTCCTTCCCTAATTCTCACTCCTTCCTTGCCTTCCTTACCCTTCCCTTCCCTCTCTACCCCTTTCCCTTCCTTTACTTCCTTACCCTTCCTTTCCATCTCTCTCTCTCCTTGCCTTCTCTTCCTTCTACTCCTTCCCTTCCCTTCCTTACTCCTTACTTCCCATCTCTTTTCTCCTCCTTATTTCTTTTTCCTTCCCTTCCCTTCCCCAACTCTCCTTAATTTCTTCTCTTACTTCCAAAACTTCATTCCCTTCCCATTCTTCCCCTTCCTTTGCCATCTCTTCCTTTAATTCTCTCTTCCTTCCCACCCATCCATCTCTATTTCCTTCCCCTTCCATCCCTACCTCATCCCCCTAACCTCTCTCCTTTACCTTCTTCCTTCCAAAATATTCCTTCCTCTTCCCTCCCTTTCACATCCTTTCTGCCATCCCATCCCTGCCTCTCTTCCTTGCTCCTTCCTCTGTCTCCCTTCCCCTTTCCATCCTGGGGTACCCCTATCCTGCAACTTACCTTCCCATCCCTTCCCCAATCCTCTTCCTTCCTCTCTTCCCTTCCTTTACCCATCCCTTCCTTCCCTTGCCTTCCTCCCTCTCCCCTTCCCTACCAACCTTCCATTTCCTTCCCACTTCCCTTTAACCCTTCCTTCCTTTGCTTCCTTACCACTTGTTCCTTCCTTCTTGCTAGCCCTTCCAATCCTTTGTTCTGCCTTCAATTCCCTTCTTCCCTTCCTTGTCCTTCTTCCTTACCCTTCCTCCTCTACTTCTAACCTACCTCATCCCTTTAACACCTTCTCTTCCTTCCTTCTCTTACCAGCACCCTTCTCCTTCCCCACCCCTTCCTTCCTTTGCTTCCTTGCCTTCCTTCCCTTTGCTTCCTTGCCTTCCTTCCCTTTGCTTCATACCCTTCCTTCCTTTACTTCATACCCTTCCTTCCTTTGCTTTCCTTACCTTCCCTTCCTTTAGCCTTACCCTTCCTTCCCTTCCTTCCTTGCCCTTCCCATCTCTTCCTTGCCTTCTCTTCCTTACCCTTCCCTTCCCTTTACTTCCTTCTTCTTCCTCTACTTCCTTATCGGCCCTTCCCCTCTCTTCCTTCCCTTGCCTTCTCTTCCCTTCCTTCCCTTTGCTTCCTTCCCCTTCCCTTCCCTTTGCTTCCTTGCCTTCCTTCCCTTCTTCCCTTCCTTCCTTCCTTCTTCCTTACCTTCCTTCCTTCTTCCACTTACCCCTTCCTTCCCTTTGCTTCCTTGCCCTTCCTTCCTTTAATTCCTTACCTTCCCTTCCTTCAATTCCTTACCTTCCTTGCCCTTGATTCCTTACCCTTGCCCTTAATTCCCCTTCCTTCCCATCTCTTCCCTTCCTTCTTTCCTTACCCTTCCTTTCCATCTCTTCCCTTCCCTTACCTTCTTTTCTTACCCTTCCCTTCCTTTCTTCCTTCCTTCCCATCTCTTCTTCCCTTGCCTTCTTTCCTTGCTTCCCTTCCTTCTCCTTACCTTCCATTACTTCCACCTGCTTCCTTACCTTCCTTCCATCTCTTCATTCCCTTGCCTTCTCTTCCTTCCTTCTCTTCCCTTTCCTACCCATCCATTCTATTTCCTTCCTTCCCTTCTTCATGCACTTACCTTCCACGATACTTCCATCCTTCCCCCACCAACCTTGCCTTCTCACTACCACCACCACCACCATCTCGTAACACCTTCCTTGCACTTCTCACCTTCCACTCCATCTCTTCCTTCCTCTTCATCACCCTTCCACCTTCTTACACCATTTTTATCTTCCCACCCACTTCTGACCTTTACCTTCCTTGCTTTAACCACCTTCACCTTCCTTATCTTCCTTCACCACTTCCAATCACCATTTCAATTTTACACTTCCACCATGTATTCTACATCTAACCTCCTTCCTACTTTCCTTCCTTCTGCTTTATCTTCCTTACATCACCTTACTTGCCTTTACTTCCTTCCTTCCTACTTCCTTATAACTTCCTAATACTTCATAATTCTTGTCTGACCTACCATTAGTATTTTTTTCACATTTCTCCACTCTATTCCATTAATTTGTCCTTCCTTCATAAATTCCTTCACCTTCGTCCTCCTTACCTTTTCTGTTCTTCTCCTTCCTTCTTCCTTACCCTTCCCATCTCTTCTTCACCTCTACTCTCTTTCTCGCACTACTACCCTTCCTTCCCCTACTGCTACTTCTACTCTGCTTACCTTACCCTTCCTTTCTTTTTGAATCCTTCCCTGATATATATTCGTAATCTTTTCCTATATGAATACCTCTTCCCTTGTCCTGCTTTATCGCCCTTCCTTCCTTTACTTCCTTACCTCTTCCTGTCATTACTTCCTCTCTTTTTGTGCATCCTTCTTTTCCTTCCTGTCTCCTTTGGCTTTCCTTACCAAATATTTCTTCCTTCATCTTCCTTCCTATAGTCCTTCTTGAATAAATACGTCCAGTTCCTTTTTGTTGACTTCCTCTCTCTCTCTTCCTCTCTCTCTTCCTTTCTTCCTTACCCTTCCCTTGCCCTTAATTCCTTACCCTTCTTCCCATGTCTCTCCTTTGCCTTCTCTTCCTTACCTTCCTTGCCTTCTCTTCCTTACTTTCCTTCCTTACTTCCTTACCCTTCCCTTCCCTTTTACTTCCTTACCCTTCCCTTCCCATCTCTTCCCTTCCCTGCCTTCTCTTCCTTACCTTCCTTCCCTTTACTTCCTTACCCTTCCTTCCCTTTACTTATACCTTCCTTCCATTCTTCCCTTCCTTGCCTTCTCTTCCTTACCTTCCTTTTTCTTCCTTACTTCCTTCCCTTTTTTTGTTTTTTTACTTCCTTACCCTTCCTTCCTTTACTTCCTTACCTTCCCTTTTATTTTTTCCTTCCCATCTTTTTACCTTCTTTTTCTTACCTTTTCCCTTTACTTCCTTACCCTTCCCTTATCTCTTTTTTTGCCCTCTCTTATACCCTTCTCTTCCCTTCCCTACCCATCCAATCTCTTTCCTTCCCTTCACTTCGCTCCCCCTAACCCTCCCTTAACTTCCCTTCCCATACATTCCTTCCTCTTCCCTTCCCTTCACATCCTTAACCATCCCTTCCCTGCCTTTCCTTACCCATCCCTTCCGTTCCTTCCTTTCCATCCTATTTCTAACCTATTCCTCATCCCTTCCAACTTTCCTTCCTCTTCACACACTTCCTTACCCATCCCTTCCTTCCCTTGCTGTCTTCCTCTCCCTTTCCCTTTAACACAGTATATCTCGGTGAAACACACTGCAATAATCTGGTGGCAATATTTCTCCATTTGTTTAATATTTTTCTTTATTCCACACACACACACACATCACACACACACACACACACACACACACCTCCTCCTCCTCCTCTTCCTCACACACACACACTTCCTCCTCCTCCTCTTCCACATTGTTATCGTTCTCTCTCTCTCTCTATCTCTCTCTCTCTATTATCTCTGTCTCTCTCTCTCTCTGTTAGTTGTCTGCTGTCTTCTCTCTCTCTCTCTTATATATCTCTCTCTATTTTATATATTGTCTCTCTTTCTTTTTTTTTTTATTATTTTTTGTTATTTATTCATTTTGTAATTTTTTTGCGTTGTTTGTTTTTTTTTCTTTTTCTCTTTGTCTTCCTGTTTTCTTTTTCTTTGTTCTTCCTTTGTCTTTGTCTTCCTTTGTCTTCTTTTTCTTCTTATATTTCGTCTTTCTCTGTTATTTGTCTGTGTTATTGTGTGTGTGTCTGTGTTCCTTCTACTGTCCAAAGACCACCACCACCACAACCACTACCACCACCAAATTACACACCACCTCCATTACCACCAGGAAAGAACAGAGGAGACTAGACACACACAGGAGACTACCACAGGAGAGAGGAGACCACCACCAGACTCCAAAAAACCAGGACTAACCACACCAAAACCAGACGACCAGAGGAGCCTAGACTCCAGAGGAGACTAGACAGAGGGGAGACACGAGGAGACTAGACTACTACAAGGGAGACTACACTACTAGACACACAGAGACACGACTAGACACAGGGGAGGGAAGGGGGGAGACACACGAGAGGACTGAACCTGGGGAGGAGGGGGAGACACGAGAGGGGAGACTAGACCTTGCAAGGGAGGGAAGGGAACACAGGGAGGAAGGGGAGACTGAGGAGGAGACTAGACCCACAGGGAGGAAGGGAGACACAGAGAGGAGACTAGACACAGGGAGGAAGGAGACAATGAGAGGAGACTAGACACAGGGAGAGGAGACACGAGAGGAGACTAGACACAGGGAGGAAGGAGACACGAGAGGGAGACTAGACACAGGGAGGAAGGGAGGGACACGAGAGGGAGACTAGACAGGAAGGAAGGAGACACGAGAGGAGACTAGACATAGGGGAGGAAAGGAGACGAGGGAGACTAGACACAGGAGGAAGGGAGACACGAGAGGGAGACTAGACACAGGGAGGAAGGGACAAGAGAGGAGACGACGAGAGGGAGACTAGACACATGGGGACACAGGGAAGGGAGACACAGGGAGGAAGTGGAGACACGAGAGGGAGACTAGACACAGGAGGAAGGGAGACACGAGAGGGAGACTAGACACAGGGAGGAAGGGAGACACGAGAGGGAGACTAGACACAGGGAGGAAGGAGACACGAGAGGAGACTAGACACAGGGAGGAAGGGAGACACGAGAGGGAGACTAGACACAGGGAGGAAGGAGACACGAGAGGAGACTAGACACAGGGAGGAAGGGGAGACACGAGAGGAGACTAGACACAGGGAGGAAGGGAGACACGAGAGGAGACTAGACACAGGGAGGAAGGGAGACATGAGAGGGAGACTAGACACAGGAGGAAGGAGACACGAGAGGAGACTAGACACAGGGAGGAAGGGAGACACGAGAGGGAGACTAGACACAGGGAGGAAGGGAGACACGAGAGGGAGACTAGACACAGGAGGAAGGGAGACACGAGAGGGAGACTAGACACAGGGAGGAAGGAGACACGAGAGGGAGACTAGACACAGGGAGGAAGGGAGACACGAGAGGGAGACTAGACACAGGGAGGAAGGGAGACACGAGGAGACTAAGACAGGGAGGAAGGAGACAGGGAGAGGGAGACTGGGGACAGGGAGAAGGGAGACACGAGAGGAGACTAGACACAGGAGGAAGGGAGACACGAGAGGGAGACTAGACACAGGGGAGGAAGGAGACACGAGAGGAGACTAGACACAGGGAGGAAGGGGAGACACGAGAGGGAGACTAGACACAGGGAGGAAGGGAGACAGGGAGACACGAGAGGGAGACTAGACACAGGAGGAAGGAGACACGAGAGGGAGACTAGACACAGGGAGGAAGGGAGACACGAGGGAGACTAGACACAGGGAGGAAGGGAGACACGAGAGGGAGACTAGACACAGGGAGGAAGGGAGACACGAGATTGAGACTAGACACAGGGAGGAAGGGGAGACACGAGAGGGAGACTAGACACAGGGAGGAAGGGAGACATGAGAGGGAGACTAGACACAGGAGGAAGGGAGACACGAGAGGAGACTAGACACAGGAGGAAGGGAGACACTGAGAGGGAGACTAGACACAGGGAGGAAGGGAGACACGAGAGGGAGACTAGACACAGGGAGGAAGGAGACATGAGAGGGAGACTAGACACAGGGGAGGAAGGGAGACACGAGAGGAGACTAGACACAGGGAGGAAGGAGACACGAGAGGGAGACTAGACACAGGGAGGAAGGGAGACACGAGAGGGAGACTAGACACAGGGAGGAAGGGAGACACGAGAGGAGACTAGACACAGGGAGGAAGGAGACACGAAAGGGAGACTAGACACAGGAGGAGACACGAGAGGGAGACTAGACACAGGAGGAAGGGAGACACGAGAGGGAGACTAGACACAGGAGGAAGGAGACACAGAGGAGACTAGACACAGGAGAAAGGGAGACACGAGAGGAGACTAGACACAGGGAGGAAGGAGACACGAGAGGAGACTAGACACAGGGAGGAAGGGAGACACGAGGAGGAGACTAGACACAGGAGGAAGGGGAGACACGAGAGGGAGACTAGACACAGGGAGGAAGGAGACAATGAGGAGAGGAGACTAGACACAGGGAGGAAGGGAGACACGAGAGGAGACTAGACACAGGGAGGAAGGGAGACACGAGAGGGAGACTAGACCTAGACACAGGGAGGAAGGGGGAGACACGAGGGAGACTAGACACAGGAGGAAGGGAGACACGAGAGGAGACTAGACACAGGGAGGAAGGAGACACGAGAGGGAGACTAGACACAGGGGAGGAAGGGGAGACACAGAGAGGAGACTAGACACAGGAGGAAGAGAGAGAGAGGGAGGAGGGAGACACAGAGAGGGAGACTAGACACAGGGAGGAAGGGAGACACGAGAGGAGACTAGACACAGGGAGGAAGGAGACACGAGAGGGAGACTAGACACAGGAGGAAGGGAGACACGAGAGGAGACTAGACACAGGGAGGAAGGGAGACACGAGAGGAGACTAGACACAGGGAGGAAGGGAGACAGGAGGAGACCAGACACAGGAGGAAGGAGACACGAGAGGGAGACTAGACACAGGAGGAAGGGAGACACGAGAGGAGACTAGACACAGGGAGGAAGGAGACACGAGAGGAGACTAGACACAGGGAGGAAGGGAGACACGAGAGGGAGACTAGACACAGGGAGGAAGGGAGACACGAGAGGAGACTAGACACAGGGAGGAAGGGAGACACGAGAGGAGACTAGACACAGGGAGGAAGGAGACACGAGAGGAGACTAGACACAGGGAGGAAGGGAGACACGAGAGGGAGACTAGACACAGGGAGGAAGGGAGACACGAGAGGGAGACTAGACACAGGGAGGAAGGGAGACACGAGAGGGAGACTAGACACAGGGAGGAAGGGAGACACGAGAGGGAGACTAGACACAGGGAGGACGGGAGACACGAGAGGGAGACTAGACACAGGGAGGAAGGAGACACGAGAGGAGACTAGACACAGGGAGGAAGGAGACACGAGAGGGAGACTAGACACAGGAGGAAGGGAGACACAGGAGGAAGGAGACACAGGGAGGAAGGGAGACACGAGAGGAGACTAGACACAGGGAGGAAGGGAGACACGAGAGGAGACTAGACACAGGGAGGAAGGAGACACGAGAGGAGACTAGACACAGGGAGGAGGCGAGACACGAGAGGGAGACTAGACACAGGGAGGAAGGGAGACACGAGAGGGAGACTAGACACAGGGAGGAAGGGAGACACGAGAGGGAGACTAGACACAGGGAGGAAGGGAGACACGAGAGGGAGACTAGACACAGGGAAACATTTGAAACATTTTGAAACATTTTATTATACTTGCAATTTGTATACATTGGTTGATATAACATAAATTTGTTGTGCAAGTAGCCCATAGGAAGCTAGAGGTTTTGGGGCAACAATTGCTATGTATTTATAAGTTTTTTTTTTTCTTTTTCTGGACATGTATAGTACTAAACTTTCTGGCCCAAGAAACATTAGATAAAGTATTCAAAATAATAATCTAACAATACTAGTATTACTAGTAAAAAGACAATAATGATAATAATAATGAAATAATAATGATAATGATGATAATAATAATGATTAACAATGATAATAATAATAATAATAAAAGTAATAATGATAATATATCACCTCTGTTTATGTTCTTCTCTAATAACATCATCATCATAATAATAATAATAATAATAATAATAATAATAATAATAATAATAATAATAATAATAATAATACCTATCATTATTATAATGATGATGATGACACACAGCAGTTGTACTACTAATAATAGAATGACAACAATAATAATAATGGTAATAATACTGATAATAATAGCAATAATAATAATAATAATAATAATAATAATAATAATAATAATAATAATAATAATAATAATAATAATAATAATAGCAATAATAATATAATGATAATAATAATAATAATAATAATAATAATAATAATAATAATAATAATAATAATAATAATAATAATAATAATAATAATAATAATAATAATAATAATAATAATAATAATAATAATAATAATAATAATAATAATAATAATAATAATGCATTATATACATACATAATGACATTGAATAAGAGATATATGCAGCTTTTATTGTACGGATAGTATATATTTTTTTAGATGATTTTTAAAAGAATTTAGGTTTGGAAGGAGTTTTATGTGTTGAGGTATTGAGTTCCATAGTTTGGGGCCATTGTATGACGGGGAGTGTTGATATAGGGATAGGGCGTGTGGAGGTGCATTTAGATTGTGGCTGGTACGAGTGTGATAGTTATGGTGGCGTTGCAGTAACATAGTATGTTCACTTTTTGTTTTATACATATAAATACCCATATGGAGTTTATTTAAATTGAAAAGTGTTAAAGTATTTGTTTCCGTAAAGAGTGGTAGTGTGTGTGCGTAATATTCGCTGTTTGTAATAATTCTTATTATTTTCTTTTGTAATCGGAAAAGGGGTAACAGATGGGTTGGGTAAGTATTACACCAAATGGGTATGCAATAACTTAGAATGGGTGAGACATGAGCATCATATATGATTTTCAAAACATAACGAGGCATGTGATCTCTAATTTTATAGAGAAGGGCAACTATTCTAGATAGTTTAAGGCACATATTTGATATATGAGGTTTGAATGTTAGTGAGTCATCAAAAGTGATCCCTAATAGTGTATGCTGGGTTGTTCTTTTTATTATACTGTAATTATAAAATAATGGAGGTAGAGATTGTGTATGTTTGTTGGTGAATAGCATATAATAAGTTTTATTTTGATTTACTGTTAATCTATTGCTCACACACCATTTATAGAAGATATCCATTTCCGAATTGGCTTTATGTACCATGGCAGTTGGGTCTGTACCAGTTATATATAGAGTGGAGTCATCGGCAAATAATAGAGTTTTACAATTTTTGAATATAATTATGTGGTAGGTCATTAATTTAAATTGAAAATAGAATTGGACCTAGAACACTTCCCTGTGGTATTCCATATTTAATAAGCCGTGGTGTGGAGGAGTGGTCGAGCAATTTAGTGGATTGAGTTCTGTTTATCAAGTAGTCTCTGAACCAGTCATGTATGATCCCTCTAATGCCGTAATGATATATTTTTTTTAATAAAATGTCATGTCGAACAGTGTCAAATGCTTTTTGAAAATCTATATAGATACTTAATAGAGAATTTTTTGAATCTAGTGTAGAGTAGATTTTTTCACTGAAATTACCTAAAGCATTAAATGTACTTAACCCTTGTCTGAAACCGTATTGATATGGAGTTATAACTGACTTATTCTCTAGGAAATTTACTAGATCAGCTTTCATTATTTTTTCGAATATTTTTGAAAATACATTTAACAGAGAAATTGGTCTGCAGTTACTTAATAGATCTTTATGGCCCTTTTTATAGATTGGAGTTACATTAACATGTTTTAGACATTGTGGGAATTTACCATAGAATATAGATTGGTTAAATAGAATTGATAAAGGAATGGCTAGTTGGTATTTGTTGTTTTTAATAAGAGGTACAGAAATTTCATTTATACCGGCTTTTGTGTTTTTTAGGTTGCTAATTATAACGATTATCTCTTGGGGGTCAATACGAGGAACTGCCATAGATGTTGGATAATTGTTGGGGAGAAAGCTAATAGGGTCAATATTAGCTGGTGGAATGTTACTATCTAGGTGAGGTGCAATGTTCACATAGTATTCATTAAATGCTTCAGTTATTTCATCTGGACTTGATAATATTTTGTTGTTATAGGAAATGTAATTTAGATAAGTTCTATTGTGATTGTTTTTTAAATCATTAATAGCTTTCCATATTACTTTTGTATTGTTTTTAAAGTTTGTAAATGTATTCATATAATATGATTTCTTGGCAGTTCTTATCGTTGTGTTTAGTGTATTTCGATACTTCTTATAATACTCCTCAGATATGGCCCCAATTTTGTAGTCCTTGTACAAATTGTTTTTAGTTTTTATGGATTTTAAGATAGCTTGTGTGATCCAGGGACTATTAAATCGTTTTTCTGATATATGTTTTGTTTTTATAGGAAAGCATTCCTCAAATACGTCTTGAATTTTTTTGATGAATCTAGCACAATTTAAGTTAACATCTTGTAAAGATAGATAGTCTTGCCAGCATATAGAGTTTAGTTTAATTGAAAACAGTTCTTTATTATTATTAGATATGTCTCTGATTTTTTTCTTATAGTTTCTGATTTGCTTTGGGAGTTGATATATTTAAGAATATTGGGAGATGATCTGAGATGGGAAAGTGCAAAATACCTGTTTTTACTTTAATGTTAATGTTTATGTATATGTGATCCAAAAGTGACGGTACACCCAGAGATGAGCTGTCAGGAAATCTGGTAGGTCTAGCAATGAGTGGAGTGAAGTTTAATAGTTGTATATTTGTAAGAAAGTTATTTGTTGGGATGTGAGAAGTATGTTCAAGTAAATTAATGTTAAAATCTCCAATCAGCACTATTTTATTATTTTTTGCTTTCTCTCGTAAAAGTTCGTGCAATATGTGTGAGAACTCATCAACTGCAATGTGTTTACTGTTAGGTCTGTAAATTGTGCATAGAAGGAAACCTAATGAGTTTGTTTTTATCCTAATTGTGTTTATTTCTATATCTTCATTTACTATTGTCAAGTCTTTAATTTCCTGAGAATGTATTAGATTGGACACAAATAGTGATACCCCTCCCTGTTTGCGCGTATTTCTGGTTAAATGGTATGACTGGTATCCTGTAAATTCGTGTAGGTGTTTATTATTGTCTGTAAGCCAGGATTCAGTGACTGCCAAGATATCAGGTTGTATGTGTAAAGATCTGAGGAGTAGTTGTATATTATCGAAATTTTTGGGTAATGATCTCGAGTTTATGTGCATTATATTTAAATTATGTGTCTGTTGAGTCTTAATGAGGTTATTATAGGTAATAAGGTCATAATAATTTGATATTGATTCAAAGTCCATGTGGGAGGAAGGGAGACACGAGAGGGAGACTAGACACAGGGAGGAAGGGAGACACGAGAGGGAGACTAGACACAGGGAGGAAGGGAGACACGAGAGGGAGACTAGACACAGGGAGGAAGGGAGACACGAGAGGGAGACTAGACACAGGGAGGAATGGAGACACGAGAGGTAGACTAGACACAGGTAGGAAGGGAGACACGAGAGGGAGACTAGACACAGGGAGGAAGGGAGACACGAGAGGGAGACTAGACACAGGGAGGAAGGGAGACACAGGAGGGAGACTAAACACAGGGAGGAAGGGAGACACGAGAGGGAGACTAGACACAGGGAGTAAGGGAGACTAGACACAGGGAGGAAGGGAGACACGAGAGGGAGACTAGACACAGGGAGGAAGGGAGACACAGGAGGGAGACTAGACACAGGGAGGAAGGGAGACACGAGAGGGAGACTAGACACAGGGAGGAAGGGAGACACGAGAGGGAGACTGGAACCGAGAGGGAGACTAGACACAGGGAGGAAGGGAGACACGAGAGGGAGACTAGACACAGGGAGGAAGGGAGACACGAGAGGGAGACTAGACACAGGGAGGAAGGGAGACACGAGAGGGAGACTAAACACAGGGAGGAAGGGAGACACGAGAGGGAGACTAGACACAGGGAGGAAGGGAGACACGAGAGGGAGACTAGACACAGGGAGGAAGGGAGACACGAGAGGGAGACTAGACACAAGGAGGAAGGGAGACTAGACACAGGGAGGAAGGGAGACACGAGAGGGAGACTAGACACAAGGAGGAAGGGAGACTAGACACAGGGAGGAAGGGAGACACGAGAGGGAGACTAGACACATGGAGGAAGGGAGACTAGACACAGGGAGGAAGGGAGACTAGACACAGGGAGGAAGAGAGACACGAGAGGGAGACTAGACACAAGGAGGAAGGGAGACTAGACACAGGGAGGAAGGGAGACTAGACACAGGGAGGAAGGGAGACACGAGAGGGAGATTAGACACAGGGAGGAAGGGAGACACGAGAGGGAGACTAGACACAGGGAGGAAGGGAGACACGAGAGGGAGACTAGACACAGGGAGGAAGGGAGACTAGACACAGGGAGGAAGGGAGACTAGACACAGGGAGGAAGGGAGACACGAGAGGGAGACTGGAATCGAGAGGGAGACTAGACACAGGGAGGAAGGGAGACACGAGAGGGAGACTAGACACAGGGAGGAAGGGAGACACGAGAGGGAGACTAGACACAAGGAGGAAGGGAGACACGAGAGGGAGACTAGACACAGGGAGGAAGGGAGACACGAGAGGGAGACTAGACACAGGGAGGAAGGGAGACACGAGAGGGAGACTAGACACAGGGAGGAAGGGAGACACGGGAGGGACACTAGACACAGGGAGGAAGGGAGACACGGAAGGGAGACTAGACACAGGGAGGAAGGGAGACACGGGAGGGAGACTAGACACAGGGAGGAAGGGAGACACGAGAGGGAGACTAGACACAGGGAGGAAAGGAGACACGAGAGGGAGACTAGACACAGGGAGGAAGGGAGACACGAGAGGAGACTAGACACAGGGAGGAAGGGAGACACGGGAGGAGACTAGACACAGGGAGGAAGGGAGTCACGAGAGGGAGACTAGACACAGGGAGGAAGGGAGACACGAGAGGGAGACTAGACACAGGGAGGAAGGGAGACACGGGAGGGAGACTAGACACAGGGAGGAAGTTAGACACTAGTGGGAATCTAGACACAGGGAGGAAGGGAGACACGAGAGGGAGACTAGACACAGGGAGGAAGGGAGACACGGGAGGGAGACTAGACACAGGGAGGAAGGGAGACACGGGAGGGAGACTAGACACAGGGAGGAAGGGAGACACGAGAGGGAGACTAGACACAGGGAGGAAGGGAGACACGAGAGGGAGACTAGACACAGGGAGGAAGGGAGACACGGGAGGGAGACTAGACACAGGGAGGAAGGGAGACACGAGAGGGAGACTAGACACAGGGAGGAAGGGAGACACGGGAGGGAGACTAGACACAGGGAGGAAGGGAGACACGAGAGGGAGACTAGACACAGGGAAGAAGGGAGATACGGGAGGGAGACTAGACACAGGAAGGAAGGGAGAGACAGGGAGGAAGGGAGACACGGGAGGGAGACTAGACAGGAGGTAAAAAAAACAAAAGAGGGAGAAGGGAAGGAGAATATGTAGTCTCCTCCAAGGCATCGTGAAGGAGGAGGAGGAGGAGGAAGGAAAAGAAGGAAGAACGGAGGGAAGGAAAGGATGAGAGAAAGAAAGAAGAGTAGAACGTCAAGGGAAAGTGAGAAGGAAAAAGAAGAGGAGAAGGCTGTCAGTATTAGTAGTAAGAGAAGGGAGGAAGGAAGGAAGAGAGACTTCGGATCATTTCCACAGTTGGCTGCAATGTTTTCTTCATATCTACGCTTTGCCTGACATGCTAATCTTTTTACCCGCTTCATGATGGTCTGATGCTTTCGGGCGTGTTTTGCTCTTTCTTTAGCCTGTAAGACACATTTGTCTCCTTAACCGAATGTTTGGCTTCACTGTTAAACCAAGGTGGTGTTTTATTAGTGTTGCTTCGCTTCTCGCAAAACGGGACAAATATGTTCTGCTGAGTGCGCTCACGTAATTGATTATTAGAGCCTGGCCATGGAGTTGCTATCATCTGACAGTTGTATTTCTTGCTCCTTTGAAATTAGGCACAGAGAGAGAGAGAGAGAGAGAGAGAGAGAGAGAGAGAGAGAGAGAGAGAGAGAGAGAGAGAGAGAGAGAGAGAGAGAGAGAGAGAGAGAGAGAGAGAGAGAGAGAGAGAGAGAGAGGGGGGGGGGGGGGGTAAAGAAAGGCAAATAAATAAGGGTAGAATTTCAAGGAGGAGGTGAAGAAAAGAGGAAAATATGGAATGAAAAGATTTGTCACACACACACACACACACACACACACACACACACACACACACACACACACACACACACACACACACACACACACACACACACACACACACACACACATTTAATTTACACTTTATCCTCCCCTCCTCCTCCTCTTCCTCCTCCTCCTCCTCCTTCTCCTCCTCCTCCTCCTCCTTTGCTGTCCTGTGTCTCTGACTCGTAGATTAGAGTAGATGGTAGCAATAACAAACAGCCTAGTTAGGACCAAGAGGTCTGTTGCTGTTTGCTTTTCCTTTGTACTCCTCCTCCCCCTCTTGTCCTCCCTCCTCCTCCTCCTCCTCCTCCTCTTTCTGATTAGCTTTTTTCTTTTTACTACTACTACTACTACTACTACTACTACTACTACTACTACTATTACATAAAAGATACCTCCACCCATGTTTATTTTCCCGACACATAATCATGGAGGGCTCCACAGCTTGGAGGTCATTAGCCCCAACTCTGTTCGCTAATGACTGTGGCATCCAACCATATCACTAATACTACCTTGCACTAAATCTATACATAACACCCTATCATCTATTGCGTCTAGATCCCCCTTTCCTCCCCTACTCATGTCACTCCCGACCCACCCTAATGTCACTCTCCACCACTGTGGCCTCATAGTCCATATTGGAACAACTACTACTACTACTACTACTACTACTACTACTTTTTTTTTTTTTTTTTTTTACTACGACATAAATGATACCTCCACCCATGTTTATTTTCCCGACACATAATCATGGAGGGCTCCATAGCTTGGAGGTCATTAGCCCCAACTCTGTTCGCTAATGACTGTGGCATCCAACCATATCACTAATACTACCTAACACTAAATCACCTATCATCTATTACGTCTAGATCCCCCTTTCCTTCCCTACTGAAATCAGTCCCGACCCACCCTAATGTCACTCTCCACCACTGTGGCTTCATAGTCCATATTGGAGATGTTGGTGGCTTTTGGGCAAGAGTGTCTGGTGCCCCTGAGACATAGGATGGCCGACCTGAGCAGGGAGAACGAGAGGCGACACCTCATCCAGGCGACAACGTGGCACCTTGGCTGATGCTTCTTTTCTGAGATTAGTTCCGCGAGGCGTGTGTAGAAGCATTGGGCCCTGGGAGACTTCCCGCCGGATGTGGTGAAGACGAGGGGGGTGAAGCTGCCCTGATCCACATGTTGGATTCTTTCACCGTATGCCCTTGTGTTCTGCTCGTTCCTGTGGTGGGCGGCTTGCAGGAGCAGCTCACGGTGACAGGCAGCCATCGGGTCGAATATGCGGATGTCCATGAACGCCCGCTGTCACTTACATCAACCCGTGCCTCCTGTGAGGTATTGGCCGTCCTGTACCGAAGGTGTTCGCCGTCCAGGGGAAGCAGTGCCGGCTCGGTAGTGACGTCTTGGCATACCTCCCCGAGCATGCTGGCTACTACTACTACTACTACTACTACTACCACCACCTCTCTCTCTCTCTCTCTCTTGAGAATAAACCGGATACAAACACACACACACACACACACACACACACACACACACACACACACACACACACACACACACACACACACACACACACACACACACACACACACACACACACACACACACACACACACACACACACACACACACACACACACACACACATATGGAATGAAAGGGGAAAATATTAACAAGTAAGAGAGATGAAAAGGAGGAGAAAAAAGACATGGGGAAAAGGAAAATTGAAGAAAAAGGAAAGAGGAAAAGGAGGTGGAAATTAAGAGGTAAAGAAGGAAGAAATTAAGAGGAAAAAGTTTTAAGAAATTTAGAGGAAAAGGGGGAGGAAATTAAGAGGAAAAGGGGAAGAAAAAAGGAAAACAAATACTGAAAACATGAAAATGATAAAACAAGGAAAAGATAACAGAATGGAAATTAATCGATATGCTTGACAAAGAAAGAGAAAAACAAACATCGAAATTATTATTATACGAAACAACAAAAAGAACTGACTTGCTGCACTCCAGGCATGGCGAGTTAGTTAGACCAGGAAGAAAAACAGTTCAGAGGTTGATCTTGAGTTTTGTGCGGGTAGAAAATGAAGAATGTAAATAGAGAAATAATATAACAGAAAGAAAAGAAGGGAGACGCAAGTACGGCAAAGAGTTATGGCGAGTTAGTTAGACCAGGAAGAAAAACAGTTCAGAGGTTGATCTTGAGTTTAGAAAATGAAGAATGTAAATAGAGAAATAATATAACAGAAAGAAAAGAAGTGAGACGCAAGTACGGCAAAGATTTGTGGGAAGTTAGTTAGACCAGGAAGAAAAACAGTTCAGAGGTTGATCTTGAGTTTTGTGCGGGTAGAAAATGAAGAATGTAAATAGGGAAATAATTTAATATATCAGAAAGAAAGGAAGGGAGACGCAAGTACGGCAAAGAGTTATGGGAAGTTAGTTAGACCAGAAGAAAAACAGTTCAGAAGTTCTTGAGTTTTGTGCGGGTAGAAAATGAAGAAAATAATGGTAAAACAAAATGATAGAGAGAGAGGAAGGGAGACGCAAGGAAGGCAAAGAGAAGAAGAAGACGGACACCTGAACGCCATATTAGGAACAGAAGCAAAGATAAATAAGAAGAAAAGGGAGAAAGAAAAGAAAGGAAAGTGAGATGAGAAGGAAAACAACAAAGATGGAGAAAAATGAAGAGAAAAACGAGAGAGAGAGAGAGAGAGAGAGAGAGAGAGAGAGAGAGAGAGAGAGAGAGAGAGAGAGAGAGAGAGAGAGAGAGCATTTGTGAATATCAATCCGTCTCTCTCTCTCTCTCGCATGGAACAGTTTCTACGGACAGAATGAGCCAAATGGTTTCTGAACCAACTCGACAAAATAATATACTAGACCTTGTTATAACGACCAAAGATAACCTAGTCAGTAATGTCACGGTAGGAGAACACCTCAGTTCTTGCGATCATAAATAAGTGCCCATCGACATTAGAGCTCAAACATCAGTGACTGAAAATAAAATAAAGGCGCCCAATTTCAAAAGAGCTAACTTCGTAGAAATCCGACAAAAAACTAACAGAAATACAACTATTAGATGACGGCAATGGAGAGGAAGCCTGGCTAAGCTTTAAAAATCATTTACTCACTCAGCAGAACACATTCGTCCCTTTGTGTGAGAAGCGAAACAACACTAATAAAAGCCCACCTTGGTTTAATAGCGAAATTAAACACTCAGTCAAGGAGAGAAAATTGTTTTACAGGTTAAAGAAAGAACAAAGCACGCCCGAAAACATTAGACTTTATCATAATGCCAGGCGACGAGTAAAAAGATTAGTATGTCAGGCAAAGCGTAGATATGAAGAAAATATTGCAGCCAACTGTAAAAATAATTCGAAAGCCCTCTTCAGTTACATAAACAACAGAAAGGCGATCAGAAGTGGAATTGGACCTTTAACAAACAGTGACGGTGCACTAGTGACTGACAGCCAACACATTTGAAACCTCTTAAACAATTACTTTTCCTCGGTGTTTAATACTAACAGTCTTCCTACCACTACCACCAACACCAGTACTAATGTAAATCTCGAGCATGCATTGCCTAATTTTGAAATAACAACCGATGAAGTCCCGGACCTGACAAAGTATATCCTATACTGCTTAAAGAAACAAAGAGCGAAATACTCTCCTCCCTCACAACCGTATTCAATATGTCCTTGCGACAAGGCATCGTCCCTTCAGAATGGAAAAAGGCTAACGTGACACTAATTTTTAAGAAAGGAAACAAAAAAATACCAGGTAATTACAGGCCCATTAGTCTAACTTCAGTTGTAGGTAAGCTACTTGATTGCATAATTAGATACAAAATTTTGAGTTACCTTGAAAGCCACTCATTAATTGGGGATTCATATCATGGCTTCCGTAACAAAAGATCCTGCCTATCAGACCTATTGATCTTTTATAACGATCTCTTTTCAGTTTATGACGTAACCAAATCATTGGACATAGTCTATCTTGATTTCCAGAAAGCGTTTGATAAAGTCCCACATCATAAATGACTTTATAAATTAAAGCAAGTAGGTATTCACGGTTAAGTAAACCAATGGATCGCGAATTGGTTGAGCAACAGACAACAAAGAGTAGTGATTGACGGATTTAACTCGGAGAGGGCGCCGGTCACTAGTGGCGTCCCTCAGGGCTCGGTTCTTGGCCCAGTGCTCTTCATTATTTACAACAACGACGTGGATGTTGGACTCAATAATCGCATCAGTAAATTTGCAGACGACACAAAGATTGGTAACTCGGTTCTCACTGACGAAGACAGGCAAAGCCTCCAAGAGGATTTGCACAAAATTTCAGCTTGGTCGGATAGATGGGAGATGCCCTTTAACGTAGACAAGTGCCAGGTCCTTCAAGTTGGAACGAGGAATAAGAAGTTCGATTACGAAATGTGGGGCGTTAAACTCAAGCGTTCAATGCGTTAAGGACCTGGGGGTCAAAATCGTGTCAAACCTCAAATTCTTACATCAATGCATCGATACAGCAAATAAAGCGAACAGAAAGTTAGGCTTCATTAGAAGAAACTTTTCATTCAAGAATAAAGATGTAATACTTCCGCTCTACGATAATTTAGTCAGACCCCACCATGCAAAGGACATTGCTAAATTAGGTGTTCAGCGTCGGGCAACAAAAATGATCCCTTCCTTGCGCAACAAATCCTACGAAGAAAGGCTTTCCACCCTTAACAACGTCGCCTCCGAGGAAAACTGATCGAATGTTTTAAAATACTTAATTAATGGTTTCACGAATGTGGACAGATCAAAATTGTTTATGATGGATGACACTTTGCGAACGAGGAACAATGGCATAAAACTCAAATGTAGACAAGTAAAATCAGACTGCACCAAATTTTTCTTCACCAACGTTGTAGTGCGAGAATGGAATAAGCTCCCACCATCAGTGGTCCAGTGTAACACGATTGACTCCTTTAAAAACAAGCTCAACCGTCACTTCCTTGAACTTAATATTAACTAGAGTAGAAATGCAACGTTTTGGAGCCAACTGATTAATGTAAAATCACTTAAGTTTAAGGACAGGCCACCTAGTGTGGACCATTGGGTCTGTGTGGTCTGATTTTATATGTAAATCTATGTAAATCTCTTACACACACACACACACACACACACACACACACACACACACACACACACACACACACACACACACAAACCATGACGTTCGTATTGTTAATAAAAAAAGCAGGATGTTGTATCCCGTGGAGTAAATCGTTTAGTTCTAGAGTAACAGAACCCCCTTTACACCCCCCCCCCTCTCTCTCTCTCTCTCTCTCTCTCTCTCTCTCTCTCTCTCTCTCTCTCTCTCTCTCTCTCTCTCTCTCTCTCTCTCTCTCTCTCTCTCTCTCTCTCTCTCTCTCTCTCTCTCTCTCTCTCTCTCTCTCTCTCTCTCTCTCTCTCTCTCTCTCACACACACACACACACACACACACACACACACACACACACACACACACACACACACACACACACACACACACACACACACACACACATTCACTCTTAACAGATGACCAGTTTAGATTCAGACCCAAATTCTCAACCGAACTTGCACTACACCATTTTTGCATGCACCTTTACAATGCTCGTGATGGTAAGATGTTTCAGTTGACATTATTCTGTGACCTCAGTAAAGCTTTTGACACCCTTAATCATGCTATTAAGAAAGTTGAACACGTACGGAATCAGAGGGCCAGCTTATAAATGGTTTGAGAGTTACCTTGGTTCAAGAAAACATTACACAGAATTTAACAACAGAGCATCACCTCTCAATAACATTACTTGTGGACATAGCTGGGCACGATAACAGAAAACCTTATTCCCGATAACCGATAACTGATAATGAAAAACCTTATCAGTGATAACCGATATTCGTTAACTGGAGACACAAATGTAGGCGATAACCGATACCGATATAAATCCACAATTCCGATACTAGCTAGCAATAAGTCCGATGGGCGAAAACGATACTATATTGATATTTCAGATAGAAAAACATAGATGAATTCAAATTTTCATTATCTGTATTTTAGAAAACTTACAAAACCTGAAAACCACACGTTGACACGTACATATGGACGTTATTAATAGAAACGCCTGAACCGGTGTTGTGTGGCGTCCCCACTGTCAAAAGCTGGCGCTATTGTTTACAAACACTGGTCTCTCGTGAACTGCGCATGCTCAGACCAGCAAGCGTAGACCTGTACAGTCTCACAAAGCTTTTTAACCGTAATTAAGACTTGCTGGAAGGCTGAATCAGACATACAGTACCACTACCACCATCCCCGCTGTTTCTAGAACGACACTCGATCTGTACGAGTTGTATTTATATGTACAGAGTGTCGTTCTAGAAACAGGGAGGATGGTGGTACTGTATGTCTGATTCAGCTTTCCAGCAACTCTTAATGTGTTAAAAAGCTTTGTGAGACTGTACAGGTCTACGTTTACTGGTCTGAACATGGGCAGTTCACGAGAGACCAGTACGAGTTTGTAAACAAAAGCGCCAGATTTTGGCAATGGTACACCAAATAACAAAACACCGGGTGCCTTCAATACCATGGCATGCTCACAAACGAATATGGAATATCAAATTTGAGGCAGTGAATAATCATTTTTTGGGCAAAGTTAATTGATTTTTCTCTTTGATATATTGTTTTTTGAGTAACAAAAAAAATAACCTAATGTTTTAATGTTGACGATCTAAGTATGAAATCTCTTCACCGAAGATATTTCATACCCCGAAGTTTTTTCATCGGGCCACGCATGCGCAGTAGGGAGACAACGGGTTTTTTTTTCTGAGAGGCGGAAAAAAGTAGCGATTATCGCTAGTTTGGTTACAAAAGTAACGAAGATACCGATATATATTTAAATAGATAGCGGATTGCCGATAACCCGATTTTGTTATCGGCGATAAAGTATCGCGATAACTTATCGCGATAACGCCCAGCTATGCTTGTGGAGTACCGCAAGGATCTATCCTCGGGCCATTATTATTTCTAATCTTTATCAGTGATATCACTTTGTCTTCTGATAAAGTTAGGTTCATACTTTTGCAGACGACACTAACAGATTTCTTCAGGGAACAGACCTGCATAACTTAACTTCTACTT
>NC_066528.1:8673343-8831429 GCF_024679095.1 Eriocheir sinensis
GTGCTGCCCCCTGCTTGTCTGGAGGGCACGGTGCTGCCCCCTGCTTGTCTGGAGGTCACGGTGCTGACCCCTGGTTGTCTGGAGGTCACGGTGCTGCCCCCTGCTTGTCTGGAGGTCACGGTGCTGACCCCTGCTTGTCTGGAGGTCACGGTGCTGCCCCCTGCTTGTCTGGAGGTCACGGTGCTGCCCCCTGCTTGTCTGGAGGTCACGGTGCTGACCCCTGCTTGTCTGGAGGTCACGGTGCTGCCCCCTGCTTGTCTGGAGGTCACGGTGCTGCCCCCTGCTTGTCTGGAGGTCACGGTGCTGACCCCTGCTTGTCTGGAGGTCACGGTGCTGCCCCCTGCTTGTCTGGAGGTCACGGTGCTGCCCCCTGCTTGTCTGGAGGTCACGGTGCTGCCTGCTTGCCTGGAGTGCTGACCCTTGCACGGTTCTGCCCCCTGCTTGTCTGGAGGGCACGGTGCTGCCCCCTGCTTGTCTGGAGGGCACGGTGCTGCTGCCTGGTTGCTCTCATCCTGCAGTACTTAACCCTGTGTTGGATGCTGGCCTGGGTGTGGCAGCAGCCGGGGCCCCGCGTCAGGGAGCGGTCATGCAGCCACGTCTCAGCCTTACGTGACCCTTGAGGGTGTGCCCGGAGGGGGCCTGGGTCAGGTAATTTCCGTCATCAGGTCTGAATCGTCGTCTACCTGGCATTGTGGCTGCTCGGCGCCCTTGTCGTGGAGTGGAGGCTTTTTGAACTCGGGGAACTCTCGTAGATGTCTCTCTCGTCGTGCAAGCACCACAGGTATTGGGCTCCTGCTGCCAGCGGCGCCACGCTCACGGTGGGGGCGTGGGTGGGGCGGCTCTGTTGTTGTGTGTCGACCTGCTCGCCACACCGACACGCCAGGGCAGCCAGCCCAAGCCGTGGCGCCACGCGCGGGTCCACGGTGGGGCCCGTGGGCGGCGCCACGTCTACCTCGGCGCCGACGCGGGGCACTGCGGGAAGAGTGTGACACAGAGTTATATACCTAGAGCGCGCGCTCCCGTGTTGTGGGGTTGGCGGCGGGTGAGGCAAGCTACCCTGGCGCGGCAGCCATCTTGGGGAGCCCACTTTCCCTCACTCTGTGGTGGTGGTGATGGTGATGGTGGTGGTGGTGGTTTTGATAGTGGTGGTGATGGTGGTGATGGTGGTGGTGGTGGTGGTGATAGTGGTGATGGTGGTGATGGTGGTGGTGGTGGTGGTGGTGGTGATGGTGGTGGTGGTGGTGGTGATGGTGGTGGTGGTGGTGGTAATGGTGGTGATGGTGGTGGTGGTGGTGGTGATGGTGGTGGTGGTGGTGGTGATGGTGGTGGTGGTGGTGATGGTGGTGGTGGTGGTGGTTATAGTGGTGGTGGTGGTGGTGATGGTTATAGTGATGGTGGTGGTGATGGTGGTGGTTATAGTGGTGGTGGTGGTGGTGGTGGTTATAGTGGTGGTGGTGGTGGTGGTGGTGATGGTGGTGGTGTTGGTGGTGATGGTGGTGGTGGTGGTGATGGTGGTGGTGGTGGTGATGGTGGTGGTGGTGGTGGTGGTGGTGATGGTGGTGGTGGTGGTGGTGATGGTGGTGGTGGTGGTGATGGTGGTGGTGGTGGTGGTGGTGATGGTGGTGGTGGTGGTGGTGGTGGTGGTGGTGGTGGTGGTGGTGGTGGTGATGGTGGTGGTGGTGGTGGTGGTGGTGGTGGTGGTGGTGGTGGTGGTGGTGGTGGTGGTGGTGGTGGTGGTGGTGGTGATGGTGGTGATGGTGGTGGTGGTGGTGGTGGTGGTGGTGATGGTGGTGGTGGTGGTGGTGATGGTGGTGGTGATGGTGGTGATGGTGGTGGTGGTGATGGTGGTGGTGGTGGTGGTGATGGTGGTGGTGGTGGTGATGGTGGTGATGGTGGTGGTGGTGGTGGTGATGGTGGTGGTGGTGGTGATAGTTGTGGTGGTTGTGATGGTGGTGATGATGGTGGTGATGGTGGTGGTGGTGGTGGTGGTGATAGTTGTGGTGGTTGTGATGGTGGTGATGATGGTGGTGATGGTGGTGTGGGGTGGCCAGAGCTACGGAGGCATGGCCAAGGTCGAGGGGAAGGAAGAAAGACGAGCTGACCTCCCTGGCTCTTTCCTGTCGGGACTGCCTCCGTCCCCGTCTAGAGTACTGTGTACAGCTTTGGTCTCCCTACTACAGAAAAGACATAGAAAAGTTGGAACGGGTTCAACGAAGAGTAACAAAGATGGTTCCTAGGTTGAGAAATTTATCATATGAACAAAGGCTTAAAGAAGTAAATTTATTCAGTCTATCAAAACGAAGAATGCAAGGCGATCTAATAGAAGTGTTTAAAATGTTTAAAGGATTCAGTGATATTAATGCGGAAGTTTACCTCACAATTGATCGATCAAATAGAACAAGAAGAAATCACAATTTGAAGATAAGTGGTTAAAGATTCTCGTCGCACGAAGCTAAACACTTCTTCTTCAATCGAGTTGTTAATGTTTGGAACTCTCTACCTTGTGATGTCGTTGATAGTACAACAGTTACGGCCTTCAAGAATAGATTAGACAAGTATTTTGAATCCAACCAGCAACTAAGATATTACTCCTCCTCCTCCCTATCTTCCCTCCTTCCTTCCCTCCCTCCTCCCTATCTTCCCTCCTTCCTTCCTTCCCTCCTCTCTATCTCCCCTCTTTCCTTCCCTCCCTCCTCCCTATCTTCCCTCCTTCCTTCCCTCCTCCCTATCTTCCCTCTTTCCTTCCCTCCCTCCTCCCTATCTTCCCTCCTTCCTTCCCTCCATTCTCCCTATCTTCCCTCCTTCCTTCCCTCCTCCCTATCTTCCCTCCTTCCTTCCCTCCTCCCTATCTTCCCTCCTTCCTTCCCTCCCTCTTCCCTATCTTCCCTCCTTCCTTCGATCCTTCCTCCCTATCTTCCCTCTTTCCTTCCCTCCATCCTCCCTATCTTCCCTCCTTCCTTCCCTCCCTCCTCCCTATTTTCTCTCCTTCCTTCCCTCCTTCCTCCCTATCTTCCCTCCTTCCTTCCCTCCCTCCTCCCTATCTTCCCTCCTTCCTTCCCTCCCTCCTCCCTATTTTCCCTCCTTCCTTCCCTCCTTCCTCCCTATCTTCCCTCCTTCCCTCCGTCCTCCCTATCTTCCCTCCTTCCCTCCCTCCTCCCTATCTTCCCTCCTTCCTTCCCTCCTCCCTATCTTCCCTCCTTCCTTCCCTCCTCCCTATCTTCCCTCCTTCCTTCCCTCCCTCCTCCCTCTCTTCCCTCCTTCCTTCCCTCCCTCCTCCCTATCTTCCCTCCTTCCTTCCCTCCCTCCTCCCTCTCTTCCCTCCTTCCTTCCTCCCTATCTTCCCTCCTTCCTTCCCTCCCTCCTCCCTATCTTCCCTCCTTCCTTCCTTCCCTCCTCCCTATCTTCCCTCCTTCCTTCCCTCCCTCCTCCCTATTTTCCCTCCTTCCTTCCCTCCTTCCTCCCTATCTTCCCTCCTTCCCTCCCTCCTCCCTATCTTCCCTCTTTCCTTCCCTCCATCCTCCCTATCTTCCCTCCTTCCTTCCCTCCCTCCTCCCTATCTTCCCTCCTTCCCTCCCTCCCTCCTCCCTATCTTCCCTCCTTTTTTCCCTCCCTCCTCCCTATCTTCCCTCCTTCCCTCCATCCTTCCTATCTTCCCTCCTTCCTTCCCTCCTTCCTTCCCTCCTCCCTATCTTCCCTCCTTCCTTCCCTCCCTCCTCCCTATCTTCCCTCCTTCCTTCCCTCCCTCCTCCCTATCTTCCCTCCTTCCTTCCCTCCTTCCTCCCTATCTTCCCTCCTTCCTTCCCTCCCTCCTCCCTATCTTCCCTCCTCCTTCCTTCCCTCCCTCCTCCTTATCTTCCCTCCTTCCCTCCCTCCTCCCTATCTTCCCTTCTTCCTTCCCTCCTCCCTATCTTCCCTCCTTCCTTCCCTCCTTCCTCCCTATCTTCCCTCCTTCCTTCCCTCCCTCCTCCCTATCTTCCCTCCTTCCTTCCCTCCCTCCTCCTTATCTTCCCTCCTTCCCTCCCTCCTCCCTATCTTCACTCTTTCCTTCCCTCCCTCCTCATTATCTTCCCTCCTTCCCTCCCTCCCTCCTCTCTATCTTCCCTCCTTCCTTCCCTCCCTCCTCCCTATCTTTCCTACTTCCTTCCCTCCCTCCTCCCTATCTTCCCTCCTTTTTTCCCTCCCTCCTCCCTATCTTTCCTACTTCCTTAACTCCCTCCTCCCTATCTTCCCACCTTCCCTCCCTCCTCCCTATCTTCCCTCCTTCCTTCCCTCCTCCCTATCTTCCCTCCTTCTTTCCCTTATCCCTATCTTCCCTCCTTCCTTCCCTCCCTCCTCCCTATCTTCCCTTCTTCCTTCCCTCCCTCCTCCCTATCTTCCCTCCTTCCTTTCCTCCCTCCTCCCTATCTTCCCTCCTTTTTTCCCTCCCTCCTCCCTATCTTCCTTCCTTCCCTCCCTCCTCCCTATCTTCCCTTCTTCCCTCGCTCCTCCCTATCTTCCCTCCTTTCCTCCCACCCTCCTCCCTATCTTACCTCCTTCCTTCCCTCCCTCCTCCCTATCTTCCCTCCTTCCTTCCTTCCCTCCTCCCCATCTTCACTCCTTCCTTCCCTCCCTCCTCCCTATCTTCCCTCCTTCCTTCCCTCCTTCCTCCCTATCTTCCCTCCTTCTTTCCCTCCCTCCTCCCTATCTTCCCTCCTTCCTTCCCTCCCTCCTCCCTATCTTCCCTCCTTCCTTCCCTCCGTCCTCCCTATTTCCTCCTTCCTTCCCTCCTTCCTCCCTATCTTCCCTCCTTCCTTCCCTCCCTCCTCCCTATATTCCCTCCTTCCTTCCCTCCCTCCTCCCTATCTTCCCTCCTTCCTTCCCTCCCTCCTCCCTATCTTCCCTCCTTTTTTCCCTCCCTCCTCCCTATCTTCCCTCCTTCCTTCCCTCCCTCCTCCCTATCTTCCCTTCTTCCCTCCCTCCTCCCTATCTTCCGTTCTTCCTTCCCTCCTCCCTATCTTCCCTCCTTCCTTCCCTCCCTCCTCCCTATCTTTCCTCCTTCCTTCCCTCCCTCCTCCCTATCTTCCCTCCTTCCTTCCTTCCCTTCTCCCTATCTTCCCTCCTTCCTTCCCTTCCTCCTCCCTATCTTCCCTCCTTCCTTCCCTCCTTCCTCCCTATCTTCCCTCCTTCCTTCCCTCCCTCCTCCCTATCTTCCCTCCTTCCTTCCCTCCCTCCTCCCTATCTTCCCTCCTTCCGTCCCTCCTCCCTATCTTCCGTCCCTTCTTCCCTCCCACCTCCCTATCTTCCCTCCTTCCTTCCCTCCTCCTCCCTATCTTCCTCCTTTTTCCTCCCTCCTCCCTATCTTCTCTGCTTCCTCCTCCCTCCTCCCTATCTTCCCTCCTTTTTCCCTCCTCCTCCCTATCTTCCCTCCTTCCTTCCCTCCGTCCTCCCTATCTTCCCTCCTTCCCTCCCTCCTCCCTATCTTCCCTCCTTCCTTCCCTCCTCCCTATCTTCCCTCCTTCCTTCCCTCCATCCTCCCTATCTTCCCTCCTTCGTTCCCTTCCTCCTCCCTATCTTCCCTCCTTCCTTCCCTCCCTCCTCCCTATCTTCCCTCCTTTTTTCCCTCCCTCCTCCCTATCTTCCCTCCTTCCTTCCCTCCCTCCTCCCTATCTTCCTTCTTCCCTCCCTCTTCCCTATCTTCCCTCCTTCATTCCCTCCCTCCTCCCTATCTTCCCTCCTTCCTTCCCTCCCTCCTCCCTATCTTCCCTTCTTCCCTCCCTCCTCCCTATCTTCCCTCCTTCCTTCCCTCCTCCCTATCTTCCTTCCTTTCTTCCCTCCTTCCTCCCTATCTTCCCTCCTTCCTTCCCTTCTTCCTCCCTATCTATGACAGGGTCATTCTTAAACATTTCGGAACCCAAGCACACACATTTGACAAGGCTTTCGTAGGAGCTTCGGGCACTTCCAGGGGCAGTTTATGACCATTCTGGTAGTCTGACCCTTCTTCTGTGCCATGAACCTAAAAAACACTCACTGTAACCCGATTGATGTCCTTTTTCGGCCCTTGGAAATAGTTGATGTGAGAGGCGGAAGCGTCTGGGAATACCGACCTGTGACCTTACGTAAAATCACAACAAGGAAAAGACACAATACTAACGTGATGCCGCTGATCTGCGTCTTCGTCGCCTGCGGCAGACCACCACCACCACCACTATCACCACTATCACCACTATCACCAGGAGTATCACCACCGCCACCACCGGCACCACTATCAGCAACACCACTGACGAAGACGAAGACGCAGATGTAGTGCTTTGGGTGGTGGTTGCAGGTGAGATACTGCCTGAAGGTGGCCTGAATGGAGGAGGCTTTTCGCAGGTGTACACAGGAGGGTGTGATGGCCTCGGCACATTTACAAGACACGTTGTTCCTGGATGGTCACTTCTCCAATTTGAGGGCCCACGAGCCACAACACTCAGACCTCCAAGGGGCCACGCACATGAGACATCATTATAGCGTTCACATGTCCTTCGGCAATAATCAGTAACCAGATCAAAGTGAATGAGGCAATATTTTAAACCAAGATTCGTCCACCCCTGGTACATTGTTACGTTCACTTTCATCCACTCCCACTTCTCTCCTGTGGCAGGGAAGCAAGGGTCAGCAGGGAACCAAGCTACGTGTTGAACGTTCCAATGATTTACTTTGACGCTGATCCCTCCAAAATCTTTCCCCGGCTGCACGTACCCCACGCTCCACAGATTGTATCGTACTGCATTGGAAGACATCACTTCGTCTTCCGAGTATCCCACTCTTCTATCAGAGTAGCCACACCACTGCTGGGCCGAGGCGGGGTTGAGGGCGCCCCCAGCACCCAGAGCGAGCAAGGCAGCGACAATCACACCGGTCTGCACCATGGCGAGTGTATCTCTTTGTGTGGAGAAGCGAGCCTACGTGTTGAGCATGGGACAGGATATCCTCTCGACGACGTCTCGCACACACACGCTGTCATCTTTACTCACTGTTGCAACTATGAGGAGCTCGGGCCACCTAAGTAAAGAAAAGATTTTCCAACTTATACCACATTTTGGGAAATAATAACTCAATCTACGTAAAGCAAAACGGATAACACCTACTACTGTGTGGGCACCGAGCTCCCTCACGAGTTACTTCCCCTAATAACCCTAAGCGCTTACCCCATATACAGACTGTATAGCTCCTGTTTGTGTTTTGTTTTTTCCTTATCTATTGGCTGAAATACAATCTTTCTTTAAAATATATTAATAAAAGATAATGGTTTATAATTACAGCGCTCATGAATGAAAGTTTTATGTTGCCATCAACGGAAATCTTTATATATTGTCCACAGAGTCAACCTTTACAAATGAGTGTTTGGTAATCACTCGACACTCCGTCACCCTCAGCCTTCCCTCAGCCTTGTAAAATAAAGGTACAATGGGGACGCGTTATAGCCGCGCTCATCACAATCTCGCTGGCCCCAGAGCCTGCAGCGGGGAAGAACCATTACCCCGGGACACAGGGCCAGTGTGACGTGCGGGTAATCACTGTTTATCTTCACAATGTTACCGTAGATGTTACAACCAAATCAACAAAACAGAAGTTAACCTTTCCAGGAGCGCTACAAGTAATTCGTCTATCTATTCAGTGTTTTGGTCGCTGCTTCGCTCAGAACATATCGGACTCAGCGAGGCACAGAAAAACTTATTATTTTGCCATAGTGAAAAAAGTTTTCATGTGTCACAGAGGGGAAAGCTAAGTTTGAGTAGTGCCATATACACAGACGTCTATCAGAGAATAAAATAGTTTGAACCACAAACGAAGGTACACTGGAACACACTGTCGGTTCTTACTATGACACCTTTCCTCTCTAGCAGGTCGGTATTCCCCGACGTTTCCGCCTCTCACGTCAACTACTTCCAAAGCCCGGAAAACACATCAGACGGGTCCTGATGAGTGTTTTCATAGGTTCACGGCAGCCTACAGAAGAAGGGTCATCAAACTACCCGTGGAAGTGCCCAAAACTCCCACGAAAGCCGTGCCAGATATGTTTGCTTGGACGCCTAAATGTTTAAGAATATGACCCTCGGGTTCTGTGTGAACGCGTTGACAAGCGCTTAGGCCTATCAATGTGGTAGCAATATAACTGATACCACTGCCTTGAACTCACTTTTCCTGGGGCCAAACCTGTAAGCCAGCACACCTGTCACCACGGGCCGGTGCCGTCACCCTACCTCAGCAAGCTGCCGCAGGAGGGGAATGACGACACACAGAAATACGGTGACGCTGCAAAGGTTGGTCTGTTATGGAGGGTTTGGTGAGCAGCAGAAAAGACAACAATTTTATCTGTTTTCATTTAATGGTGCTAAGGACGCTGTTTGCTTTGCCTCAAAATAAAGAATAATTAATGTCATAAGTGTTGGCACTGTAGTGATGATAATGGGTAACAGTTGAAGCTCTCATAATGGATCAGAGTTGTTGCCCTCGGTGAATCACGTATCAAGGCATCGCATCCTCATGTCAGTTGTCTTTGTACAAACTCAATCCTGTTTTGTACTGCCATTAACCCGTCCGCTGCGATTGGCACGGATTTCGCCTTCACTGGTAGCCTGGCAACATATGCTATAGGTCTTTCTTTGCCTCTGTGGTGGATAGTGGAGTGTTTGCCATGTGGTATTGGTATGCTAGATTTCCCCTCCCAAGGTGCAGAACTTTATATTTTTCTTCACTGAATTGTAGCAGCCACTTTTTCTTACACTCCTGTATAGCTTGGTGATGTCTTCTTGTAGGAAATCTGCAGTCAAGGGATTAACTCCAAATTATGTTCATCCCACACAGGTGCTGGTGGTTCCCTCAGCCCAAGGAGACTTGAGCTTCCTGTCACACACAGAAGACGCCCCTCGGCCTGCCCGGGCTCGCAGACACAGGCTGAGAATTGCCTCTAACCCCCCAGCAGGTCAGTAGCCCTCCACCTCAGCCCTCAGTGATACACACACTGAACTTGCCTCTAATTTAAGTTGCCTCTTGTCTCATACTTATTTATAGAAGATAAGAACACTAGTCTTTCACTCCAAGATGTGTTTTTGGAAAATAAATTAATGAAGAGGAGGCGCAGGTCCACCAGTAACGGCCCTTCCCCCTCCCAATGCCTTAGGACGAGAAGTAACGCTCAGTGTGCCTTGCCCAACCAGTGGCCTTACACAATCAGGTACTCCTGGCTTCCTGCCCAGCCTTCCACCACTCCTTGAGGGGAGGACCCGGCCTTTGTTGAGTGGTTGTGCTGCTCTACTGCAGTAACATTATTAGCTGTCGTAGAGGTTGTGGGTCTACAGTAGCTGTGGGTTCTGCTTGTAGATGTTTTCCTGTTAGTAAGTCACTCTTGTATTTTGAAGATTGGCTGTCCAGCGGCTGACCTGTTTAGTCTAGTCATTGTTACATTGTGCCTTCCATGCTGTTGTGCAAAACAGTGGCTGTGTATTGTGCAGGACTACGCACATCAACACACCTCAGAGGCCACAGCCAAGGTTTACTACAAACAGATAACTTTGTTGTCTGTAAGACCTAAAGAAGATGTTTTATTATCAAGATAGTGGTTATTGTACAAGAGATCATCACAGGCAGATTCAGTGTGTAATGTTATAAAGCAGATACACATCCTGTGCTGCAGCAGAGCAATTATCTAGTCACACAAGGTCCTATACTTTTGTCTAGTCATATGTAGAACAGTTAGATACATGTACTAACCTAAGTATTGTTTATAAATAAGTACCTGAAGAGTGTATGCACTCACCCTTCTACATGTACTAACACCTTCACGGAGAACTTGCAGTAGTTTTATATAACAACATAACGGTGCTCCACATCAGGTCTGGAGAAGTAGTTACATGGGACAGTTTTATATAACAACATAACGGTGCTCCACATCAGGTCTGGAGAAGTAGTTACATGGGACAGTTTTATATAACAACATAACGGTGCTCCACATCAGGTCTGGAGAAGTAGTTACATGGGATAGTTTACAGCCAATACAGCAGTTTGTCAGCTCCCAAACCAAACACAGAATATAAAAAGGAGGAGGGAATTTTAGGAAACTTTATAGTAAATCTCTTTATTAGTACCTGGTATTGAGTATAAATAACGGATCATTGTGGGGAATATGGTTTGGTTTGGGCGCTGACAGTGACTGTGTTGGACTGTCGACCTGGCCAATAGACAGTAACATCTGTAAGGCAAACAAACCCTTCACAAGTGACTGTTTTCTAACCCCTGACAGTTTACTTTTTATATATGTCAGGAAGTGGTGAGCAAGCATTATTAAGTACTACAAAATCATAACACAAAAGGCCAAAGAAAGTGTTCATTCAATTCAACATAGAGATATTAAAAGTAAAACCGGTTAAATAGGTGACGAAATATATCACCTTGAGGAATGCCTCCTCTACCAGCCAAAACCTGCTGCAGCATTCATCAACCATTACATTTACTTGCTTACATTACATTTACCATCAACATTTACATTTTCTGGCTGCTGGAAAGTCACCATAATCAGAAACACGGCCACCAACACACCGTGACTTAACTTAACACAGGCAACACGCTGTAACACAAGGCTAAGTAACAATCCGGTGCACTAAGGTCACTATTCTCAAACACACCCTTCTCTTACCTCAATCATTTCTAAAGGCCAAGGAAGAGGTTAAACACGTCATCTTGAGTGTGTCTTTACCTTCATGGTGCAGGAACTTTGCCAGACTACCACCAGGTCATAAAACTACTACCACTGGAAATGCCCACAAATCCCCTGAAAGCCTTGTTAAATGTGTGTGCTTGGCGCTGAAAGTTTACGAACATGACCCTAAGGCAGTGGGGCAAGGAACGGTGTGTGCTTGTTGCCCAGCGTCCAGGAAAGAGTTTGTGCGTCTGTCCAAGTGTTATTAGCTGTAATGATGCTGTTTGTGACCGTCTGTGTGCCTTTGGACAAGAAACAGATTATGCGGCAAACCAAAAGACTCCTAGTGGTAGTTTTCTTATCGGCGCTGTCCCCTCCTATAAAAAGTACAGGAATTCAGGAACCTTACTTAAACTTACTTAAGCCTTATTTAATAACAGGACGCGGATTCAGTTGGTTCATGACAGTATCTAAGCTCCATAGTCAGCATGGTCAAGGTAAATTATAGGAATCTTTATTATACACATTACTTTTTTATCAAAGTGTGTCCTCTGGTGGTGCTGGTACGAGGGACACGGAGTGGTTCATTGAGACCATTTTCCACGACTACTGTCCCTTGCCGTTATATTATAGGAATCTTTATTATACAAACCAGTGTCTTCATCTATGGGTGTGTCCTCTGGTGGTGCTGGTACGAGGGACACCGAGTGGTTCATAGAGATCGTTCTCCACTACTACCGTCCCTTGCCGTTCCCATGTAGCACCAGGGTTGGCAGGTCCAGGGAGAGGTTCGTACAGGTTGTTCTCCACGACGTATACTTGTTGCTGGTCATCCCTGGCTCTGGTGGGGTTTACAGGTCCAGGGAGAGGTTCATACAGGTTGTTCTCCACGACATATACTTGTTGCTGGTCTTCCCTGGCTCTGGTGGGGTTTACAGGTCCAGGGAGAGGTTCATACAGGTTGTTCTCCACGACGTATACTTGTTGCTGGTCATCCCTGGCTCTGGTGGGGTGTACAGGTCCAGGGAGAGGTTCATACAGGTTGTTCTCCACGACGTATACTTGTTGCTGGTCTTCCCTGGGTCCAGTGGGGTTTACGAGGCCTCCGAGTGGTTCATACAGGTTGTTCTCGATGACATAGTCTTGTGTGGGTGTGGGTGGGTCAAGCTGGTGATGATACTGGACCCCCATGCCTGTTGATCAGTTGTTATAATAGTCATAAGTAATATTAATAGTAGTAGCAGTAGTAGTAGTAGTAGTAGTAGTAGTAGTAGTAGTAGTGATAGTAGTAGAAGTGGTAGTAGTAGTAGTAGTAGTCAGGGTCAAAGGAGTAGTAGTAGTAGTAGTAGTAGTAATGGTAGTAGTAGAAGTAGTAGTAGTACTAGTAGTAGTAGTAGTAGTAGTCAGGGTCAAAGGAGTAGTAGTAGTAGTAGTAGTAGTAGTGGAAGAAGTAGTAGTAGTACTAGTAGTAGTAATAGTAGTCAGGGTCAAAGCAGTAGTAGTAGTAGTAGTAGTAGTAGTAGTAGTAGTAGTAGTAGTAGTAGTACTTAGTAGTAGTAGTAGTAGTAGTAGTAGTAGTAGTAGTAGTAGTAGTAGTAGTAGTAGTAGTAATGGTAGAAGTAGTAGTAGTAGTAGTAGTAGTAGTAGTAGTAGTAGTAGTAATAGTAGTGGTAGAAGTAGTAGTAGTAGTAGTAGTAGTATGATCAGTTTCTAAAAGGTTTATATAAGTATTATCATTTCTAGTATCACACACACACACACACACACACACACACACACACACACACACACACACACACACACACACACACACATCCGCTCCGCTAGCTTATACCGCTCCAGTAGCTCAATGGTTAGAGCGCCGTGCTGCAAGGCTACACGGCCAAACAGGCGGCGGTTCGAGCCCCGCTCTGGCCGGATTCTTTCCGATGACTAGAAGTGGTTACTGTCCCCCCTTGAGCAAGGGGGATGGGGTGTGTGTGCTGTGTGGGGTCCTGGCAGTGCCCAGAGATCGACGATAATGAACATGAACTTGCTCGTGTCGGGAGGGTACCTGCTGGCGACAGCGAGTCCAACTCTTGATCAGGCCGTGGTGAATTACACACACACACACACACACACACACACACACACACACACACTGTAGCCCGTAATATGTTCCTGGTTTACGTAAATTACATGGTGGACAGAAGTGAAGACCTTGAGGAAAGTGGAAATTGAGAAAGACTTAAAAATACTCCGGGATGATCCAGACGGGACTCACGAATGGAACCAGTCATGGGAAACGAAATTCAGTGCAAAAAAAGCAAATTATTAGCCGACAGTTGTAAGAGGCATCACTGAACTATTCATTGGGAAACTGACGGATTACAAGAACGAGAGGGGAGTGTAGGAGTTAAATGGGGGGGGAGGGGTGATTCAGCCTGATCTGTCACCCATAAGACACATTAAGTTAAGCTGTAGATAGACTTGAGCGAAATTTTACGAAGAGAGGAAAGAAAACATGATGGCTCTTTTGCGCTTTAGACAAAGCAAGAGAACGAAAAGTGTAATGAAGATGGAGATAATACAAGTAGTTAGTTACATATATATATATATATATATATATATATATATATATATATATATATATATATATATATATATATATATATATATATATATATATATATGTAAGGAAACACAGGAAAAGAATGTAACTGCTGTCCTTAAGAGAGAGAGAGAGAGAGAGAGAGAGAGAGAGAGAGAGAGAGAGAGAGAGAGAGAGAGAGAGAGAGAGAGAGAGAGAGAGAGAGAGAGAGAGAGAGAGAGAGAGAGAGAGAGAGAGAGAGAGAGAGAGAGAGAGAGAGAGAGAGAGAGAGAGAATGGGTGGGATAGTTTAACAAAGGAACATGGAAAGGTTTGAAGAAGACAGACGAAGGATGGAATACAGTTTTCCACATCGAAGCTTTGAAAGGTCAAACAGCCTCGGCAAAGAGATCGTCAAATAAAAATAAATAAATAACTACAAAGCTACATAGGACAGCTGAGACTCGAAGCCCCACGAGAGCAGCGCATTTCCGGCTGTGCTACGGTCTTTGTTCTCAGACGCTCCCGGTTCCCATAATATTATCAACTATTTCCAAAGGCCAAAAAGGAGGTCAGCAGGGGTTCTAATGCGTTCTTTTTAGGTTCATGGCACAGAAGAAAGGTCAAACTACAACCTGAGTCATAAAACTTCCCCTGGAAATGCTCAAAACTCCCTCGAAACCCTTGTCAAATACGTGTGCTTGGTAAAAGGGTTGGTTTTCTCCGACGTTTTCGCCTCTCGCATCAGCTGTATTTCCAAAGGTCGAAAAGGAGATCAATGGGGTTTGCAAGGTTCTCTTTAGTTTCATGATACAGAAGAGGGGTCAAGCTGCCGCCAGCCCGTAAAACTACTCGTGGAAATGCCCTAAACACCTGTATACGAAAGCTTTGTCAATTACGTGTGCTTGGACGCCGAAGTTAATAGGGTTACGACAGGGTCATTCTTAAACATTTCGGAACACAAGCACACACATTTGACAAGGCTTTCGTAGGAGCTTCGGGCACTTCCAGGTGCAGTTTATGACTATTCTGGTAGTCTGACCCTTCTTCTGTGCCATGAACCTAAAAAAACACTCACTATAACCCGATTGATGTCCTTTTTCGGCCCTTGGAAATAGTTGATGTGAGAGGCGGAAGCGTCTGGGAATACCGACCTGTGACCTTACGTAAAATCCCAACAAGGAAAACACACAATACTAACGTGATGCCGCTGATCTGCGTCTTCGTCGCCTGCGGCAGACCACCACCACCACCACCACTATCACCACCACTATCACCAGGAGTATCACCACCGCCACCACCGGCACCACTATCAGCAACACCACTGACGAAGACGAAGACGCAGATGTAGTGCTTTGGGTGGTGGTTGGGGTGGTGGTTGCAGGCGGGATACTGCCTGAAGGTGGCCTGAATGGAGGAGGCTTTTCGCAGGTGTACACAGGAGGGTGTGATGGCCTCGGCACATTTACAAGACACGTTGTTCCTGGATGGTCACTTCTCCAATTTGAGGGCCCACGAGCCACAACACTCAGACCTACAAGGGGCCACGCACATGAGACATCATTATAGCGTTCACATGTCCTTCGGCAATAATCAGTAACCAGATCAAAGCGAATGTAGCAATATTTTAAACCAAGATTCGTCCACCAATAGTGCATTGTTACGTTCACTTTCATCCACACCCACTTTTCTCCTGTGGCAGGGAAGCAAGGGTCAGCAGGGAACCAAGCTACGTGTTGAACGTTCCAATGATTTACTTTGACGCTGATCCCTCTAAAATCACTTCCCGGCTGCACGTACCCATCGCTCCGCACATTGTATCCTTCTGCATTGGAAGACATCACTTCGTCTTCTTCCGAGTATCCCACTTCTTTATCAGGGTAGCCACACCACTGCTGGGCCGAGGCGGGGTTGAGGGCGCCCCCAGCACCCAGAGCGAGCAAGGCAGCGACAATCACACCGGTCTGCACCATGGCGAGTGTATCTCTGTGTGTGGAAAAGCGAGCCAACGTGTTGAGCATGGGACAGGATATCCTCTCGACGACGTCTCGCACACACACGCTGTCATCTTTATTCACTGTTGCAACTATGAGGAGCTCGGGCCACCTAAGTAAAGAAAAGATTTTCCAACTTATACCACATTTTGGGAAATAATAACTCAATCTACGTAAAGCAAAACGGATAACACCTACTACTGTGTGGGCACCGAGTTCCCTCACGAGTTACTTCCCCTAATAACCCTAAGCGCTTACCCCATATACAGACTGTATAGCTCCTGTTTGTGTTTTGTTTTTTTCCTAATCTATTGGCTGAAATACAATCTTTCTTTAAAATATATTAATAAAAGATAATGGTTTGTAATTACAGCGCTCATGAATGAAAGTTTTATGTTGCCATCAACGGGAATGTTTTAATATTGTCCACAGAGTCAACCTTTACAAATGAGTGTTTGGTAATCACTCGACACTCCGTCACCCTCAGCCTTGCCCTCAGCCTTGTAAGATAAAGGTACAATGGGGACGCGTTATAGCCGCGCTCATCACAATCTCGCTGGCCCCAGAGCCTGCAGCGGGGAAGAACCATTACCCCGGGACACAGGGCCAGTGTGACGTGCGGGTAATCACTGTTTATCTTCACAATGTTACCGTAGATGTTACAACCAAATCAACAAAACAGAAGTTAACCTTTCCATGGAGCGCTACAAGTAATTCGTCTATCTATTCATTGCTTTGGTCGCTGCTTCGCTCAGAACACACTGTCGGTTCTTACTATGGCACCTTTCCTCTCTAGCAGGTCGGTATTCCCCGACGTTTCCGCCTCTCACGTCAACTACTTCCAAAGCCCGGAAAACACATCAGACGGGTCCTGATGAGTGTTTTCTTAGGTTCACGGCAGCCTACAGAAGAAGGGTCATAAACTACCCGTGGAAGTGCCCAAAACTCCCACGAAAACCGTGCCAGATATGTTTGCTTGGACGCCTAAATGTTTAAGAATATGACCCTCGGGTTCTGTGTGAACGCGTTGACAAGCGCTCAGGCCTATCAATGTGGTAGCAATATAACTGATACCACTGCCTTGAACTCACTTTTCCTGGGGCCAAACCTGTAAGCCAGCACACCTGTCACCCACGGGCCGGTGCCGTCAACCTACCTCAGCAAGCTGCCGCAGGAGGGGAATGACGACTCACAGAAATACGGTGACGCTGCAAAGGTTGGTCTGTTATGGAGGGTTTGGTGAGCAGCAGAAAAGACAACAATTTTATCTGTTTTCATTTAATGGTGCTAAGGACGCTGTTTGCTTTGCCTCAAAATAAAGAATAATTAATGTCATAAGTGTTGGCACTGTAGTGATGATAATGGGTAACAGTTGAAGCTCTCATAATGGACCCGAGTTGTTGCCCTCGGTGAATCACGTATCAAGGTATCGCATCCTCATGTCAGTTGTCTTTGTACAAACTCAATCCTGTTTTGTACTGCCATTAACCCGTCCGCTGCGATTGGCACGGATTTCGCCTTCACTGGTAGCCTGGTAACATATACTATAGGTCTTTCTTTGCCTCTGTGGTGGATAGTGGAGTGTTTGCCATGTGGTATTGGTATGCTAGATTTCCCCTCCCAAGGTTTGTTATTTTTCTTCATTAAATTGTAGCAGCCACTTTTTCTTACACTCCTGTATAGCTTGGTGATGTCTTCTTGTAGGAAATCTGCAGTCAAGGGATTAACTCCAAATTACGTTCATCCCACACAGATGCTGGTGGTTCCCTCAGCCCAAGTAGACTTGAGCCCCTCGGCCTGCCTGGGCTCGCAGACACAGGCTGAGAATTGCCTCTAACCCCCCAGCAGGTCAGTAGCCCTCCACCTCCACCCCCTCAGTGATACACACACTGAACTTGCCTCTAATTTATGTTGCCTCTTGTCTCATACTTATTTATAGAAGATAAGAACACAAGTCTTTCACTCCAAGATGTGTTTTTGGAAAATAAATTAATGAAGAGGAGGCGCAGGTCCACCAGTAACAGCCCCCCCCCCCCCCCCCTCCCAATGCCTTAGGACGAGAAGTAACGCTCAGTGTGCCTTGCCCAACCAGTGGCCTTACACAATCAGGTACTCCTGGCTTCCTGCCCAGCCTTCCACCACTCCTTGAGGGGAGGACCCGGCCTTTGTTGAGTGGTTGTGCTGCTCTACTGCAGTAACATTATTAGCTGTCGTAGAGGTTGTGGGTCTACAGTAGCTGTGGGTTCTGCTTGTAGATGTTTTCCTGTTAGTAAGTCACTCTTGTATTTTGAAGATTGGGTGTCCAGCGGCTGACCTGTTTAGTCTAGTCATTGTTACATTGTGCCTTCCATGCTGTTCTGTGCAAAACAGTGGCTGTGTATTGTGCAGGACTACGCACATCAACACACCTCAGAGGCCACAGCCAAGGTTTACTACAAACAGATAACTTTGTTGTCTGTAAGACCTAAAGAAGATGTTTTATTATCAAGATAGTGGTTATTGTACAAGAGATCATCACAGGCAGATTCAGTGTGTAATGTTATAAAGCAGATACACATCCTGTGCTGCAGCAGAGCAATTATCTAGTCACACAAGGTCCTATACTTTTGTCTAGTCATATGTAGAACAGTTAGATACATGTACTAACCTAAGTATTGTTTATAAATAAGTACCTGAAGAGTGTATGCACTCACCATTCTACATGTACTAACACCTTCACGGAGAACTTGCAGTAGTTTTATATAACAACATAACGGTGCTCCACATCAGGTCTGGAGAAGTAGTTACATGGGACAGTTTTATATAACAACATAACGGTGCTCCACATCAGGTCTGGAGAAGTAGTTACATGGGACAGTTTTATATAACAACATAACGGTGCTCCACATCAGGTCTGGAGAAGTAGTTACATGGGACAGTTTTATATAACAACATAACGGTGCTCCACATCAGGTCTGGAGAAGTAGTTATAGGGGACAGTTTTATATAACAACATACAGGTGCTACACATCAGGTCTGGAGAAGTAGCTACATGGGACAGTTTTATATAACAACATACAGGTGCTCCACATCAGGTCTGGAGAAGTAGTTATAGGGGACAGTTTTATATAACAACATACAGGTGCTCCACATCAGGTCTGGAGAAGCAGTTACATGGGACAGTTTTATATAACAACATACAGGTGCTCCACATCAGGTCTGGAGATGTAGCTACATGGGACAGTTTTATATAACAACATACAGGTGCTCCACATCAGGTCTGGAGAAGCAGTTACATGGGACAGTTTTATATGACAACATACAGGTGCTCCACATCAGGTCTGGAGAAGTAGCTACATGGGACAGTTTTATATAACAACATACAGGTGCTCCACATCAGGTCTGGAGAAGTAGTTACATGGGACAGTTTTATATAACAACATAACGGTGCTCCACATCAGGTCTGGAGAAGTAGCTACATGGGACAGTTTTATATAACAACATAACGGTGCTCCACATCAGGTCTGGAGAAGTAGTTACCTGGGACAGTTTTATATAACAACATAACGGTGCTCCACATCAGGTCTGGAGAAGTAGTTACCTGGGACAGTTTTATATAACAACATAACGGTGCTCCACATCAGGTCTGGAGAAGTAGTTACCTGGGACAGTTTTATATAACAACATAACGGTGCTCCACATCAGGTCTGGAGAAGTAGTTACCTGGGACAGTTTTATATAACAACATACAGGTGCTCCACATCAGGTCTGGAGATGTAGCTACATGGGACAGTTTTATATAACAACATAACGGTGCTCCACATCAGGTCTGGAGAAGTAGTTACATGGGACAGTTTTATATAACAACATAACGGTGCTCCACATCAGGTCTGGAGAAGTAGCTACATGGGACAGTTTACAGCCAATACATCAGGTTTGTCAGCTCCCAAACCAAACACAGAACACAACAAAAATTCCTTGTAGCTCCAGTGTTTGGCGTTGATATAAAAAGGAGGAGGGAATTTTAGGAAACTTTATAGTAAATCTCTTTATGAGTACCTGGTATTGCGTATAAATAACGGATCATTGTGGGGAATATGGTTTGGTTTGGGCGCTGACAGTGACTGTGTTGGACTGTCGACCTGGCCAATAGACAGTAACATCTGTAAGGCAAACAAACCCTTCACAAGTGACTGTTATCTAACCCCTGACAGTTTACTTTTTATATATGTCAGGAAGTGGTGAGCAAGCATTATTAAGTACTACAAAATCATAACACAAAAGGCCAAAAAAAGTGTTCATTCAATTCAACATGGAGATATTAAAAGTAAAACCGGTTAAATAGGTGACGAAATATATCACCTTGAGGAATGCCTCCTCTACCAGCCAAAACCTGCTGCAGCATTCATCAACCATTACATTTACTTGCTTACATTACATTTACCATCAACATTTACATTTTCTGGCTGCTGGAAAGTCACCATAATCAGAAACACGGCCACCAACACACCGTGACTTAACTTAACACAGGCAACACGCTGTAACACAAGGCTAAGTAACAATCCGGTGCACTAAGGTCACTATTCTCAAACACATCCTTCTCTTACCTCAGTCATTTCTAAAGGCCAAGGAAGAGGTTAAACACGTCATCTTGAGTGTGTCTTTACCTTCATGGTGCAGGAACTTTGCCAGACTACCACCAGGTCATAAAACTACTACCACCGGAAATGCCCACAAATCCCCTGAAAGCCTTGTTAAATGTGTGTGCTTGGCGCTGAAAGTTTACGAACATGACCCTAAGGCAGTGGGGCAAGGAACGGTGTGTGCTTGTTGCCCAGCGTCCAGGAAAGAGTTTGTGCTGCTGTCCAAGTGTTATCAGCTGTAATGATGCTGTTTGTGACCGTCTGTGTGCCTTTGGACAAGAAACAGATTATGCGGCAAACCAAAAGACTCCTAGTGGTAGTTTTCTTATCGGCACTGTCCCCTCCTATAAAAAGTACAGGAATTCAGGAACCTTACTTAAACTTACTTAAGCCTTACTTAATAACAGGACGCGGATTCAGTTGGTTCATGACAGCATCTAAGCTCCATAGTCAGCATGGTCAAGGTAAATTATAGGAATCTTTATTATACACATTACTTTTTTATCAAAGTGTGTCCTCTGGTGGTGCTGGTACGAGGGACACTGAGTGGTTCATTGAGACCATTTTCCACGACTACTGTCCCTTGCCGTTATGTTATAGGAATTTTTATTATACAAACCAGTGTCTTCATCTATAGGTGTGTCCTCTGGTGGTGCTGGTACGAGGGACACCGAGTGGTTCATAGAGATCGTTCTCCACTACTACCGTCCCTTGCCGTTCCCATGTAGCACCAGGGTTGGCAGGTCCAGGGAGAGGTTCGTACATGTTGTTCTCCACGACGTATACTTGTTGCTGGTCATCCCTGGCTCTGGTGGGGTTTACAGGTCCAGGGAGAGGTTCATACAGGTTGTTCTCCACGACGTATACTTGTTGCTGGTCATCCCTGGCTCTGGTGGGGTTTACAGGTCCAGGGAGAGGTTCGTACAGGTTGTTCTCCACGACGTATACTTGTTGCTGGTCTTCCCTGGCTCTGTTGGGGTTTACAGGTCCAGGGAGAGGTTCATACAGGTTGTTCTCCACGACGTATAATTGTTGCTGGTCTTCCCTGGCTCTGTTGGGGTTTACAGGTCCAGGGAGAGGTTCATACAGGTTGTTCTCCACGACGTGTATTTGTTGCTGGTCTTCCCTGGGTCCAGTGGGGTTTACGAGGCCTCCGAGTGGTTCATACAGGTTGTTCTTGATGACATAGTCTTGTGTGGGTGTGGGTGGGTCAAGCTGGTGATGATACTGGACCCCCATGCCTGTTGATCAGTTGTTATAATAGTCATAAGTAATAGTAATAGTAGTAGCAGTAGAAGTGGTAGTAGTAGTAGTAGTAGTAGTGATAGTAGTAGAAGTAGTAGTAGTAGTAGTAGTAGTAGTAGTAGTCAGGGTCAAAGGAGTAGTAGTAGTAGTAGTAGTAGTAGTAGTAGTGGTAGAAGTAGTAGTAGTACTAGTAGTAGTAATAGTAGTCAAGGTCAAAGGAGTAGTAGTAGTAGTAGTAGTAGTAGTAGTAGTGGTAGAAGTAGTAGTAGTAGTAGTAGTCCTTAGTAGTAGTAGTAGTAGTAGTAGTAGTAGTAGTAGTAGTAGTAGTAGTAGTAGTAGTAATAGTAGTAGTATGATCAGTTTTTAAAAGGTTTATATAAGTATTATCATTTCTAGTATCACACACACACACACACACACACACACATACATCCGCTCCGCTAGCTTATACCGCTCCAGTAGCTCAATGGTTAGAGCGCCGTGCTGCAAGGCTACACGGCCAAACAGGCGGCGGTTCGAGCCCCGCTCTGGCCGGATTCTTTCCGATGACTAGGAGTGGTTACTGTCCCCCCTTGAGCAAGGGGGATGGGGTGTGTGGTGTGTGGGGTCCTGACAGTGCCCAGAGATCGACGATAATGAACATGAACTTGCTCGTGTCGGGAGGGTACCTGCTGGCGACAGCGAGTCCAACTCTTGATCAGGCCGTGGTGAATTACACACACTGTTGCCCATAATATGTTCCTGGTTTACGTAAATTATATGGTGGACAGAAGTGAAGACTTTGAGGAAAGTGGAAACTGAGAAAGACTTAAAAATACTCCGGGATGATCCAGACGGGACTCACGAATGGAACCAGTCATGGGAAACGAAATTCAGTGCAAAAAAAGCAAATTATTGGCCGACAGTTGTAAGAGGCATCACTGAACTATTCATTGGGAAACTGACGGACTACAAAAACGAGAGGGGAGTGTAGGAGTTAAATGGAGGGGGGGGGGGGGTGATTCAGCCTGATCTGTCACCCATAAGACACATTAAGTTAAGCTGTAGATAGACTTGAGCGAAATTTTACGAAGAGAGGAAAGAAAACGTGATGGCTCTTTTGTGCCTTAGACTTGAATATACAAAGCAGGAGAACGAAAAGTGTAATGAAGATGGAGAGAATATATATATATATATATATATATATATATATATATATATATATATATATATATATATATATATATATATATATATATATATATATATATATATATATATATATAAGGAAACACAGGAAAAGAATGTAGCTGCTGTCCTTAAGAGAGAGAGAGAGAGAGAGAGAGAGAGAGAGAGAGAGAGAGAGAGAGAGAGAGAGAGAGAGAGAGAGAGAGAGAGAGAGAGAGAGAGAGAGAGAGAGAGAGAGAGAGAGAGAGAGAGAGAGAGAGAGAGAGAGAGAGAGAGAGAGAGAGAGAGAGAGAGAGAGAGAGAGAGAGAGAGAGAGTGGGTGGGATAGTTTAACAAAGGAACATGGAAAGGTTTGAAGAAGACAGACGAAGGATGGAATACAGTTTTCCACATCGAAGCTTTGAAAGGTCAAACAGCCTCGGCAAAGAGATCGTCAAATAAAAATGAATAACTACAAAGCTACATATGACAGCTGAGACTCGAAGCCCCACGAGAGCAGCGCATTTCCGGCTGTGCTACGGTCTTTGTTCGCAGACGCTCCCGGTTCCCATATCAACTATTTCCAAAGGCCAAAAAGGAGGTCAGCAGGGGTTCTAATGCGTTCTTTTTAGGTTCATGGCACAGAAGAAAGGTCAAACTACAACCTGAGTCATAAAACTTCCCCTGGAAATGCCCAAAACTCCCTCGAAACCCGTGTCAAATACGTGTGCTTGGTAAAAGGGTTGGTTTTCTCTGACGTTTTCGCCTCTCGCATCAGCTGTATTTCCAAAAGTCGAAAAGGAGATCAATGGGGTTTGCAAGGTTCTCTTTAGTTTCATGGTACAGAAGAGGGGTCAAGCTGCCGCCAGCCCGTAAAACTACTCGTGGAAATGCCTTAAACACCTCTATACGTGTGGTGCCCCGCGGGTCGCGACACCACTCGCTCCGGTAGCAGCTGTGTCATCATCCTCACCGGCACTATTTTCAGATGACGACAGCGGTATCGACCGCTAAGCACAACACGGACTCCGAAATATAGACACACGAAACCACAGGGTATTCACTTATGCACCGCTAGCCAACACATGACTGTCCTCAACCGCACTGTTTACTTACCAACCTATACACAATGGCCCATTAACGCACCCGCTTATCTCTCTAAGCCAAAACGCGGAACAAAATGTTATGACAACAAAGCTGCGTCACCGCGTGACAGCTACACTAAGGATTAAAGTCGAGTGTGAGCCAATCTTATTAAACATGTCGGTTAGGTAGATTATTGTATGAGCTTGATGTAAGTTTGATGTACGACTCATACGCCTGACGTGTTACCCTCGTGATGTCTGTATGTATGCTTGCCTCCTATATAAGAAGCTTTAGTCAGGCTAGACCTCAGATCAGCCAGCACTCTACTCGGTTGCTGTACACCCACTTGTCCCTCCCTAGACAACATGGGCAGAACACTCATCTTTGCTACTGTGAGTATGGAGTGAAGTTATACCATAGAGGAAAGCGTATCTAACATATCTATTGTGTTCTATTATATTAGTTTTATTTAGGATTATATTTCTGTGATACTTTATTGTGTGAGTTTTTACTCAATATTATACCAGTGCTAACGTCAGTAACCAATAGTGAAAGAAAACCTGAAGACTTATTGAGTCTCGTAAGCCAGTCGCTGGTTTAAACCATTTTGTTACCCTTTGTAATATTAGGTAGTATTAAGGTAGAATAAAATACATATAAGAAAGGCGACACCGTTTCATCACCCCATTTACGAACCCCTTTACTCCTAAAGTACCAGAATTTTAAGTCAAGTGTCACTAACACAAACAGTGTGTCGTCTTCCCTGTGTGACCCGGGTCGTGGGTTACAACATTGGTGTCAGGTGTGGGGTGGTGAAACTTGTGGTGGAACTTGCGATTTATATTGGTTTATATTGGTATTGTACTGGTGTATGTCCACATCCGAAAGCGAGGGAGAAGACAGTTATTCTTGGGATTACGGGAATAAGACTTTAGAGTTAAATATGACAGACCAAGGCGAGGATCCTCCAACCTCCTCCAAAGATATCACCCTTGCCCGTGATGATCTTGTCACGCTACTTAGCCGTCATACCTTGAATGATTTTAGTAGAGTGCAGGGACTCTTATATTTTTGTGGTGGAGAAGAAAAAAGTAGCAAAGCACCAAACCTCCCATGTCATAAGCTAGCAAAGAAATGGATAGAGGATATTGAAAGCCGGACACAGGCAAATTGGGACACTACCGGAAAGATTGAGTTAGCCAAACAATATGCCCTGGGAGCAGCGCGCGATCATCTCCTCGGTTGTATCACTAGATGTGGACAGGATTGGGAAAAAGTAAAGGAAGACTTCCTACGTGTGTTTCCCACAGTAAGGACCTTTGAGGTCCTTCAAAAAGAATTGGGAGAGGCAAAACGGCGGACAGGAGAAAACATCCGCACCTTCCTCATTCGGCTAGAGACATTGAGAGACGAGTTGATCGCTCTCAAACCTACCCATGCCAGTTTGCTAAATGAGACGGCAGCTTTACGGCTCAGAGAGGCTTTCCCTCCGGCCTTCTTACTCATCCTAACGGAGGAAGAAAAGGGGGACCCACAGAAAGTATTAAAGAAAGGGTATGAGTATATTAAAGCTTATCCAGAGTCGAAGCTATCCGATGCCGATATCGCCAAAGAAATAAAAGTGCTGAACGTCTGTTCCACCCAGGCATCCGGACCCAAACATGTCTCACAAGCCCGTCCTCCACGCCCTCCAGGCCAGTCACGTTACCCGCTACCCCAAAGGGGAGGACGGCACGCCGCGCCACCTACACGCCCATATGGGAACGCGCCCACGCCACCTACATGTTATGCTTGTGGGTATGTAGGACACATAGCTCGCGATTGCACATATGGAAGGCAGTCTAGGGGTGCCTACCACCCACCAACGGGCTCTCGGTACCCTCAGTACCAGTCCACTCGAAACAGGCGTCAGCCTGTCTCGCCTTGCGCTGCCTGGCGCCCGGAGTACACGGCCGGTCCCTCACCCCGTAGCTCCTGGGTCAACCCTGACCACGAGAAGAACAAAAAAAAAACGACCCCAGAGTAGCTGCGGCAGTCCACGGCCCTACCAACGCCCTCACGTTGAGATTGTGCGTAGGCGCTAATGCACCAAAGGAGATGGTTTACGCAATGCTAGACACAGGAGCAGGAGCGTCCCTAATAGAAGAAGATTTATTTAGGAAGGTAGGAGGGAAGATGATAGTTACAGAACCTCTCTCCATACAAGGGGTAGATCGGACTCCAATCCCTAATAAAGGAATAGCCGAAGTAGTAGTAGACTTTGGGCACGGAGAAATAATAGAAAAATTTGTAGTAATATCACAAGGTATAGTGTTACCAACAGCAGTTTTGTTGGGCCTAGAATTTATGTGGAGACAAAATGTGGTAGCTGCACCGCTGGCCACACCTGGGCAGTTTAGTGTAATGGTGGGCGCCTACCCAGTGGAAGTACATTCCCTGGCTGCGGACGATATGAGCCCGTACCCAGAAGATTGACTAACCGACCATAAACCTACTTTAGACGAGATGGAGGAAGTACCAGTGAAAGCATACGCTATTAACGTGGCGTCCTTGCTACCAGGCACGGCAGGGTATGTCACTCTGGAGGCAGAGATTGGCAGAGCCCAGCAAGCCTTATTTCTCCCAAGGTCCAATGATATCCCTTCTTCATTTTTATTTCCCGGGTTAGTAACCTTAACTCCTAACGTCAAACAAACCAAAGGCAAATTCATCATTCCCTATGCTAACCCAACTGAAGAAACTATTGAGATGCCAACAGGTGAAGTGATGGGACACATTTATTCTTGTCACTCAGAATACTATCAATCATCGACTAATGAATGTGTAGCGGCTGTCACAAAAACAGCTACAAAGCCGCCTGTCACCCAGTCAAGTAAGCAGATGATACTCGATAAGCTGATAGACGAGCTATTTTTACCCTCACAACGGGAAAATTGCTGTCTGAAGGGCCTAACCCGCAAGTATCCTGATGTGTTTGCTCTAAAAAACGAGCCACTCACTATTACCCCCTATTATGTTCACACTTTAAGGCTAAAAAAATGACAAGCCTATATATAAAAAGCCATACCCAATACCAGTAAAATATCATAAAGAAATAGAGATTCAGCTCAAGGACCTTGAGGCCCAGGGTATTATACGCCCTAGTGCGTCACCCTACAGCGCACCTCTAGTCCCTGTTGCTAAAAAGGATGGTGGAGTCAGACTTTGTCTCGACTTCCGCGCTTTGAACGATGAATTGATTGATGACAAACACCCCCTCCCTAACATTAACCTCATTTTGCAACAGTTAGGGGAAAGTAAAGTATTCACCTCCCTTGATTTGCGCCAGGGCTACCACCAAGTCCCATTGGCAGAGGAATCTAAACACTTGACAGCCTTCACGACACCTTATGGCCTCTATGAATTCACTACAGTCCCCTTTGGATTAAAAACAGCACCTGCAGCCTATCAACGGATCATGAATCAAGTTCTCATAGGTCTGACAGGAAGAATTGTACATGTATACCTTGATGATTTGATAGTACAAGGGAAAGACATGGACCATCACCTAAAGAACCTCCATGCCGTCTTGGACAGACTGCAGAAGGCTCACCTGTCCTTAAGACTAGATAAGTGTTCCTTTTTCAAAGAGCAAGTAGATTATCTGGGTCACATTGTTAGTGCTTCTGGCTTGAAGCCTCAGCCCTCAAAGGTACAGGCGGTGCAACAACTCACTCCTCCGAAAACAGTTAAAGAGCTTCAAGGTTTCCTGGGATTGGTTAACTTTTATAGGAAATTCATTAAAGACTTTGCCAAGATAGCATCCCCACTTAATAATTTACTCAAAGGGAGGAAAGTAACCAAGAATGATAAGACACATCTGGAGTGGAATGAAGAGGCATTGCATGCATTTAGCACACTAAAGAACAGTCTAACGACTGACATTGTTTTAGCCTTTCCGGATTTCCGGAAGCCCTTCAATCTCACCACAGATGCGTCAGATAAGGCAATAGGTGGTGTGTTGCAACAAAAGGATGAAAATGGTAGTTTACGTCCCATAGCCTATTTTAGTAGAACCCTGAATGGAGCAGAACGTAACTACTCAGCGGTAGAGAGAGAAGCTTTAGCAGTCATCTATGGCCTCAGTACTAACCGACCCCTTATCTTGGGTTATAGGATACACATCCTGTCGGACCATAGACCACTGACTTGGCTGCTAAAAAGCACAGTACCTAGCAGCAGGATTGCACGCTGGCAGACACTTCTAGGAGAGTTTGACTTTAGTATTGATTATCTCCCAGGCTCCAGCAACATGGTAGCAGATTTTTTGTCAAGGATTAGGAATCAGGAGAGCGACGTGATAGAAGGCGAATTGGATGCTCGAATTATGTCTGTCACCCTTACGGATGGACAGGACATGTCTGTCGCCTCTCCGGAGGGACATGACAAACAGGATAAGTTTCTCCACTGGAGTCTTGCTGGACTCATGGAGCACCAGGATCGCGATCCTGAACTGAGAGAATTGAAGCATGCTTTTGAACAGACCACCGGTGGTAACGTACATGAGAAAGATGAGAAAGATGAGACAGATGAGAAAGATAAGAAAGATGAGAAAGATGAGACAAAGGTTGCAGAGAGGAGCAATGTAACGTTAAATGCAGCTAAGAGGCACTTCAAAAAACTGCCTCTTAGTGAAGTGTGTGTAGAGAACGGCATTCTCTACCGCGATGTTTGCGATGAATACAACAAACAGAAAAGACTGGTTATCGTTCCACCAAGCTACATTCCTAACGCGTTAGCTTTGGCGCATTCCATGCTACCTGCAGGGCATGGAGGCACTAAGGTTACGTTGGCACGTTGTCGCAAGTTTGCGTACTGGCCGGGAATGAAGGCGGACGTGGAGCAATATGTCAGATCTTGTCCTGTCTGTTGTCGGTTTAAGAAGAGGGGATCCCCGCCAGCTCCACTTATGAGGTATCCAGAGGTTGGCCAACCGTTTGACAGAGTCCATATGGATATTGTCGGACCTTTGTCTGTTTCAGACGAAGGCTATAGGTATGTACTGACAGTGATAGACGTCCTGTCACGCTTCTTGGTAGCAACCCCCCTTCGTACGAAGGCGGCCAAGGAAGTGGCAGCTGCGTTCTACAAGAACGTAGTCTGTGTACACAGCATCCCGCCGATTCTAGTCACGGATCAAGGAAAGGAGTTCGTCAACACTCTCTTACGAGAGTTGACTCAGTTGTTACAGATTGATCATCTAAGGACAACTCCTTATCACCCGTCTGCAAACGGTGTGATAGAAAGGCCTAATGGCACCTTAATAAATATCTTGAGAACTTTGTGCGAGGACAATCGCGGTATCTGGGACCAAATGCTTCCGGTTGCAACACACGCCTACAACACTGCCTACCATCGTGTTCTGAAAGATTCACCATTTTTCTTGCTTTTCTCTCGGGACCCAAATGTTCCTTTTGAAGTGCTTGAGAATAAACTTCAACCTTGTTATGATGTTGACAGCTATAAAGCATTTACTTCTAGTGTCGCTCAGCGGACCTATAAACTATGTCAGACCAATATAGATATAGGATGGCAGGAGTCAGAAAGAATGTTTAGGAAATCCAAACCCAAACAGGTGGTAGTAGGAGATCGGGTCTACTTAAGGCATGTATGTACAAAGGGCGAACCAAAGAAGCTCCAGCCCTTGTTCAATGGACCTTTTAGGGTGCTAGAAAAAATAAGCCCTGTAGTCTTACGACTGCGTCATGTTAGAGGTGGTAAGATCAAGACAGTTCACACCAATAATGTTCAGGTCGTTCACGAGGACTCTCTTGGCTTCCATGACTCTCCTAATGTCAGACGTGCATACCCTCTCCCTGATCAAGTAGTAGAAGTGGACCCACTCCCCATGACTTATTCCCCCGAGGAGCCGCTGCCATTGTCCTTTTCAGCTCCTTCCGAGCTCTCCTCACCGGCTCCTGTCTCCTCAGATGCTTCAGAGGCTCCCTCATTGGTTCCCTCAGCTCCTTCAGAGCCCTGTGTCAGTCGCTCATTACGCTCCAATGCGGTACCCCCTTCTCTCCCCAATGTCATGGAACGCCCTCTTGAGTATCGCCAACGCCCAACGAACTGATGCCCCCTATAATTACAGATCCTGGGTGTTGCCCTCTCCTTGTCTTCCCTTGATCCCTCCCGGGAGCAACCCATTCGTCCCGGCCTCGTCTTCTCCCCAGTCTTTAAGATGCTGTTGACAGGACGGTACTATGTCGTCCCCGTTGTCATCAAGACGGACGACATCCAACGTCCTCTCATCAACGTGGCAAATCTAACAGCGGAAGTTTCATGGTCGATTGAACATATGAATCAATCGTTTCCTACGGTTGGTCTGCTCAGGCGCACTCTAGACTCTTTTCACATTGAGTTTGCGAAGTTATTCAAAGATCTTAACGACTTTCTGTCGGCTATGAGTGGTAGAGATGGGAGCCCGTTTCGGACTCGCCAGAAGCGAGGGGCCGTGGATTTCCTTGGCTCGGTAGCAAACCTCCTTTTCGGTACGGCCACTCAGGCCCAAATAGATGTGATACACGGGAAGCTCTCCCAGCTCTACACTCTGTCCACAGACGAGAGACGTCAACTTAACCTCCATCAGGAAGTCCTCAACGCCACAGTTCGGGACCTCCGTCATGTTCATTCTGCCATCTCCCGTCTAGAGTCCGCCTCGGCTTTGGCCTCAGCTATTATCCGTCAGTTCTCATTAAGAACCTTGCAAATTGAAGGGGAAATGCGTATTTTGGAGACTATCCTTCTCATTCAGTTGGCACTTAGTGACCTGAATCATGATACTCTGAATCTCAAGCTTGGCCTTCAGCAGCTGTCCCAAACGCAGGTTTCCCCTCTCCTCCTTCCAAATGATGTACTATTTCGTGTGCTCAGCAATGCGTCACTCCATTACCCAGGCTTACTGTTCCCTGCAGCACATGAATATTTAGCATTGTATAGAGATGTCTCTAGGGTTATTTCTAAAGGTACGCTTTCCTCAGGAACCCTTCACTTCTACTTACAAATCCCCATGAAAGGGGATCCCTCTGACGTGTTCGATGTGTTTAAAATGGACGCGTTGCCTTTTCATCTTGAGGGCACGCCATATTTTCTGCACACCGACACGCTTTCCACTTACCTTGCGGTTTCTGAAGACCGCACTCACTATATGCTCTTAGACTCCTTGGACCGCTGTACTAAACACCACCTGCTCTATGTATGTCCCCCTGTCGCCCCTGTCTACTCGACTTCTGTCCAGCGCTGCGAGATCGCTCTCTTTCTCGATCGCCCAGACGCCCTCTCGCTGTGTTCTAAGTCTCTCCTCAGAATCTTCCCCCCGGTCTTCATCCCGTCTCCTGCGGGCTGGGTCTTCGCTACCGATACCCCCCAGGTGGTCACCATGGTCTGCCCGGACAGCCCGGTCTCCAAATACAAGCAGACCATCAACGGGACGGGTCTCCTCAGCCTCGGTATGGGCTGTAGTGCCCACTCCGACGCCTTCAGCCTCCCTGCCTCTGCTACTATGGACGGTGACGCCCCGCTGACGGTTCATCGCGCCCCCTTCCACATCGGACGTGACGTGGTCTCATCGCTCCTGGCCAGGACTCCCCTTGGCCCCTTCCCCTCCCCGCCGCCGTCGCCCGGGTCGTCTCTGGCCCCCCCGCTGGACCTCCCTCCAGCACTTCACGCGCTCCAGGAATCCGTCTCTCCGGTCCCCGCCTTCGACCCCTTCCTCCCTTGGTGGGGGTGGCTGCTCCTCCTCGGCGTCGTCTTCGTCGCCGGTGGGGTGGCCTTCTTCAGTCTCTTCGGGTCCCGTCTCTCGCCGGACTCCTCCCCCGCGATCCCGCCATCCCCGTCTTGGTCCTCCATGGTCGTCCGCCCGACGGAACGCTTCGTGCCACGAGGACGTGGCGTGATTTTAACGGGGGGGGTATGTGGTGCCCCGCGGGTCGCGACACCACTCGCTCCGGTAGCAGCTGTGTCATCATCCTCACCGGCAATATTTTCAGATGACGACAGCGGTATCGACCGCTAAGCACAACACGGACTCCGAAATATAGACACACGAAACCACAGGGTATTCACTTATGCACCGCTAGCCAACACATGACTGTCCTCAACCGCACTGTTTACTTACCAACCTATACACAATGGCCCATTAACGCACCCGCTTATCTCTCTAAGCCAAAACGCGGAACAAAATGTTATGACAACAAAGCTGCGTCACCGCGTGACAGCTACACTAAGGATTAAAGTCGAGTGTGAGCCAATCTTATTAAACATGTCGGTTAGGTAGATTATTGTATGAGCTTGATGTAAGTTTGATGTACGACTCATACGCCTGACGTGTTACCCTCGTGATGTCTGTATGTATGTCTTGCCCCCTATATAAGAAGCTTTAGTCAGGCTAGACCTCAGATCAGCCAGCACTCTACTCGTTTGCTGTACACCCACTTGTCCCTCCCTAGACAACATGGGCAGAACACTCATCTTTGCTACTGTGAGTATGGAGTGAAGTTATACCATAGAGGAAAGCGTATCTAACATATCTATTGTGTTCTATTATATTAGTTTTATTTAGGATTATATTTCTGTGATACTTTATTGTGTGAGTTTTTACTCAATATTATACCAGTGCTAACGTCAGTAACCAATAGTGAAAGAAAACCTGAAGACTTATTGAGTCTCGTAAGCCAGTCGCTGGTTTAAACCATTTTGTTACCCTTTGTAATATTAGGTAGTATTAAGGTAGAATAAAATACATATAAGAAAGGCGACACCGTTTCATCACCCCATTTACGAACCCCTTTACTCCTAAAGTACCAGAATTTTAAGTCAAGTGTCACTAACACAAACAGTGTGTCGTCTTCCCTGTGTGACCCGGGTCGTGGGTTACAACATACGAAAGTTTTGTCTATTACGTGTGCTTGGACGCCGAAATTAAAAGGGTTACGACAGGGTCATTCTTAAGGATTTCGAAACCCAAGCACACACATTTGACAAGGGTTTCGTAGGAGTTTTGGGCACTTCCAGGGGTAGTTTATGACCCTTCTAGTAGTCTGACCCTCCTTCTGTGCCATAAACCTGAAAAACACTCACTGTAACCCGATTGATGTCCTTTTTCGGCCCTTGGAAATAGTTGATGTGAGAGGCGGAAGCGTCTGGGAATACCGACCTGTGACCTTACGTAAAATCACAACAAGGAAAAGACACAATACTAACGTGATGCCGCTGATCTGCGTCTTCGTCGCCTGCGGCAGACCACCACCACCACCACCACTATCACCAGGAATATCACCACCGCCACCACCGGCACCACTATTGGCAGCACCACCGACGAAGACGAAGACGCAGATGACGCAGGGGACGGGAAGGGATCTGTGGTTGTGGTTGTGGATGTCGTTTCCGTAGTGGTTGGGGTGGTGGTACTCGTTGGTGGGGTAGTTGTTGTCGTGGTTGGGGTGGTTGTAGTCCTGGTTGTGGTTGTGGTTGTTGTAGTCGTGGTTGGGGATGTTGTAGTCGTGGTTGTGGTGGTGGTTGTAGATGGGGAAGTCCTTGAAGGTGGCCTGAATGGAGGCCTTGCAGTGCTGATATAACGACTTGAAGGCTTCTCGCAGATGTTCGCAGTAGTGGGCGGCTGACTCACTCTCACACTTGCAAGACATGTTATTCCTGGATTATTCAGTCTCCAAATCGGGGGCCCACGAACAACAACACGCAGACTTCCAAGGTACCACCACTCACATGAGACATAACGCTTACATATCTTGTGGCAATAAGCGGTAATAAGATGAAAGCGAATAAAGCAGTATTTTAAAGCATGATTCGCCTTCTGGTATTTTGTTACGTTCATTCTCATCCTCTCCCACTTCCCTCCTGTGGCAGGGAAGCAAGGGTCAGCAGGGAACCAAGCTACGTGTTGAACATTCCAAGTATTTACTTTGACGCTGATCCCTCTAAAATCACTTCCCGGCTGCACGTACCCATCGCTCCACAGATTGTATCCTTCTGCACTGGAAAACATCACTTCGTCTTCCGAGTATCCCACTACTTGACCAGGGTAGTCACAGACCTGCTGCTGGGCCGAGGCGGGGTTGAGGGCGCCCCCAACACCCAGAGCGAGCAAGGCAGCGACAATCACACCGGTCTGCACCATGGCGAGTGTGTCTCTGTGTGTAGAGAAGCGAGCCAACGTGTTGGGTATGGGATAGGATATCCTCTCGACGATAACAGGACGTCTATAGGTCACACGCAGGTAAACACACAGGCTGCCATCTTTGTTCAATGTTGCAACTATGAGGAGCCCGGCCAAGCCACCTTAAAGAAGAGATTTTACCACTTATATCACGTTCTGAGGAATAACAATTAACTCAATCTATTTATCTAAAGCATAATGGGTAATGTTGTATGGGCACTTCCCCCCCCTTGAATCTCGCCATATAGGCTACATACTGCTGTTTGTTTTTTTGTTTGGTTCTCCTTATCCATCCTCTATCTCATCTATCTATCGTTACCTATCGTTATCTATCGTTACCTATCTACTTCTTTCTTATCATATCGCTATCTTTTTTCAAAATATATCGATAAAAGGTAATGATTTATAGTTGTAGTTATATTTCTTCGGGAATGAAGGTGTTATAGATCACCAACAAGAATCTTTAATATTGTCCACAGAGTCAACCTTTACAAATGAGTGTTTGGTAATTACTCGACACTCCCTCACCCTCAGCCTTGCCCTCAGCCTTGTAAGATAAAGGTACAATGGGGACGCGTTATAGCCGCGCTCATCACAATCTCGCTGGCCCCAGAGCCTGCAGCGGGGAAGAACCATTACCCCGGGACACAGGGCCAGTGTGACGTGCGGGTTATTACTGTTTATCTTTACAAGTTTATTTTATCCAACAACCAAATCAGCAAAACAGAAGTTAACCTTTCCAGGAGCGCTACAAGTTCGCCTGTCTATTCACTGCTTTGGCCGCTTCTTCGCTCAGAACATATCGGATTCAGCGAGGCATGGAAAACATATTATGTTGCCCTAGTGAACAAAGTTTTCATGTGTCACAGCGTGGAAAGCGAAGTTTAAGCAGTGCCATATACCTTGACATCTATCATAGAAAAAAATAACTTTAATCACAAACGTGCATTGAAAAATACCGTCTGTTCGTAAGTTTGTTCCCATCTAGGTCAATATTCTCAGGTTTATGTGAGCGCGTTGACAAGAGCTTAGGGGTATCAGTGTAGAGACAAAATGACTGAGAATGGTATTATCAAACGCTTCAGGTTCTTGTTACGACTATTTTTTAAGGTCAGAGAGGAGCTACGTCGAGTTGTCACGAGTGTTTTTCCCGTTCACAGCGCGGAGGCCTTACAAAACTACCGCCGGGCTCAGGAAACCACCCATGGGAACCCCGACAACTTCTGCGAGCCTTTCGAAATTGATCTACTAAGCCTTCGAAGGGTTATTAATATGGAGCTACGTTGGTTTTCATGAGTGGGTTTCCCGTTCACAGCGCGGAGGCCTTACAAAACTACCACCGGGCTCAGGAAACCACCCAACCCTGGAAACCCCGACAACTTTTGAGAGCCTTTCGAAATGGATGGACTGAGCCTTCGAAGAGTTTGATAATGCAGACCTATGTGTAGGCGCTTAGGCCTATTACTGTAGAAGCAAGGTGACTGATATACCACGGCCTCGACCTTTTTTTTTCTGCGCCCACTCCTGTGAGCCATCATATCTATCGTCCACATTACAATTCAAGCTTTATTTATAACTACGACTGTTAACTAGAATTACAGTACAGTTCAACCTACACTTCAGTCGATCTCCGAGTGGTATCTCCAAAACCAGTGTGTGGCAACCCCCCTGCAGCCAGTGAGTCGAATCTCCTCATGAATCGTGCGAAACCGTTCCTCTTCTAAGGGGATGAATCATCCACCACCGGGCAACCCTGACAATGATGTGCTTAAACGTACATGCTTTCTGTAAGGTTCTATAGTACTGTGCTAACTGCCAAAGGGAAGATCGTGGTCATTTTGGGAAGATTCACTTTAACAACTAGACACACACACACACACACACACACACACACACACACACACACACTATTGCTACAATAAACGTTCTGTGCGATTCCAAGGTATTGTGAAGATAAGTCAATGATTATAATCCAATAACATTTAATTTAATTTAAATACTTATTGTTGATTAAAAAAATAATATAGTAAAATAATAAGGCCATGTAAACGTATTTCATTTTGCTTGAGGGTCAAAATAGCTTGGTTTAGAGAATACTGTAGGAAAATGCACACGTCTTCAATATATTATAATGACATTGGTACCCATGAAAATGAAGACTGTGCAGCCTTATACATTAGGCTATTAAGTAAAGATGCACTTATAACCCAACCTAGAGGAGTTCCTAGTTGAAGACCCTTCACATGAGCAAATAGTAACCTAACCTATCACCGCTGAAATAGTAATATTTCCCCGCATCTTAAAATCTCATAAACGAGTAATAATAATGGAACCGGTTACCAGAGTGATGATTAGCAAATACAATATAAACAAATAATGTGTTAACCTTTAGAGTGAGTTGGGTGTGATTCTAGAGTTTTACCAAGACAGGTATGGCTCACCAGAAGCTAGCTTCTGTTCATTAAACTCTCGTAACACGTCCAGTCTATTAGACTGTGGCCTTGATGAGACTGTGAAATATCCATTGTGAGTCTGTAATAACAGCTAGAGCCCTGTGGGAGAGATCACACCCAATAATTTTGACCACAAGGGCCACACCTTCCCTCATCAGCTTCGATGTCTGGACCTGATGTGAACGATTGTCTCAATCCTCGTAGCTGTGCCTCTCTCACAATGATTTCCAATTTTCCATTGACAGTACAAAGGGAGGGCGGTTATGACAGCAAGACACACACAATGGCAGTGTGTTTGTCTTGCTGTCATAACCGATGGTTTCCTCCCAAGACGACTGACTGTTAGCACACCTCTGTCTTCTCAGCGGCCTTGCAGTTAAATTATACACTTTGTATCCCCTCTGTGGCATGTTGCTACAGCCGAAGGCTAGGCAGCAAGGCATTGTTACATTAAAAAGCAGCCGAATCCGCTTCCAAAATAGGTAAAATTATGTTTTTATTACTTCAGTACAAAGTTGGCGCGGTGCTCCAAGGGCCAAAAATGGCACCCAGCAGCCTTATACACAGTGCCGCCTTTGTCGGGACTCTCTCTATCAAGGGACTCTAGTCAAGTCTTGCGACAGTCGTGACGTCTGTCGGAGCTATTTTTCAAATTTTTACCGTTTCCTATCGGCACAGTCGTCGGTGCCGACTACTTCAGAATAATGAGGGACTGTCGTGACGACAGTCTTCGCCTAATGAAGGACGTTCTTGACTGTCGGCTCAGAAATATTGGCTAACAATGCCGCCATCAGGGAATTTATATTTTCATTTTACAATCACGAGCACAACAACTTCTGGGCATGGTTACGTTTTACTGTGACTGGCACAAATTTGGGAGCCGCACGGCACGCACGCACTCCTGCTGCCTCTCTCTTGTGTTGAATGACACAGCTAGGGTTGCCACTTGAGGTCAGAAAAGTGTGGAATGTAACATCTCACTCTCCAGTACGGAATGGATCCATATTTAAAGGAACGGCTGGCAAACCTAAAATTTCTCGAGCACGCAATGAGTGACAGCCGCAGCACGCTGCTGGTGGAGGCAAGAGGGAGGGGGGAGGGACGTTACGTCTCGTATTCTCCACGTATTTTAGGACGAACCTTGACAAATTTTACGGACTGGTTTTGTGATTAACCGAAAAATGCGCTCACTACAATTTTAAGATACTGAATTGCATCTGCTTGACCATTCCGATAACAAAATACGGAACAAATGCCGTTCCGTATTGGTTAAAAACGAAACGCTACATTTCATTCTCGAATACAGAGCGATTCCGTATTTTAAGGAACGGCAAGGCTGCCGCCAAGACAGTCGCGAAGACCGTCGGCCAACTCCTTGGCGAGTGTCGGCCAGCTGGTCGGCCAACCAGTTGACAGACAATCTGCAAGACTATCGTCAAGACCTCTGCGACTGTCGGCCAATCGGTCGGCAGATTCGTGGTTGTCGTAGACATGGCGCCATTTCAAAAAATGACCGTTGAGACTCGTCTTGAGACTAGTTGGCAGCACGTCACAGACCTGCTGGCAACTAGTTGGCCGAATGTCCCAGACAGTCAGAAATCATGGTAGCCGACACCAAGACGTCAAAAAAATCCCCCCCATTCTTGGAGCGTGGGAGCCGACTTGTCAAATGCAAAAGTCGCTGGGTTGTCGTGGCCCAGAGTCGGCACAGTGCCCCGTTCATGATGTAGAAAAGTAAGTTGAGACTGCACCAAATTTTTCTTCACCAACGTTGTAGTGCGAGAATGGAATAAGTTCCCACCTCCAGTGATCCAGTGTAACACGACTGACTCCTTTAAAAACAAGCTCGACCGTCACTTCCTTGAACTTAATATTAACTAGAGTTGAAATGCAACGTTTTGGAGACATCTGATTAATGTACAATCACTCATATTTAAGGACATAACACATAGTCTGGAGTCTGGTGTCTAAATCTCTCTCTCTCTCTCTCTCTCTCTCTCTCTCTCTCTCTCTCTCTCTCTCTCTCTCTCTCTCTCCTCTCTCTCTCTCTCTCTATGTCTCTCTCTCTCTCTCTCTCTCTCTCTCTCTCTCTCTCTCTCTCTCTCTCTCTCTCTCTCTCTCTCTCTCTCTCTCTCTCTCTCTCTCTCTCTCTCTCTCTCTCTCTCTCTCTCTCTCTCTCTCTCTCTCTCTCTCTCTCTCTCTCTCTCTCTCTCTCTCTCTCTCTCTCTCTCTCTCTCTCTCTCTCTCTCCTCTCTCTCTCTCTCTCTCTCTCTCTCTCTCTCTCTCTCTCTCTCTCTCTCTCTCTCTCTCTCTCTCTCTCTCTCTCTCTCTCTCTCTCTCTCTCTCTCTCTCTCTCTCTCTCTCTCTCTCTCTCTCTCTCTCTCTCTCTCTCTCTCTCTCTCTCTCTCTCTCTCTCTCTCTCTCTCTCTCTCTCTCTCTCTCTCTCTCTCTCTCTCTCTCTCTCTCTCTCTCTCTCTCTCTCTCTCTCTCTCTCTCTCTCTCTCTCTCTCTCTCTCTCTCTCTCTCTCTCTCTCTCTCTCAGTACTCACCCTGCCCCTCTCCCTGTCCACGCCGTCGCCTCCGGTAGGTCACACACACCACAATGGCCTGGATCACCGCCACCACCACCGCTATCGGCACCGCTATCACACTGCCGGAGAGAAAGGTGTGAACGTGGTTATGGTTGTCAGGGTGGAGGAAGAGCTTGCAAGAGGAACACCTGGAGGGGCTGTGGTGGCATAGGTTGTGGAGGGTGTTGTGGCGTTAGTACTGTACCTAGGAGGTGTTAGTGTTGTTGTGGTGGTGGTGGTGATGGTAGTGGTTGTAGTGGGTGTTGTGGTGTCAGGTGGTGTTGTTGTTGTGGTGTTGGTGGTGATGATGGTAGTACTTGAAGGTGCTGTTGTTGTTGTGGTGGTAGTGGTGCTTGGGGTGGTGGTGGTAGTACCTGGAAGTGCTGTTGTTGGTGTCGTTGTGGTGGTGGTGGTGGTGGTGGTGGTACCTAGAGGTGGTGGTGTTGTGGTGGCAGCGGTGGTGGTGGTAGTATTTGGAGTTGTTATCGTTGTTGTTGTTGTGGTGGCGGAGGTGGTAGTGGTGGTGGTAGTACTTGGAGTTGTTATCGTTGTTGTTGTTGTGGTGGTGGTGGTATTGATGGTGGTGGTGGTACTTGGAGTTGTTATCGTTGTTGTTGTTGTGGTGGTGGTGGTATTGATGGTGGTGGTGGTACATGGAGTTGTTATCGTTGTTGTTGTTGTTGTGGTGGTGGTGGTGGTGGTACTTGGAGTTGTTATCGTTCTTGTTGTAGTTGTTGTGGTGGTAGTACTTGAAGTTGTTATCGTTGTTGTTGTTGTTGTTGTTGTTGTTGTTGTTGTTGTTGTTGTTGTTGTTGTTGTTGTTGTTGTGGTGGTGGTTGTGGTGGTGGTAGTACTTGGAGTTGTTATAGTTGTTGTTGTTGTTGTTGTGGTGGTGTTCGTGGTTGTGGTGGTGGTAGTACTTGGAGTTGTTATAGTTGTTGTTGTTGTTGTTATTGTTGTTGTTGTGGTGGTGGTGGTGGTAGTACTTGGAGTTGTTATAGTTGTTGTTGTTGTTGTTGTGGTGGTTGTGGTGGTTGTGGTGGTGGTGGTAGGGCTCGGCGGATCCTTGCAGGCGTTTGGCTTCTGCAGGTTCGTGAATTCTTCCGGACCGTGACAGCTGCCGCCCGTATCTTCGGCTCTGCTTGTCCGGTTGGAAGAGCCGTGAGCCGCAATACTCAGGCCAGTAATGTAAATGTTTGGTGAAGACCTTTTACATTTTCCTTTGCATCCTCCAATGTTTAGGGTGAAATGCAGAATACTGTATATGTTTTTTTCTCTCACATCCACCTCCTGTTTAATCCACTTCTTGTCGTTGTAACACTTGTCAAGGCCAAACCAGGCTAGTTGACGATTTGTAGCAGAGATGAGTCCATGCGTGATAACTCCCTTGAAGTCACCTCCCGGCTGCACGGACACTGTTGCCGACACTTTATTTCTTCCCTCCTTCACTGACGACCACCATTCCATGAAGATCCTCACAGTCCCTGGCCAGAGTGTTGCCGTGGGCGCCTCCAAGACGCAGCAGGAGCACCGCCGCCACAGCCACACGCCCCGCCATCACCCCAAGACACGCCAGGCCTGTTTGTCTCTGGTGTCTCCGGGTGTCTATTGGTGTCATGGTGAGGGAGCCGATATGGACGCCGAATATACTCTCCCTGATTATAAGATGCCGACACACACACACACACACACACACACACACACACACACTAGGGATGGGCAGGTACCGTTAATTTGAGTACCTGTAATACAGGTACCAAAAACTCAGGTACCATTAGTACTGGTACCAGTACCGGTACCCAAAAGAGTTTTTCTTTTTATCTTAATGCCGTCTGATGAAATTACGAAATAAATTTTCTGTAAAGAAAACACTCTCTCTCTCTCTCTCTCTCTCTCTCTCTCTCTCTCTCTCTCTCTCTCTCTCTCTCTCTCTCTCTCTCTCTCTCTCTCTCTCTCTCTCTCTCTCTCTCTCTCTCCTACCTAGTCTCTTACCTAGTCAGTAATGTCACGGTAGGAGAACACCTCGGTTCCTGCGATCATAAACTAGTGCGCGTTGACATTAGAGCTCAAACATCGGTGACTGAAAATAAAGTAAAGGTGCCCAATTTTAAAAAAGCCAACTTCGTAGAAATCCGACGAAAACTAATAGATATGCAACTAACAGATGACGGCAATGTAGAGGACGCCTGGCTAAGCTTTAAAAATCACTTACTCACTCAGCAGGACACATTTGTCCCCTTGTGCGAGAAGCGAATTAACACTAATAAAAGCCCACCTTGGTTTAATAGCGAAATTAAACACTCAGTCAAGGAGAGAAAGTTGTTTTACAGGTTAAAGAAAGAACAAAGCACGCCCGAAAACATTAGACTCTATAATGATGCCAGGCGACGAGTAAACAGATTAGTGGGTCAGGCAAAGCGTAGATATGAAGAAAATATTGCAGCCAACTGTAAAAATAATCCGAAATCCTTCTGCAGTTACATACACAACAGAAAGGCGATCAGAAGTGGAATTGGACCCTTAACAAACAGCGACGGTGCACTAGTGACTGACAGCCAACACGTTGCAAACCTATTAAACAATTACTTTTCCTCGGTGTTTAATACTAACAGTCCTCCAACCACTACCACCAACACCAGTACTAATGTAAATCCCGAGCATGCATTGCCTAACTTTGAAATAAAACCCGATGAAGTCCTAAAGCCCTCAAATCACTTAAAACAAATAAAAGTTCTGGACCTGACAAAGTATATCCAACTCTGCTGAAAGAAACAAAGTGCGAAATACTCTCCTCCCTCACGACCGTATTCAATATGTCCTTGCGACAAGGCATCGTCCCTTCGGATTGGAAAAAGGCTAACGTGACATCGATTTTTAAGAAAGGAGACAAAAAAGTACCAGGTAATTACAGACCCATTAGTCTAACTTCGGTTGTAGGTAAGCTACTTGAGGGCATAATTAGAGACAAAATTGTGTTACCTTGAAAGCCACTCATTAATTGGGGACTCACAACATGGCTTCCGAAACAAAAGATCCTGCCTATTAAACCTATTAACCTTTTATAACGACCTCTTCACTATTTATGACGTAACCAAATCACTGGACGTAGTCTATCTTGATTTCCAGAAAGAGTTTGATAAAGTCCCACATCATAAATTACTTTACAAATTAAAGCAAATAGGTATTGACGGTCAAGTAAACCAATGGATCGCGAATTGGTTGAGCAACAGACAACAAAGAGTAGTGATGACGGATTTAACTCAGAGTGGGCGCCGGTCACTAGTGGCGTCCCTCAGGGCTCGGTTCTTGGCCCAGTGCTCTTCATTATTTACATCAACGACGTGGATGTTGGACTCAATAATCGCATTAGTAAATTTGCAGACGACACAAAGATCGGTAACTCGGTTCTCACTGACGAAGACAGGCAAGCCTCCAAGAGGATTTGCACAAAATTTCAGCTTGGTCGGATAGATGGGAGATGCCCTTTAACGAAGACAAGTGCCATGTCCTTCAAGTTGGAACGAGGAATAAGAAGTTCGATTACGAAATGCGCGGCGTTAAACTTAAAAGCGTTCAATGCATCAAGGACTTGGGGGTCAAAATCGAGTCAAACCTCAAATTCTCACAGCAATGCATCGATGCAGCAAATAAAGCGAACAGAATGTTGTACTTCATTAAAAGAAACTTTTTATTCAAGAATAAAGATGTAATACTTCCGCTCTACAATAGTTTAGTCAGACCCCACTTGGAATATGCGGTACAGTTTTGGTCTCCCCACCATGCAAAGGATATTGCTAAATTAGAAGGTGTTCAGCGTCGGGCAACGAAAATGGTCCCTTCCTTGCGCAACAAATCCTACGAAGAAAGGCTTTCCACCCTTAACATGTTCTCTCTTGAGAAACGTCGCCTCCGAGGAAAACTGATCGAATGTTTTAAAATACTTAATGGTTTCACGAATGTAGACAGATCAACATTGTTTATGATCGATGACACTTTGCGCACGAGGAACAATGGCGTAAAACTCAGATGTGGACAAGTAAATTCAGACTGCACCAAATTTTTCTTCACCAACGTTGTAGTGCGAGAATGGAATAAGCTCCCACCGTCAGTGGTCCAGTGTTACACGATTGACTCCTTCAAAAAAAAGCTCGACCGTCACTTCCTTCAACTTAATATCAACTAGAGTAGAAATGCAACGTTTTGGAGCCTTCTGATTAATGTAAAATCACTTAGGTTTAAGGACAGACCACCTAGTCTGGACCATGGGGTCTGTGTGGTCTGATTTTCTATGTAAATCTGTGTAAAAAATCTCTCTCTCTCTCTCTCTCTCTCTCTCTCTCCCCTGAATGAAGTGAATATTTTTTTCGATAAAAAGTATAGCATATGTATACGTAGTTATTATGGATGTACTCATAGTCTAATGATAATAACAATATATATTAGTATCATAAAAAAAAAGATTCAGACATGAAGAATCATCCAATAAATCCAATCTTCTGGCACAATGGTACCGGTGGTGCCGGCTGAATGATTCTTCTCGGCACCCGGCACCGGTACCGGGTGCCGAGAAGACTCGATTCAGCCGGCACCCGGTACCGGTACCCATTGCCGGGAAGACTCATTATCACTCGGCACTGACCATTACCACTAGTGCTGGTACCGTTTGGATCTTGGTGGCGCTCGGAGGCGCGCGGGGCTGGCCAATCTCCTTGCGGTACCGGTGTGGCCCTGTGGGACGATAAGTCTTGAATGTTGTGCTGGCTGCTGAGTCACTGCCTCGCTGACCGTCTTCCCAAGTTCCCACCATTTTGTCCTGCTTTTCGTTTCCATCATAGCTCCTGTCTCCACTATTTTATTATTGATTTATTTTGATTTACTGGATAATTCTTCATGTCCGATTCTTTTTAGGTTAATATTTATTGTTATTAGATTATGATCTAGTACATCCATAATTTCTATATATGCTATTTTTTTATCGAAAATATATTCATTCAGAAATGAGAAAAAGTCCACTGTGTGTGTGTGTGTGTGTGTGTGTCTCACACACACACACACACACACATACACAGTGAACTTTTTTCTCATTTATTTCTGCCATTAATTCTCTCTCTCTCTCTCTCTCTCTCTCTCTCTCTCTCTCTCTCTCTGAATGAAGTGGATATTTATTTTTTTGATAAAAAATAGCATGTATAGTTATTATGGATGTACTCGATCATAGTCTTATAACAATAACAATATTTATTAGCAACCTAAAAAAAAAAAAAGAATCAGACGAAGAATTATCAATAAATCCAATAAATAAATCCGAGCAATCTGGTACCGGTACCGTACCGTTTAGCTGGTACCGTTAGTACCGGTACTAGTACCGGTACCTGCCCACCCCTAACACACACACACACACAACTGGTTAGAGCGCTGCGCTGCCAGGCTTCACGGTCTGACAGGGCGGCGGTTCGAGCCCGCTCAGGCCGGATTCTTTCCGTTGACTAGGAAGGGTTACTGTCCCCCCCTGGTTCCACGTGGTCATGTCAGCTGGTATGAAGACTGCTTGTGGCTCATTGTTTACAGGCGTCCCCAAAGTGGTCAGTACGGATCCGCCCAGGGCTCGCCGGACCATTCTGTGCCATGAACGTGAAATAAACGCCCATGAAAACCAGATCGATCTCCTTCACGGCCTCTGGAAATGGTTGACGTGAGTGGCGGAAGCGTCTGGCAGCACCGACCTGGGATTGTCAGATTTCCTTCGCATTTCAGATTTTCAGATTTTGTTTGAAGGAAATAATATGCACACTTTCATGTTAAAAAAAGAAATGAAATATAAATAGATTAACGATAATGGAGAAAAATATTACGAATGATAAACGTAGATATAACTTATTAATGTAGATAAAGGAAATGATTTTCGTGGCATGCTCGAACTTTAAAACTACTCAGTAAAAATGGTCAATATATTCTGGTGTTGGCACTCTGGCACCTCTCGGACGAACGTTGTTATCACAGGAAAGTTTCACGACACACGTAGAGCAGTGCGGGGCAACAGAGACGCTTAACATTGTATTATTATGTTCACTAAACTATCAAGCACACATACTCCATTTTATAATGATGTACGGTACTTATACTGGGAAAAAAAGACACTTATTGAGGAGACAGTGCGATAATTCCCAACTGAAAACGTGGCGACAACTGAAGGCACAACGTTACGATGTTGATTGTCGTACTCAGCACATTATATTTCCCGGTATCTGCCCTAAGCCTGCCGCACCCACACAAATAACGATACTGAATTATGCTTAGTGTTAAAACCTTTGATTACAGATGTTCTTTTTCTAGTGGAAACGTTAAATCAACGTTCCTAAAACGCCCATCATTACCGTATTTCTTACTTGTCATGATCAGAAATCCGAATTGATACTTTTTGCCAAATGTTACGTTTTCAAATTTCCACTGTGAATTACACTGGTGGTGGTGAGCAGGGTTGCCAGATTATCGTACCCACCATTGTATTTACCGTTTTTAGACACTTAACTATAGCAAAAAGACACTAATGATATAACCCTTCAACGGTAACTATAGATAAATGTAGTTTTTGGAGTGAGGAGACAGTTTTGGGGTCGGAAATCGGAAAACAAAAGAGGCTGAGTACGACAATCTGGTGATGCAGGTGTCGAGTCAGTGTCGGAGTGTTGGTCAGTGAGGGTGGGCGTGCAGGTGTTGAGTCAGTGTCGGAGTGTTGGTCAGTGAGGGCGGGCGTGCAGGTGTGAGTCAGTGTTGGAGTGTTGGTCAGTGAGGGCGGGCGTGCAGGTGTGAGTCAGTGTTGGAGTGTTGGTCAGTGAGGGGGGGCGTGCAGGTGTGAGTCAGTGTCGGAGTGTTGGTCAGTGAGGGTGGGCGTGCCGGTGTTGAGTCAGTGTCGGAGTGTTGGTCAGTGAGGGTGGGTGTGCAGGTGTGAGTCAGTGTCGGAGTGTTGGTCAGTGAGGGTGGGCGTGCAGGTGTGAGTCAGTGTCGGAGTGTTGGTCAGTGAGGGGGGGCGTGCCGGTGTTGAGTCAGTGTCGGAGTGTTGGTCAGTGAGGCCGGGCGTGCGGGTGGTGGCGTCACGTTGTGCTGACTGATGCGTGGTACTAATCCAAAGTTACGGAGACTGAGGCGGGACACAAAGGCCGGGGATATGGAGGTGACAGCCCGGAGCCCCAAAGTGATATGGTAGGAGGCATTTAAGTACTGTTTAGAGAGAGAGAGAGAGAGAGAGAGAGAGAGAGAGAGAGGTTCGAGACACGTGCTTCATCTCTCTCTCTCTCTCTCTCTCTCATGGCTGCCACTCCTACCTTGTATTACCTTTATTGTTTGTTTCTTATTTATTAGTGTTCTTTTCCAACGCATGCGAATGATTCTCTACACATCAAGCTGACCTTTCCTCAGCCACTCACTTCCGCTTTCCTTTGGTACAGTAACAGCACTCGGCAGCTTTTATTTGAGTTTTTCGTATTTTTATTTACTTTTCCGCCCTTGAGCTGCTTCCTGTGCTGTATCTTGAGTGCCGGTGTGTCTTATTCTGTCCCTTCCATTTTGTATTGTTATTTATTCCCTTTATCTTTTATTCATTGTCTATGGTCGGTAAAAGTTAATCTATGCCATTGTTAGTCTAAAATAATCCACATAATTCGTTAACTCAGAGTGACAGGGTATGGGCAGTGTCAATCGGGTTCCTTACATAGTGGAAGAGGGATGAGAGGAACAGGAGGGAGGCAGGAAGAGGGGCATAGGAGTTTACTAGAGGATGACTAGGCTATTTACGGTTAGCCTAATGCTTGTTCAAATTCCTCCACCTCCTCATTTTCACTGTTTTCATCTATATTAATATCTAGTTGAAGAGGCCTATGGAGGGATGTGAGGGATAGGAACGAGGCAGGAAGAGGGGCATAGGAGTTTAATAGAGGATAACTAGGCTTTTTTCTGGTTAGCCTAATGCTTGTTCAAATTCCTCCACCTCCTCCTCCTCCTCCTCCTCCTCATTCTCACGGTTTTCATCTATATTAATATCTAGTCGAAGAGGCCTAGGGAGGGATGTGAGGGATAGGAGGGAGGCGAGAAGAGGAGCATTGGAGTTCAAAGAGGATCGCTAGGCTATTGCTGGTTAGTCTAATGGTATCCCTCCTTTTTCTCCTCTTCGGCCACCAACATTATTTTTTACCCATTTTCACGGTTTTGATCAATTTCTTATTGGAAATAGTATAGGGAGGGATGTGAGGGATAGCAGGGAGGCAGGAAGTCGAGTATAGGAGTGTAATAGAGGAGGGCTAGGCTATTGTAAGTTAGCCTAATAGTTGTTCAGTCCTCTGCCTCCTCCTCTTCGCCTACCAATTCACCATTTTAACCGCCCGTTTTCACGGTTTTCATCACCTAGTTGAAGAGGCCTAGGGAGGGATGTAAGAGATAAAAGGTAGGAAGAGGGACATAGTTTTAATAGAGGATGGCTAGGCTATTCATGGTTAGCCTAATGGTAGTTCAAATCCCCCCTTCCTCTCCTCTTCTTCGGCCACCAACACACTATTTTTAACACATTTTCACGTTTTCTTGTATTGCTGCCAATCACACCATGTGTTGCCTGGGGTTTAGGATGGCATGTTCCTCCCTTTTCCTTTGTTGTGTACTTTTGCAACAATAAACCATCAATCAATTAATCAATACATCATTAATGTAAGCTAAGTATGGTAATTACTAAAATCAGAAGTTAGTTACTTAGAAGCAGAAAAGTTATAGGAGTTGGGAAACATTTATTTATTCTTTTATTTATCAGTTCATAGTGGCTAATATTGAAGAGAGGGTAGCCACCTTTTTGCGAAATTAATACTTACAATATGGATTCTTTTATTTGGTCCCTGATTGAATGCAGTGCAGTAAAAAATTACTTCCGGAAAATAGAAGGGCCGGGGGCTCGTGGGGGGAGAAGCTCTCCCATCATTGGGGTCGTCGGGGGCGAAACCTTCCCCCCGTTAGGTAGATTGCGTAAGGTTAAGTTACTATACATTTCAGCGGCAGACAAACGCTGTTTTTCGCAAATATCTCCTAAACGAATCTTTGGATCAGTATGATATTTCAGCACACTACCTATAATACCCGGACCTAATTTATGGCTAACCTACCACATTACTATATGTCTTATGTGACGAGTTTACTTGTGAAAAATAACACAAACCCGACGAGTCATGTTGACGCATTCGAAGGAAAGTGTGCCCCCTGCACCCCAAACTATTCCTAGCCACAACTACTCCCCTTCTCTCGTTATCCTCCTCTTCTCCCCTAACTTCGCCTCCTCATCACTCTTGTGTCACTCCCTATTTCTCCCATCACTGTATTATATATTAGAATGTTATGTACGTGTATATGTATAGATAGTATGATTATTAACTAAGAGCATGGTACAGTTCCATGGAGGCAAGACGTATTTCACGTTGATAATTACTGTACAACAGCATGTTTACATACATATAGTATGTAGAAGGTCCATGTTTGCAGTCCTTATGGTCACCCCAGTGAACACGATGTACTGGCATTACCTGTGGTCTGGACCTTCTAGGAAAAGTTATTACTGTTATTACATACTGTGTAGTACATATTCATCATAAAATGTCAACTTGGTCCAGTTAATATAATGTTATTTTGTTGACTTGTCTCTTTCATATTTATATTTTGCCAAAATTATAAACCGCATATATTTTTCTCCATCTATACATATGGTTATCATGCGTAATACGTAGTCATTACTATATATATATATATATATATATATATATATATATATATATATATATATATATATATATATATATATATATGTACATCGTGTATTATTGTAAATACGATTACATACATTCCACTACTTATTAAGTGGAAGCAATATGAAAAAAGTATGTAATTATATATATATATATATATATATATATATATATATATATATATATATATATATATATATATATATATATATATATTATAATGAGAGTGTCGGCGGCTTTAGTCATAGCCGCGGGCGGGGGCAGGGGGAGGGGGGGAGGAGGGGGGTGAAGAGGGCCACCAGGAGGGGGATACTGCGATATTGGAGTAGGGAAGGAGTGGTCTTTGGGTTGTTCGGGGCGTTGGTGGAGGGGCTAGAGGAGTACCCCACACTCGTCCGATTCTGTTTAACACCTTAGATATGATGACTGGATTAGGCTTAATATCACTCAGTAAGCTCCTAACATAACACATATTGCAACATGGTATATTAGCCATAAATTAGGTCCGGGTGCTAAAGGCAGTGTGTTGAAATATCATACTGATCCAATGATTCGTTTAGGAGATATTTGCGAAAAACAGCGTTTGTCCGCCGCTGAAATGTATAGTAGGTCAGGTGTGTGGCGGGGCGGCGGTGGAGGTGGTCCACTACACGGGCCGGTGGTAACGGGTGGGAGCGGGGCGGCGGTGGGGGTGGTCCACTACACGGGACGGTGGTAACGGGTGGGAGCGGGGCGGCGGTGGGGGTGGTCCACTACACGGGCCGGTGGTAACGGGTGGGAGCGGGGCGGCGGCGGGTACACACACAGGCATTGAAAAGTTAATCAGTTAGTGATTTCCGGAAAAAAAAAAATTCTATCTCCACAAGCAAAATCATCATGCTTTGTCCAGAAATAAGTATTCAGTGACTCGAAAGGAGAAGGCTACCCTCTCTTCAAGTATCCCCATTACTTTTTATCCATATAGTTTCTCGTTTATCACCTTTATGTAATTTATCATACGGCTGTAGACTTTTAAACTCAAGGGCTGCGTACGAGGCGAAAATATTGGAATCTCCCTTAAAATTACCATTTTCTTTTTTTGTTTTCTGAGAGAAAGTTTGATTGAGGGAAAACTGTGTTAAAATATTACTGAAATCTGATACCCGTATTTAGGCAGGAATTCACCTTTTATGACCCTCCTGCACGCTGAGAGAGAGAGAGAGAGAGAGAGAGAGAGAGAGAGATGTAGTTTTTGCTATATAGTCACATTCAGTATCACCACCATTCCAACCACCACTATCATCACCACCACCTGCACCACCACCACTTTTACACTAGTGGTGATTGTAGTGGTGATGATGTTGTTACGTGGTGAGTGTATAATGGATGAATCTCTCTCTCTCTCTCTCTCTCTCTCTCTCTCTCTCTCTCTCTCTCTCTCTCTCTCTCTCTCTCTCTGCACACTTTCTTCGATCTTTTCTCCACCTTTATTTTTTACTAACATCTATTTTTCTGCCTTTCCCTTCTTTCTTTATTTTTATCTTATTATTATTATTATTATTATTATTATTATTATTATTATTATTATTATTATTATTATTATTATTCGTCATCCTTCATGTTCATTGTTCTCTTACTATTACTCCTCCTCCTCCTCCTTCTCCTCCTCCTCCTCCTCCTCCTCCTCTTTCGTCGCAGCTGGGTAAGCACAAACCAGTAAGGAACAGGTAACTTTTTATAACTCATATCCATTGGCGGATCCAAGGTGGGGGGTGGCCTGGGGGACCGGGGGGCCAATGGTCCTGAGCGGATACAGGAAAACTAGCTCAAAAGCGCTGCGGCTATAACAATGCTTTTTCTCAGAGCAATCGGCCGTCTCATTCGGATCCGAAGAGGAACACTGGCCGCCCAGGAATGCTTTGGCACCAAGACCAATCGTTATGCCCATTAATTGATTCAGGTCTGTCCACCAGTTATTCAGGAGCAGGACTGCCGAGGATGGCGAACCGGTAATGCTAATGCCCCTTCCACCCGCAAAAATCCTGGCATCGGGCCACCCCAAACTTTATTCCTGGATCCGCGCCTGGCTTACATGAGAGGCTACGGTGCCTAGTAGTGGGTTTTCATAAGGATGCCTTGCTCTTTTCTATAGCTTTTCCTTTTATTTTTTATTTTTTCCTTTCTAAACCCATCATGACTGTCCTCCCTCCAGCTGATCTGGCAATGCTGGAGGTAGAAGAGATGCCTTGCATGGTGTGTCGGCTCCACCATGTTGACCGTTTACTCCGACATTTATAAACATCTTTTATGGCTTTTCATTTTAAGCTCTTTCGTAAATATTGTTGCTCTCTCTCTTTATTTTACATCTTACACAGTGCAAAGGAATTACAATTATGTCGATGGGGGAAATTTTATTGGTGTTGCTGTTTTTGTTAAAATCTACTTTGCAAATATTGTTGCTGTTTTTGTTAAGTTTATTTTTTATAACGTTGCCTTTGTATTATTTTTACTTTTATTACCTGGTGACATTGAGTTAAATCCTGGCCCTATGCCCACTAAACTACGTCAGTGTCGTATGCTATATAGTTACACCAGAGGCCTTCATGCCAACACCAGTGATCTTGTTGTTGCCTCAGGCCAGCATGACCTATTGTTTTGCTCAGAGACACTTGCTTCTCAAATGCAATGCGGCATGTATCTGAATTACTTATTCTTGGCTTCAAGAAGCCAATACTACTGAAGCGTGATATCTTTCCTAGAGCTCGTGGTATGGCAGTTTGCATTCGTAGTGGCTTTTCTGCCTATCATTAAGTCATGTTTCGAATGTGAGTGTCATGAGATTCAGGTCATGAAAGTATGTGGAAGGCATAATGATTTCTATATTTTTTCCAAATAACGTAACCCAGACCTTGGCGATAGTATATTTAATTGTGTTGCTGATAAGATGGCAGCCGTACAGCAGACTGATAGGAAGGCTTCATTTATTTTTGTTGGTTATTTCAGTGTTCATCACAGAGAGTGGCTGAACTCTGCTTCACCAAGGGGTTGTCATGGGGCTGCAGCTCTTGATTTTACGACAGAGTCTGGCTGTGAGCAATTAATTACGAAAGCCGCACACAGGTCTGGTAATTGCCTTGAGTAGGAGTAGGAGGACCGGAACCTGTTGCCCCATTGTTAGCCTTGGGATCAGAGCGTACTGTGTTTAGGTATATATGTTAACTTTTTTTTTTTTCAAGGGCACAGAAAAAAAAGAAAAAGCCCGCTAATCGCTGCTCCCATAAAAGAACCAGAAGAGGTGGCCAAAAGCAAGGTCAAATTCGGGAGGAGAGGTGTCCTGATACCCTCCTTTTGAAAGAGTTCAAGTCGTAGGCAGGAGGAAATACAGATGAAGGAAGATTGTTCCAGAGTTTACCAGTGTGAGGGATGAAAGAGTGAAGATGCTGGTTAACTCTTGCATAAGGGGTTTGGACAGTATAGGGATGAGCATGAGTAGAAAGTCGTGTGCAGCGGGGCCGTGGGAGGGGGGGAGGCATGCAGTTAGCAAGCTCAGAAGAGCAGTCAGCGTGGAAATATCGATAGAAGACAGAAAGAGAGGCAACATCGCGACGGAATTTAAGAGGTAGAAGACTATCAGTAGGAGGAGGAGAGCTGATGAGACGGAGAGCCTTAGCCTCCACTCTGTCCAGAAGAGCTGTGTGGGTGGAGCCCCCCCCACACGTGAAATGCATACTCCATACGAGGGCGGACAAGGCCCCTGTATATGGAGAGCAACTGCGCGGGGGAGAAGAACTGGCGGAGGCGATACAGAACGCCCAACCTCGAGGAAGCTGATTTAGCGAGAGAGGAGATATGAAGTTTCCAGTTGAGATTTTGAGTTAAGGATAGACCGAGGATGTTTAGTGTTTAAGAATGTGACAGCTGAGTGTTGTCGAAGAATAGGGATAGTTGTTTGGAAGATTGTGTCGAGTTGATAGGTGGAGAAATTGAGTTTTTGAGGCATTGAAGGACACAAGGTTCCTTCTGCCCCAATCGGAAATGATAGCAAGGTCTGAGGTTAAGCGTTCTGCAGCCTCCAGTCTGGAGTCGTGTACTTCCTGTTTTGATGGTCTTCTATTGAAAGAAGTTGAATAATGCAGAGTGGAGTCGTCGGCGTATGAGTGGACAGGACAGTTTGTTATGGAAAGAAGATCATTGATGAATAACAGGAAGAGAGTGGGTGATAGGACAGAGCCCTGTGGAACGCCACTGTTGATAGGTTTAGGGGAAGAGCAGTGACCGTCTACCACCGCAGAGATAGAACGGCCAGAAAGGAAACTGGAGATAAAGGAACAGAGAGAGGGATAGAATCCGAAAGAGGGCAGTTTAGAAAGCAAAGACTGGTGCCAGACTCTATCGAAGGCTTTCGATATGTCTAGCGCAACAGAGAAAGTTTCACCGAAACTGCTAAGAGAGGATGACCAAAAGTCAGTTAAGAGAGCAAGAAGATCGCCAGTAGAACGCCCCTTGCGGAATCCATACTGGCGATCAGAAAGAAGATTAGAAGTGGAAAGGTGCTTTTGAATCTTCCGGTTAAGGATTGATTCAAAAGCTTTAGATAGACATGAAAGTAAAGCTATTGGGCGGTAGTTTGAGGGATTGGAGCGGTCACCCTTCTTGGGCACATGCTGTACAAAGGCATACTTCCAGCAGGAAGGAAAGATAGATGTTGATAGGCACAGACGAAAGAGTTTGACCAGGCAGGGTGTCAGCACGGAAGCACAGTTTTTAAGGACAATAGGAGGCAAGGGTTGTTTAGTGTGAGAGGAGGAGGAGGAGATAGGGAGGTGAGGAAGGCCCAGCAGGAATAGGCGCACCTAACATCACCATAGCCGATCCAGGACTCAGGACGTTTCCTAAGTCAAAGAAGGTACCGTTATAATTGTATTTCGTAAAGAATCCTTATAACCAAAAACTTACAAAAATTATGAGTATTCTTTTTCTTGAACACAACATTGAATAAACAACAGAACAATAATATGAAAATACGTATAGCCACCGTTGCCAGATATTCGTACTCAGAGCACAGTATTTACCGGTTTCCGACGCCTAACTATTGCCAAGAAGCATCAGGATCTAACTCTTTTAACGATAACCATAGACTTCACAATCTCTTGACGGGAAACGGGGCGCGGGGCCGATTCGCAGGGGGCCGATTTTCAAAAATTTAAAATTTAAATATTTTCAAAACCAAAGCAGCTAGCGACCTGAAACTAAAACAGGCACCTCCCTTAGGCATATATGAGTCTCCATGAGCAGCGGTATCAAAAAATTCAAAGTCGTTCCCTAATAAAATCCCGATTAATTGTTTTTTATATAAGTATAACAAAACTTAAAAAGGCTATAAAATCCTCAGATTTTACGCTAGATGCACAAACATCACCAAATGCAGAGATAATCACTTATATTTTCAGAATCAATAGCAATATTTAGCATATCTTATAAGTTTTTGCCCGAAATAGCTACTTATTTTTTTTATTTAGTGCAATTTTTTACGTAAGTTTTTAACATCTAATAAATCACTTAATTTTCACATTAGAAACTTAATACTTGAGGAAAGCATGCAGAAACATCTTAATTTTACTCAACAAAAGCAAAATATTCATTTTTCTATATACAATCACAACTTATTTTGGTTGAATTCCGATGTCACTATTGCCGCAGCACGTCTTGCCGGCTATCTGGCCCTCGTCCCTGAACAATCACTTTAGCCTTTTGGCCTATGACTTGTGGGCCCCGGTCAGTTTCCTGGACTTGTCCCTGTTCCTCGCCGTCTCCTTCCTGCCCTCCTCGATACTGCTCCTCTTCCTGCCGGTCGGCTGCTTCAAGGCCTTGTTCTTCCTCGCTTCTGAGGTCACGTCCTTGGAGAAATTAGCACCGAAACAGTTGAAGAGGGACCTGCTGATGTGCGGCAAGATGGTGTTGGCCAGGTTGTGCCCTCCTGGCACCTGTACCCCTGCAAGGTCGGGTCTGAGGCCGCCAGGAACTCCAGGAGGTGCCTGAACCCGTCCCTGTGGCGCATGGCAGGGAGAGGAACCTCAACCTGCGCTCCTTCTTGTCCTCCCTGCACATCAGGGAGTCCCAGCGACATCCCGAAGGACGCCATGTGGGACATTGGGAGAGATGGCCGCTTCAGGACCGCCCGGCCCGTCTCCAGCTCTCCCCTGTCGACCAGCTCGACCAGGGCGTCGAACATCACAGAGGGCGGGTCGCCCCTCTCGAGTTCCACGGTAATCTTCATCTCCTCCTGCTGGGCAAGCTCCTGCTTGCAGCACTCGGCCACAGAGGAGTTGGCCTGGACCTTCCTGGCCAGGTAGCCGGCGTAGTTGCCGACCGCGGCGAGGAGCAACTCGTCCGTCGGCGGGTCCGGCTGGTCGTCGGCCAGCTCCCTGGCAAGCTGGGCCAAGATCACCTCGTCGTCCTCCTTCTCCTCTGCCTTGGCCCGGTCCAGGTCGGCCTGCACGTCCCCGGGGAAGAACCCGACGAGCTTCAGCAAATGCAGGCGCTGGGCCAACCTGTTGCTCACCATGAAGTTCTGCACGCTCGTCCAGTAGCTGGCGCCGCACATGGTGCGGCGCTTGCCGAAAGAGTGCTCAGTCGGGTCAGAGTTGGCCTTCCCCATGCACACATACTCGACCCCGTAGGACGTAGTGAACAGCCCCCTCACTACCACACTGCACTGAACACACCACTGCACTGCACACAACACTGAGTCACTGCACTGATGGCGTAGTACGGCTCCTCCACAGTTTACTCCACGGGGTCGCGGCGTCCTCATATCTTGTGTCTCCTCCGTCACTTCCACTCGATCCACTGCCTTCTGTGTCTTCTTGTATCGTCCTCTGGATCCTTGCAGTTGTGGGGAAGGGTACAGAGACGATGAATAACTGTAGGTCCTTTACTTGGAGAGTAAACAGAGGCAGGACAGCGATAATCCTTTACAGAGGGGAAGTGCCCAGCTGACTGCGTGCCTAAGGCGAGTTAGGCGACGCGGGAACTGAGCTGAGTTGCCATGTAGGCACTAACTAAACGTACATTTCTTGTTTCCTAATACGTAAAACTGTGGACTTCACTATCCTACAGTTATCATTCATTTTACGTAAAGATTTCAACCTAAAGTTACGCAAATTTGCCATTTTTTACACAACGTTTTCAAAGTGCACGCATGGTGCTATTTTATATAAGTTACCTTGAATCCTCGACCAAATCACTCTAGAGACACTCCTGCCTGCTTGTATGCACTAAAACTTGAAGATTTCGTCCTGTTTCCACTTAAATTCGGAGTAAGAACGCAGAGTGTGTTTGAGTTGTCGCAGTGAAAGTCGCCATAACAATCGGCCCCTTACGCGAAGCCAGCGCGCCAAGACTGAAGAGATTTCCCGTCAACTAGTTGTGAAGTCTATGCGATAACTATAAATTAGTTTCGTTATTGGAGCCCAGAAGACAGTTTGGGGGCAGGAAGTCGGGAAATATAAGCGTGAGTTCGACAATCTGGCAACGTTGGCCTGTAGCCTCGATGCCCGAGGCAGCAGTGCCCGCCATTTTGCGGGTATCAGATACCTTAAATAGCATATTTTTACTGCGCAAAGCAGGTGATGTCTCTTACTGTGACTTCGTGAGCTTTCATATTTATCTATTTGTGTATATTTTATGGTGGCAAAACCTACATTACTAGTTTCATTTTTACCAGTGACACGAATTTGTGACTGCTCATCACAATAGAATTTCAATCTAATAAGTGAATCAGACACCACGGAAATATTATTACCAGTGTGTGTATGAATGAATACAACGATAAGCACATACTTTGATTTAACTCTAGGATGTCTCGTGATCATTAATAAATAAAAACAAAATATCCGGATAGACTACTCTTGAGCCCATTACCTTCAATGGCCGCCAAAAAATGTCACTCCGCCAAGTTTGTGCCCCACATTTGGTGATGTTAGGTGCGCCAATTAAGGGGAGGAGAGGAGGAGGAAGAAGAAGGGGAGTAGAAAGTGACGAGACAGCTTAGGTTGTATTATACTTGACTTTGAATGAGGAGAGACAGGAAGTATGGAGGAGGAAGAAGGAGGAGAAGGAAGAGAAGAAGGAAGTAGAGAAGGTGGGAGTGTTGAGAGAGTAAGAAGAGTACGTAGGAAGGGGAAAAATGGAGTAAAGTAAGAAAAAAGAGGAGGAAACAACATGAACGAAGAAGGAAGAGGAGGAGGAAGAAGGGCGGAGGTAGGAGTACTGAGAGAGAAAGGGGAGCAGGAAGAGGAAAAAGGAGTAAATAAAGAAGAGGAGCAAACATGGAATAAGGAAGAGGAGGAGGAAGAAGGGGAGGAGGTAGGGGTACTGAGAGAGAAAGGGGAGCAGGAAGAGGAAAAAGGCGTAAATAAAGAAGAGGAGCAAACATGGAATAAGGAAGAGGAGGAGGAAGAAGGGGAGGAGGTAGGGGTACTGAGAGAGAAAGGGGAGCAGGAAGAGGAAAAAGGAGTAAATAAAGAAGAGGAGCAAACATGGAATAAGAAAGAGGAAACATGGAAACATGGACTAGCAGGCAGCAGAAAGCCTGTTGGCTCATTACTAGGCTGCCTGCGTTCAGTGATTCAATCAATCCGTTTGCCATAGGAGTGGCTTGCAGGGAAGGATTAAAGCACTTGTGTATCTACTCTCGAGAACGTTCAGTTCACTCCCGATGCAGCAAAGTGGCGATCAATGCGTTTCTTGAAGGAGTTGATGGTCTCTGCGCTAACCACTTCTGCAGGAAGGCTGTTCCAGTGGCGAACAACTCTATTCGAGAAATAACTCCTGCCGATGTCGGTATTGCATCGCTTTGCTTGAATTATTTTTCCGTTGTTTCTTGTTCTCAGGTTGGTTTGTAGCGTGAAGAGTTTGGAGTGATCAACGTTGCTGAGCTTGTTCAGGTACTTAAAGACTTGTATCATGTCTCCCCGCAGGCGTCTCTTTTCCAACGTGAAGAGGTTGAGTCGCTCGAGTCGCTCTTCATAGGGCTTCGTCCTCAGTGATGGTATCATCTTCGTGGCGCGGTGCTGTACTCTCTCAAGTAATTCAATGTCTTTCCTGTAATTAGGAGACCAGAATTGCACGGCGTATTCCAGGTGGGGCCTTACCAGCGAATTGTACAAGGATAACATAACTCCCGGCGTCTTGTATTCGAAGTTCCTCGATATGAACCCAAGCATTGTATTGGCTTTCTTACAGGCGGACTTGCAGTGTTTTATTTGTTTCAAGTCACTGCTGATGGTGACCCCGAGGTCTCTTTCCTCTTGCACAACATGTAGTGGTTCGCCACCCATGTGGTATGTGTGGTTGCTGTTTCTGGATCCGATATGCATTACTTTACATTTGGCAGTGTTGAAGGACATCTGCCATTTTTCTGACCATCGAGTGATCTGGTCCAGGTCTCTCTGGATAATTTTGCAGTCTGCCGTTGTGAGGGCCTTCCGACCCACCTTTGTGTCGTCGGCAAATTTTGAAAGATTGGATTTCAATCCTAGTTCTAGGTCGTTGATATATATGATGAAAAGTATGGGTCCCAGCACTGACCCCTGTGGCACTCCACTTGTGACCGGGAGCCACTCGGAGGCCTGTCCGTTGAGTACAACTCGTTGTTTTCTTCCAGTGAGCCAGTCCTTGATCCACGCTGTCAGATTGCCGCCTAATCCCGCCGACTTGAGTTTCTTGAGGAGTCTTTCGTGTGGCACTTTGTCAAAGGCTTTCTGAAAGTCTAGATATATAACATCGCTGGGGATATGATTATCCCAGTTTTCATAGATACCTTGGAAGAAGTCCAATAAATTGGTTAAGCATGAGCGCTTGTTCCTGAAACCGTGCTGAGCATCGGAAATGATGTTGTTGTCTTCAAGGAACCTAATGAGTTTGTCTCTGATGATCTTCTCGAGGATTTTTCCCGCCACAGAGGTCAGGCTGATTGGTCTGTAGTTTAGGGCCACACTTTCGTCTCCCTTTTTGTAGATCGGAGTTACATTCGCTTGTTTCCAGTCTTTTGGGACTTTGTTTTGTTGTAGTGACAGATTGTAGATGGTGGTGAGTGGCTTGAGGATTTGCTGCTTGAGTTCCTTGAGCAGCCTGGGTGACAAGTCGTCGGGTCCGGTGGACTTATTTGTCTCGAGTTTGTCTAGGTACTTCTTCACATCCCGTTCTTCGATTGTGCCAATTTCTAGGGGAGTGATTCCCATCGGTGGGGTAGGGCTCTCGGGTACGGACTGGGTATTCTCGACCGTGAACACAGACGCGAAGTTTCTGTTTAGGATTTCGACCATTTGTCTACTGTCATGTGTTAGTACGTCACTTTCATCTTTTAAGGGACCGATATTGCTTTTTGTCTTCTTTTTGGTTCTTATATACGTGAAGAACTTTTTCGGGTTGGACTTGGCTTCGCGTGCAATTTGCTTTTCATAGTCGCGTTTACGCTGGCGAATGAGTGTTCTGCAAGCTCTGAGGCTTTGATGGTATTGTTCGCGTGCCTCGTCAGCGCCGTTTTCTTTGAGCGAGTTGTATTTTCTCTTCTTTAAATTAATCGCCCGTCGAACCTGGGTAGTCATCCATGGTGGGCTTGTGGCATTATTTGTTCTCCTTGTCTTCATGGGAACAGTTGTTCTCTCTACCTCCAGGAGTTTGTTCTTGAAGCCATTCCACACTCCGTCCACAGGAGTGTAGGTCATGGGTTCCCAAGTTGTCTGGGTTAGCAGCTCACGAGCGAAATTAAAATTGGCTCTTTTGTAGTCTGGAATCTTGGACGTGTTTTCGGTGAGTTCATGGTCTGTTCTGATCTTTAGGCGGATTAGGTGATGGTCGCAACCATCCAGCTTTTCGCCGACTTGACATTCACGTGTGAGATCTGAATCACTCACGAGTACTAGGTCTAATATGTTATTTTCCCTCGTCGGTTGGGTAACAATCTGAGTGGAGGAAGAAGGGGAGGAGGTAGGGGTACTGAGAGAGAAAGGGGAGCAGGAAGAGGAAAAAGGAGTAAATAAAGAAGACGGGCAAACATGGAATAAGGAAGAGGATTCAAATTCAAATTCAAGTAGTTTATTTCCATGGAACTCGGTTATTCTTTTGCTCGTACGTGTACATAAGTAATTCTAGTTTGAATTACGCGGTCACCTAAAACGTCATAGAAAGGGTAAACATCAACCTATAAAACGTTAAACAATAGATTATAAGAAAGATAAAGCAGCAAGACAAGATAAATGATTAAACAGTAAAACAAGTTAAACAATATATCTCTAGAATGGGAAAAACAAAATATCTAATCTAAAAATACATAAACTACATTGAATATATAAAATGAGCCTAAAAATAACCAGAAATTAATAAAACAAATTAACTAAAATGTTGCATAAAATAGGTGAAGATTAAAAGGAGAATTAGTCATAAGTCTTTAAAAGTAGATTTCTGAGACTATATTTAAAGTTGTGTAGGCTTCCTGAGCTTAAGATATACTGAGGCAAATTGTTCCAAAATTTAGGTCCACACACAGTAGTGGCCCTTGCGCCGGTGTCTGTTCTCGTTCGTTGTACATACTGGTTATTTTCTTGCCTTGTTATGCTTGCAGCATTTTCTCTGACTGGGGGGAACTTTAGAAACCACTCAGGATAAAGTTCATTGATTACTTTGTACACTATGGTGCATTTTTCAAAAACTTATTTATCTGTAATAGTCAGCCACTCTAGTTCTTTTCTTAGAGGAGTTACGTGGTCATATTTTCTTGCCCCTCCGATGACAATCTTTGCGGCAAAATTTTGCAGTTTCTGCACACTATGTAAATGAGTTTTGTTACAACAGCTCCATATGTTAACACTATAATTCATCACACTAAGCACCAAAGACTGAACAACAATTTTTTTAGTTGATTTGTCAAAGTCCTCACTTATTCTATTTATGAACATCAGTATTCACATTACTTTCTTATTTAGTTTTGTAATATGTACATCAAAAAGCATGTACCTGTCGAAATAACCCCCCAGATTTTTTACATATGTGCTAGGGTATATGTGCACACCATCACAATTGATATAAGTGTCAGGGGGAATTCTTAATAGAAGCTGTCTATTTCCAATGAACATGCATTGCGTTTTTTGGGGATTTAATAGAAGTCCACTTTTGAGAAAATATCGTTTCATATCACGCAATGTATCTTCAGTGTTTGAGATGAGGTTATTGAGATTATCTGTCGTATCAGCTTGGAGAAACTGGGTGTCATCCGCGTATTGTATGAAAGAACATGCGTTTATTTTCTCAGCAAGATCATTTACGTATATAGAGAATACAATAGGCCCAAGAATTGAGTCCTGCGGAACCCCATAACCGACTTTCACTTCCTCATATATTATTATATTAATGGGGACAGATTGAGTTCTATTTCTAGTGTAACTTGATAACCAAAAACTATCAACATTGAGTTTAGCACATTTACGCAAAAGACTCATGGTTAACACTATCAAAAGCAGTTGATAGGTCACATTGAGTTAAAATAGAACGTTTCTTTGAGTCCATGTTACCAAATATTTTGTCCGTGATAACTGTGAGGGCAGTCTCTGTCGACAGTCTTGGACGGACACCGTGCTGCGTATTAGAAAGAAGGTTGTTGAACTCCAAGAACTGCATGAGCTGCCATGCAACATTTCTCTAGTATTTTAGAAACAACGGGTAAAAGCGAAATGGGTCTGTAATTATTTATATCATTACTATCACCACTTTTAAAGAGTGGGACTACAAGGGCATGTTTCCAAGAGGTAGTGACAGTGGAGGTGTTGATGATGCATGTTAGATAAAAGGCAATGAAATACCGTCAGAGCCTACCGAGTTTGTTTCCTTAAGACCTTTTAACGGGAAGAAGGGGGAGGAAGGAGGAGTATCGAGAGGGAAAGAGGAATAGGAGAGAGGGAAAACAGTTGGGAGGGAAGGAAGAGAATGAAGAGGAAGAGGAAGCATGAAAGAAGAGGAAACATGAAAGTAGAAGGAAGAGGAGGAGGAAGAAGGTGAAGGAGGTAGAAGTGTTTAGAGAGAAAGAGGAGTTAAAGAGGAAAAAGGAGTAAAGAAGAAAAGAAGAGGAGGAAACATGAAAGGAGAGAAAGCATGGAAGAAGGAAGATGAGGAAGGAAGAAGAAGAAGGACGTAGGAGTGTTGAAAGATAAAGAGGAGTTGGAGGAGAGGAGGAGGAGGAGATGGGAGAGAGGGAAAAGAGAGGAAGAAACATGAAATAGCAGGCAACAGAAAGCTAGCGGGATAGAGTCACGGGTAGAAGGAGATCGACCATCTTTTGCCTCTTCCTCCCGGGGATCGAACCCAGAACCTCTCGGGTGTGAGTCGAATGTGCCAACCATTGCGCCACGGAGCCACTAGAGAATTGCATGAAGAAGGAGGAAGAGAAAGAGAAAGAGGACTATGGAATTTAATAAGAAGGAAATCGTAGATGGAGAAGGATGAAGAAGAAGGAATGATGAAGAGGAGAAGGAGGAGAAGAAAAAGGTAGTGAAGAAAAGGGGAGGAGGGGGAGTGTATAGATTTGTTGTGAAGGGTGGTGATGGTGGTGGTGGTGATGGTGATGGTGGTGGTGGTGGTGGTGGTGGCGGTGGTGGCGGTGGTGATGATGGTGGTGGCGGTGGTGATGATGGTGGTGGTGGTGGTGGTGGTGGTGGTGGTGGCGGTGGTGATGATGGTGGTGGCGGTGGTGATGATGGTGGTAGTGGTGGTGGTGGCGGTGGTGGCGGTGGTGATGATGGTGGTGGTGGTGGCGGTGGTGATGATGGTGGTGGTGGTGGTGGTGGTGGTGCGTGTGCCTAGGGAAGCAGAGCCAAGCAGGTGGTGAAGAGGAGCAGGAGGAGGAGGAGGAGGAGGAGGAGGGGAGGGGTGAAGGAAAGGAGGGGCAAGGGACGGGACGGAGAGAGAGAGAGAGAGAGAGAGAGAGAGAGAGAGAGAGAGAGAGAGAGAGAGAGAGAGAGAGAGAGAGAGAGAGAGAGAGAGATTTAAATAGAAAATCAGACCACACAGACCCCATGGTCCAGACTAGGTGGTCTGTCCTTAAACCTAAGTGATTTTACATTAATCAGAAGGCTCCAAAACGTTGCATTTCTACTCTAGTTGATATTAAGTTGAAGGAAGTGACGGTCGAGCTTTTTTTTGAAGGAGTCAATCGTGTTACACTGGACCACTGATGGTGGGAGCTTATTCCATTCTCGCACTACAACGTTGGTGAAGAAAAATTTGGTGCAGTCTGAATTTACTTGTCTACATCTGAGCTTTACGCCATTGTTCCTCGTGCGCAAAGTGTCATCGATCATAAACAATGTTGATCTGTCTACATTCGTGAAACCATTAAGTATTTTAATACATTCGATCAGTTTTCCTCGGAGGCGACGTTTCTCAAGAGAGAACATGTTAAGGGTGGAAAGCCTTTCTTCGTAGGATTTGTTGCGCAAGGAAGGGATCATTTTCGTTGCCCGACGCTGAACACTTTCTAATTTAGCAATGTCCTTTGCATGGTGGGGAGACCAAAACTGTACCGCATATTCCAAGTGGGGTCTGACTAAACTATTGTAGAGCGGAAGTGTTACATCTTTATTCTTGAATAAAAAGTTTCTTTTAATGAAGCCCAACATTCTGTTCGCTTTATTTGCTGCATCGATGCATTGCTGTGAGAATTTGAGATTTGACGCGATTTTGACCCCCAAGTCCTTGACGCATTGAACGCTTTTGAGTTTAACGCCGCGCATTTCGTAATCGAACTTCTTATTCCTCGTTCCAACTTGAAGGACCTGGCACTTGTCTACGTTAAAGGGCATCTTCCATCTATCCGACCAAGCTGAAATTTTGTGCAAATCCTCTTGGAGGCTTTGCCTGTCTTCGTCAGTGAGAACCGAGTTACCAATCTTTGTGTCGTCTGCAAATTTACTAATGCGATTATTGAGTCCAACATCCACGTCGTTGTTGTAAATAATGAAGAGCACTGGGCCAAGAACCGAGCCTTGAGGGACGCCACTAGTGACCGGTGCCCACTCTGAGTTAAATCCGTCAATCACCACTCTTTGTTGTCTGTTGCTCAACCAATTCACGATCCATTGGTTTACTTGACCGTCAATACCTATTTGCTTTAATTTATAAAGTAATTTATGATGTGGGACTTTCTCAAACGCTTTCTGGAAATCAAGATAGACTACGTCCAGTGATTTGGTTACGTCATAAACAGTGAAGAGGTCGTTATAAAAGGTTAATAGGTTTGATAGGCAGGATCTTTTGTTACGGAAGCCATGTTGTGAGTCCCCAATTAATGAATGGCTTTCAAGGTAACTCACAATTTTGTCTCTAATTATGCTCTCAAGTAGCTTACCTACAACCGAAGTTAGACTAATGGGCCTGTAATTACCTGGTACTTTTTTGTCTCCTTTCTTAAAAATCCAATCCGAAAGGACGATGCCTTGTCGTAAGGACATATTGAATACAGTTGTGAGGGAGGAGAGTATTTCGCTCTTTGTTTCTTTGAGCAGAGTTGGATATACTTTGTCAGGTCCAGGACTTTTATTTTTTTTAAGTGATTGGAGGGTTTTAAGGACTTCATCGGGTTTTATTTCAGTTAGGCAATGCATGCTCGGGATTTACATTTGTATTGGTGTTGGTGGTAGTGATGGGAGGACTGTTAGTATTAAACACCGAGGAAAAGTAATTGTTCAATAGGTTTGCAACGTGTTGGCTGTCAGTCACTAGTGCACCGTCGCTGTTTGTTAAGGGTCCAATTCCACTTCTGATCGCCTCACACACACACACACACACACACACACACACACACACACACACACACACACACACACACACTCACACAACGAAAATGCATAGGTATTCACGGAGGAGGCTCAATGTAACTTATTTATTTTTGTTCTTATTGCATTAAAAAATTACCAGTGGGTTAAAATAGAAAAAAAGTTTAGGTATAAGTTAATTAAATTTGTACCTTTGTTTGATTTTTTTTCTTTCCTTTATGAGAGAGAGAGAGAGAGAGAGAGAGAGAGAGAGAGAGAGAGAGAGAGAGAGAGAGAGAGAGAGAGAGAGGGGGGGGGGAGGGAATGGAAACATGGAAACATGGAAATGCAGGCAACAGAAAGCCTATTGGCTCATTACGAGGTCGCCCGCTTGGGTGATTTAATCTGCTCGACCGCCACTTGGGGCTTGATGAGCAGATGAAAGCACCTCGATATTGAGGAGCAGATGAAAGCACCTCGTTATTCAGTTTACTCCCGATGCAGCGAAATGACTTTCGATTCTATATTTGAAGGAGTTGATGGTATTCGCATTTACTACTTCTGATGGAAGATTGTTCCAGTGGCGGATGACTCGGTTTGAAAAGAAACTCCTTCCAATGTCTGTGTTACATCGACTCGACTGAATGGGTAAACCGTTATTTCTAATTCTTGTGTTGGTTTGCAGTTCAAAGAATTTGGAGTAATCGACATTATTGAACTTTTTCAGATACTTGATGACTTGAATCATATCCCCTCGTAGGCGTTTTTTCTCCAATGTAAAGATATTGAGTCGCTTGAGTTGTTCCTCGTACGGTTGAGCCCTTAAGGTTGGAATCATCTTTGTGGCGCGTCGTTGAATCCTTTCCAGTAAAGCAATGTCCTTTCTGTAAATAGGAGACGAGAACTGTACTGCATACTCGAGGTGCGGTCTTACCATGAAATTATACAAGGATAGCATCACGTGTGGTGTTTTGCACTCGAAGTTCTTCGCTATGAACCCGAGCATAGTGTTGGCCTTGTTGTATGCTTTTTTACAGTGATTCGCGTGTTTCAGGTCACTGCTGATAGTGACTCCAAGATCCTTTTCCTCCTGCATCGCCTGCAGAGGTTTCCCATTCATGATGTATGTGTGGTTACTTGTTTCTGGACCCAATGTGCATGACTTTGCATTTGTCAACATTAAAGGACATTTGCCATTTTTCCGACCATTCGATAATGTGATTGAGGTCTTTCTGAATGATTTCGCAGTCGGTCTTTGTGAGGGCCTCTTCACCCACCTTGGTGTCATCTGCAAATCTCGATATTGTGGATTTCAGTCCCTATTCTATGTCATTGATATATTTGGTAAAGAGGATGGGTCCCAGCACTGACCCTAGAGGCACTCCACTAGTGACTAGAAGCCAATAGGAAGGCTGTCCGTTGAGTAGTACTCGTTGTTTTCTGTCGGTGAGCCAATCTCTTATCCACGCGATCAGATTGGCTCCAATGCCCGCCGAGTGCAGTTTCTTAAGGAGTCGCTCGTGCGGTACCTTGTCGAAGGCTTTCTGAAAGTCCAGGTATATAACATCACTGGGGATGTGGGCATCCCAGTTCTTATATATACCTTGGAAGAAGTCTAATAAATTCGTTAGGCAGGAGCGCTTGTTTCTGAAGCCATGCTGGGTGTCGGAGATTATATTATTGTCTTCTTGAAACTTAACAAGTTTATCTCTAATAATCTTTTTGAATATTTTTCCTGCCACTTATGTGCCCGTAGTTTAATGCAAGCTTTTGTCTCCTTTTTTAAAAATCGGTGTTACGTTCGCCATCTTCCACTCTTCCGGGACCTTGTTCAGTTGAACTGACCGGTTGAATATGTTAGTGAGTGGTTGAAGTATTTGTTGTTTAAGCTCTTTTAATAACCGCGGGGGTCCCGTTGACTTGTTCGTGTCGAGTTTGTCCAAGTACTTTTTTACTTTTTGGTCGCATATTGAGTCAATTTCCAGGGGCGTGATCTCACTCGGCGGGTCAGGGCCCTCGGGAATGGTTTCGATGTCCTCGACTGTGAATACGGATGCGAAGTTACTATAGAGGATTCTGGCCATCTGTTTATTGTCCTGAGTTACAGATCCAGTCTCGTCTGTCAGGGGACCAATATTGGATTTTACTTTCTTTTTCGATCTTATTGTAGGGGCGAAAAATAGGGGATTGGTCATAGATATAATTAATGAAGAAAGGGCACTACGTCTGCACCTCATAGAAAACGGGGGCTGGGTCGTTTTTTAAGGGGGACTCATAAATAAAACCCTTGCTCAACTTACAACTACCCACATCTTAAGCCACATCCTTATGCCTCCCAGCGACACATTCACTTACTAGGTCACGCCACACGCTAAAGTTATGTATGTATCTATCTATCTAATCTCTACCTACCTACCTACCTACTTACCTGACCTTAATTAAACATAGATTAGTTATATGGGTTTGTTCTTTTTGTTTTATTCTCTCTCTCTCTCTCTCTCTCTCTCTCTCTCTCTCTCTCTCTCTCTCTCTCTCTCTCTCTCTCTCTCTCTCTCTCTCTCTCTCTCTCTCTCTCTCTCTCTCTCTCGTTATTTTGGTCCGAAGTATACTGAGGAAGAGTTCAAGTGATTATCGCTGTTTTATGTCTGTCTGTCCGTATCTGTAATTACCAATCTATCTATCTATCTATCTATCTATCTATCTATCAACAGATATCTATTTCTTATTGTTATTATTATTATTATTATTATTATTATTATTATTATTATTATTATTATTATTATTATTATTATTATTATTATTATCATTATCATTATTATTATTATTATTATTATTATTGTTATCATTATTATTGTAGTTTTTTTTTATTATTATTAGTAGTAGTAGTCGTAGTCTTAGTAGTAGTAGTAGTAGTAGTAGTAATAATAGTAATAGTGGTAGTAGTAGTAGTAGTAGTAGTAGTAGTAGTAGTGGTAGTAGTAGTAGTAGTAATAATAGTAATAGTGGTACTAGTAGTAGTAGTAGTAGTGGTAGTGTGTAATGTGTATATTATAATGTACATGTGTATGTATGACTGTACGTGTGGCGACACCCGGTCGGTGTCGCACAACAGAATGTCTAACAACACGTCGTGCTTTTGGCCGTGGGAAGCTGTGATGAACTGACACTAGGATCAGCAAATGATGACTTTCATCAACAGTCATCAACCGGAACGCACACCCTTCCGGACGATCTACAAACAAATAAAACGGGCGAACAACGCGGAGAAGAGAGAGAAGACAGGTGACGGGCAGGCGAGCGGTGCTCTGCCGCCCCGCGCCCTGCAGCGGTGTGGCTGTCTCTGATTTCGTGCGTCTCGCTCACGTAAACTGTAAACCTTATGTAGTACAACTGTTAATATAGTTAAAATACATTTGCTATTTGTATTAACCTGAGAGAGAGAATTAAAGTGAACTAAAGTGAACTTATAACGGCTACCGCTCGGCCACACATCACTTAACTAAAAGGCTATTGTGTTGTCTCAACCACTTCAGTCAACTGGAGAACGCAGGCAACGGTATACCGGACCTGACGTGAGACAGCAGTTCGTATAAGCAAACGTAACACGTTACATTAACCACGTTAAAAATGACGCTTAAAAGTCGTTAACATAAATAATGTGCAGCGTGGTTACGAACTACTCCGAATTTATATCGCTCTCTCTCAAACGTAGCTTCAGTGACAGTGTGTGGGGGACATCAGCGCGCGGCTTTTCCTGCCCCAGTGATAGAACAAACTGAGCTGGCAGGGGTGTAGTTGAGGCAGGAACAAACTGAGCAGGTGTGTAGGTGAGGCAGGAACAAACTGAGCAGGTGTGTAGTTGAGGCAGCAACAAACTGAGCAGGTGTGTTGTTGAAATAGAAACAAACTGAGCAGGTGTGTAGGTGAGGCAGGAACAAACTGAGCAGGTGTGTAGTTGAAACAGGAACAAACTGAGCAGGTGTGTAGTTGGGGCAGGAACAAACTGAGCAGGTGTGTAGTTGGGGCAGGAACAAACTGAGCAGGTGTGTAGTTAGGGCAGGAACAAACTGAGCAGGTGTGTAGTTGAGGAAGGAACAAACTGAGCAGGTGTGTAGTTGAGGCAGGAACAAACTGAGCAGGTGTGTAGTTGAGGCAGGAACAAACTGAGTAGGTGTGTAGTTGAAACAGGAACAAACTGAGCAGATGTGTAGTTGGGGCAGGAAGAAACTGAGCAGGTGTGTAGTTGGGGCAGGAACAAACTGAGCAGGTGTGTAGTTGGGGCAGGAACAAACTGAGCAGGTGTGTAGTTGGGGCAGGAACAAACAGCAGGTGTGTAGTTGGGGCAGGAACAAACTGAGCAGGTGTGTAGTTGGGGCAGGAACAAACTGAGCAGGTGTGTAGTTGAAACAGGAACAAACTGAGCAGGTGTGTAGTTGGGGCAGGAACAAACAGCAGGTGTGTAGTTGGGGCAGGAACAAACTGAGCAGGTGTGTAGTTGGGGCAGGAACAAACTGAGCAGGTGTGTAGTTTGGGCAGGAAGAAACTGAGCTGGCAGGTGTGTAGTTGGGACAGGAACAAACTGAGCAGGTGTGTAGTTGGGGCAGGAACAAACTGAGCAGGTGTGTAGTTGGGGCAGGAACAAACTGAGCTGGCAGGTGTGTAGTTGGGGCAGGAACAAACTGAGCTGGCAGGTGTGTAGTTGAGGCAGGAACAAACTGAGCAGGTGTGTAGTTGGGGCAGGAACAAACTGAGCAGGTGTGTAGTTTGGGCAGGAACAAACTGAGCTGGCAGGTGTGTAGTTGGGGCAGGAACAAACTGAGCAGATGTGTAGTTGGGGCAGGAACAAACTGAGCAGGTGTGTAGTTGGGGCAGGAATAAACAGCAGGTGTGTAGTTGAGGCAGGAACAAACAGCAGGTGTGTAGTTGGGGCAGGAACAAACAGCAGGTGTGTAGTTTAGGCAGGAACAAACAGCAGGTGTGTAGTTGGGGCAGGAACAAACTGAGCAGTGTGTAGTTGGGGCAGGAATAAACAGCAGGTGTGTAGTTGGGGCAGGAACAAACTGAGCAGGTGTGTAGTTGGGGCAAGAACAAACTGAGCAGGTGTGTAGTTGGGGCAGGAACAAACTGAGCAGGTCTGTAGTTGGGGCAGGAACAAACTGAGCAGGTGTGTAGGTGAGGCAGGAACAAACTGAGCAGGTGTGTAGTTGAGGCAGGAACAAACTGAGCAGGTGTGTAGTTGATGCAGGAACAAACTGAGCAGGTGTGTAGTTGAAACAGGAACAAACTGAGCAGGTGTGTAGGTGAAGCAGGAACAAACTGAGCAGGTGTGTAGTTGAGGCAGGAACAAACTGAGCAGGTGTGTAGTTGAAATAGGAACAAACTGAGCAGGTGTGTAGGTGAGGCAGGAACAAACTGAGCAGGTGTGTAGTTGAAACAGGAACAAACTGAGCAGGTGTGTAGTTGGGGCAGGAACAAACTGAGCAGGTGTGTAGTTGGGGCAGGAACAAACTGAGCAGGTGTGTAGTTAGGGCAGGAACAAACTGAGCAGGTGTGTAGTTGGGGCAGGAACAAACTGAGCAGGTGTGTAGTTGAGGCAGGAACAAACTGAGCAGGTGTGTAGTTGAGGCAGGAACAAACTGAGCAGGTGTGTAGTTGGGGCAGGAACAAACTGAGCAGGTGTGTAGTTGGGGCAGGAACAAACTGAGCAGGTGTGTAGTTGGGGCAGGAACAAACTGAGCAGGTGTGTAGTTGGGGCAGGAACAAACTGAGCAGGTGTGTAGTTGAGGAAGGAACAAACTGAGCAGGTGTGTAGTTGAGGCAGGAACAAACTGAGCAGGTGTGTAGTTGAGGCAGGAACAAACTGAGTAGGTGTGTAGTTGAAACAGGAACAAACTGAGCAGATGTGTAGTTGGGGCAGGAAGAAACTGAGCAGGTGTGTAGTTGGGGCAGGAACAAACTGAGCAGGTGTGTAGTTGGGGCAGGAACAAACTGAGCAGGTGTGTAGTTGGGGCAGGAACAAACAGCAGGTGTGTAGTTGGGGCAGGAACAAACTGAGCAGGTGTGTAGTTGGGGCAGGAACAAACTGAGCAGGTGTGTAGTTGAAACAGGAACAAACTGAGCAGGTGTGTAGTTGGGGCAGGAACAAACTGAGCAGGTGTGTAGTTGGGGCAGGAACAAACTGAGCAGGTGTGTGGTTGGGGCAGGAACAAACTGAGCAGGTGTGTAGTTGAGGCAGGAACAAACTGAGCAGGTGTGTAGTTGAGGCAGGAACAAACTGAGCAGGTGTGTAGTTGGGGCAGGAACAAACTGAGCAGGTGTGTAGTTGGGGCAGGAACAAACTGAGCAGGTGTGTAGTTGGGGCAGGAACAAACTGAGCAGGTGTGTAGTTGAGGCAGGAACAAACTGAGCAGGTGTGTAGTTGGGGCAGGAACAAACTGAGCAGGTGTGTAGTTGGGGCAGGAACAAACTGAGCAGGTGTGTAGTTGAGGCAGGAACAAACTGAGCAGGTGTGTAGTTGAGGCAGGAACAAACTGAGCAGGGGGGAGGTGGGGCAGGAACAAACGGAGCAGGTGTGTGGTTGAGGCAACGACAGAGTGTGTGGTTGGGGCAGGAACAAACTGAGCAGGTGTGTAGTTGGGGCAGGAACAAACTGAGCAGGTGTGTAGTTGGGGCAGGAACAAACTGAGCAGGTGTGTAGTTGGGGCAGGAACAAACTGAGCAGGTGTGTAGTTGGGGCAGGAACAAACTGAGCAGGTGTGTAGTTGGGGCAGGAACAAACTGAGCAGGTGTGTAGTTGGGGCAGGAACAAACTGAGCAGGTGTGTAGTTGGGGCAGGAACAAACTGAGCAGGTGTGTAGTTGAAACAGGAACAAACTGAGCAGGTGTGTAGTTGAGGCAGGAACAAACTGAGCAGGTGTGTAGTTGAGGCAGGAACAAACTGAGCAGGTGTGTAGTTGGGGCAGGAACAAACTGAGCAGGTGTGTAGTTGGGGCAGGAACAAACTGAGCAGGTGTGTAGTTGAGGCAGGAACAAACTGAGCAGGTGTGTAGTTGGGGCAGGAACAAACTGAGCAGGTGTGTAGTTGGGGCAGGAACAAACTGGGCTGGCAGGTGTGTAGTTGGGGCAGGAACAAACTGAGCAGGTGTGTCGTTGCGGCAGGAACAAACTGAGCAGGTGTGTAGTTGGGGCAGGAACAAACTGAGCAGGTGTGTAGTTGGGGCAGGAACAAACTGAGCAGGTGTGTGGTTGGGGCAGGAACAAACTGAGCAGGTGTGTAGTTGGGGCAGGAACAAACTGAGCAGGTGTGTAGTTGGGGCAGGAACAAACTGAGCAGGTGTGTAGTTGAGGCAGGAACAAACTGAGCAGGTGTGTAGTTGGGGCAGGAACAAACTGAGCTGGCAGGTGTGTTGTTGTGGCAGGAACAAACTGAGCAGGTGTGTAGTTGGGGCAGGAACAAACTGAGCAGGTGTGTAGTTGGGGCAGGAACAAACAGAGCAGGTGTGTGGTTGGGGCAGGAACAAACTGAGCAGGTGTGTAGTTGGGGCAGGAACGAACTGAGCTGGCAGGTGTGTATATAGTTGAGGCAGGAACAAACTGAGCAGGTGTGTAGTTGGGGCAGGAACGAAACTGAGCTGGCAGGCATATGTAGTTGAGGCAAACAATGAACCTTTAAATGGAGATTACATGAATGTATGGCCAGGAAGGGAATTTGGTGGAACACATCTTCAGGAGCTGCCTTGTGTGGCTGTCTGGCCTTGTGTGGTCTCCTCATGTCCTTGTGTACACTTGTGCACACTGGATGTAACAGTCCACAGGTTTGAGGTTTTCACTTTTCACAATGTTTTTCATCTGTAGGGTGCTAATGTATATAATATCATGTGGATATATCTGGCCTCGTGTAGTCTCCTCATGCCCTTGTGTACACTTGTGCACACTGAATGTCACACTTACTCTACAGGTTTGACATTTTCACTTTTCATAATGTTTTTCATCAGATTTTTGTGCCTTACCTGTTGGTGTCATAATTTGGGTGTGTTGAGGATATCCGAGTTTCTATGATTTTTTAGCTATAAGTATTTTATTTATGGAAATTCTCAAGTCTGAACAGAAAATTATTTAAAGTTACTTTCAGATGTAAAGGACTGCATAGAGCTGTGCTAATGTTACTGTGACAGTGCAGGAAAGGGTCAGTTTTACACATTATTATCATAACAATGTAAACAATTATTCCAACAGCCTGATAGAAGGAATTGGAGACATTCCCACCCCCATCTCAGTGGTGTTCCTGCTGAGCTCAGCACTTCAGCCGCTGGTCAGGAGGCAGCAGGCAGAGCTGAGCTGACGCAGGTGCTGCTGTCTGAGCACCACCTGGCACTTCACTGCCATTCGGTGCGGGCAGTGCTGCTCATGGAGGCAGGGGATGTCATGCATGAGTTTTATTCACATATATTCTCAAAGGTAAAGTGTTTTTCTTTTATCATACATGTGTTGTATTTGTCATGCTTATTCTCAGCTTCTAGAGTTCATGGGTTTCATTTTACCTCTCATATTTAGAGTTTGTCTTATTACCTGACTATAGTTTACAAATCCTTGAAGAGTTATTATTTACCTTCACAGCTACCACTGAGGGCATTAATATACTTCATAGTTTAGTATTACAGTTACATATTTTTCTTGACGAAGTTTAACCTTTCCAGCCGGAGACAGGAGAGCTGGTGGACAGCATCAGTCTGACTCTGAGTCCACCTACAATACTGTGTCTCCCGCCTCTACCCAGACCTTGCACAACACTTCTCCGTATCCTTGCCCCTGGGAGGCACGGAGGAAGAGGTCTCCGGCAAGGCCTCTCCTGCCGTGGTGGAGGATGAGACGCAAGACTTGAAGGGTTAAAGAGTCTTGTTGCTCGAGGAACTGGAAGGGTCAGGAGGAGCACTGAGGAAAGGATGTGTGACCCAAAACACTCCTAAAATGCTACCTGTCCAAGCTTCTCGTTAACCAAGGCTGGAATACAGGCATTACATGTCCACTATCAGGCAAGGAGTTTTGTTGTTGCAAGGGTGATGCATTTTTTAATTCATCATACATTGTACAGCCTCAGCCAGACAGGTAAGCCACATCTAGGAGGGCAGCAGAGAAGTGGTCAGGAGGTGTTGTTCAGGGAAGATGAATGGCTGGTTGAAGGAAGGGATGGTGTTAAATACTAAGTGCATGATTATTATTTTATTTTAATTCCAATTATTGTACATTTTTTGTATCTATTTTGCCATTTTTGGTTTGTCAGCTGCTTAAGTTTCCAGATAGTTTTGTGAGTTTATTTGTGTATTTTGAGATGTTTATCATTCAGTCCCTCCACTTCCTTAATCTTCTGTATTGTATTTTGAGATGTTTATCATTCAGTCCCTCCACTTCCTTAATCTTCTGTATTGTATTTTGAGATGTTTATCATTCAGTCCCTCCACTTCCATAATCTTCTGTATTGTATTCTGAGATGTTTATCATTCAGTCCCTCCACTTCCTTAATCTTCTGTATTGTATTCTGAGATGTTTATCATTCAGTCCCTCCACTTCCTTAATCTTCTGTATTGTATTCTGAGATGTTTATCATTCAGTCCCTCCACTTCCATAATCTTCTGTGTTGTCTCGTCCACTTTCCACTTCTTGCTTTCACTTCAGTTTTCTCTTTTAGGCGTCTCAGGTGTTTGGAGGTGGCTCAACAGGCAGCTTATAGTGTGTGCACTCCTCCCTCTGCCTGATTCATCTCTTATAATAATAATGATAATAATGGCCCTGGTTGATGGAGCTTTTTGATATAATACAACAAAGTGATACAGCCACATCAGAACACAGAGGGTAGGAGTGGAGGAAGGAATTTACAAGAATGGTGTTGGTGGGGTGAGCTCTGTACATAAGTACAGGTGTTATCCTAATCCATACAAAAATAATAAAAATGTTATCCTAATCCACACAAAACTGAAGGCGTTCCCTCCACCAGGCGCCGTGGCCCGCCATCCTGCTGCTCACTGAGCCAATCATGGGGCAGTACAATAAGCTCTTCAACTTTTGTCTCAGCCTCAAAAGAATGACCAATGACCTGGAAAGATTCAAATTCAAAGGTAAGACTTACTCCTTCCTTTTTTATTCTTTATTCTATTCCTTTTTTCCATATTATACTCTTCATTCTCATTCTTCTTATTTTACTGCCACTGTCCCCTGTTTTTCACATCCATGTCTGCTCATTGAGGGACTCTGGGTCTATGTAATTTTTTTTCCTTGATCCTCTTTCATGGATCTCAGTAATAATAATAACAGTAGTAATGATAGTAATAATAATAATGATGGAAATAATAATAATAATGGAAAAGTCATAAGAGAGGGTGCAAAGACTTACAGAAGAGAAAATCAGTGAAGAACAAGGAGGCTTCAGGAAGGGAAGGGGATGTGTGGATCAGATATTTGCCTTCAGGATGGTAGTAGAAAAAATAATAGCAAAAGGAAAGAAACTATATGCTGCCTTCATGGATTTGGGAAAAGCTTATGACAGAATCGATTGGATTGCATTGAGAGAGGTTTTAAAGATTTATGGTGTGGGAGGAAAACTGCTTAGTGCAATAAAGTCTTTCTATGAGGATGCATCTGCATGTGTCAAAATTAGTGGAGAAACAAGTGAACATTTTGAAATAAAAGTGGGCTTAAGACAAGGGTGTGTCATGTCACCATGGTTATTCAATATTTATATGGATGGTGTCATTAGAGAAATGAAGGGCAAAGTTGGAGAAGTTGGAGTAAGACTGTTCGATGAGGGAAGGAAGAGGGTACTGAATTCAATACTGTTTGCTGATGACACAGTGCTCAGTGCAGAAAATGAGTGACCTACAAAATTTGGTCAGTGTTTTTTATAGTGTCTGTAATAGGAAAAAGCTGAAAGTAAATGTCAACAAAAGTAAAGTGATGGTTTGTGAGCGAAGTAGAAGTGAGGTTGTAGATTTTGTATGCCCATATAGAGTGGGAATTGAATGTGAAAAAGAATGCAAAATAATTTTGAATGGTGAAGAAATGGAGGAGGTCAATGAGTTTAACTACCTTGGATCAGTTATGTTTAAGCATGGTGGTATGGAGGGAGAGATAAGAGAAAGGGCATTGCAAGGAAGAAGGGTGGTAGGGTCTTTGGGACTAATCGTGAATGGCAGAAGTGTGAGCATGGAAGTAAAAAAGGATTTGGGAAATACAATAATAGTACCAACCCTCACATATGCAAGTGAAACGTGGGCCTGGAATGAAAGTCAGAGGTCTAGAGTGCAGGCAGTGGAAATGAGTTATTTGAGGAGTGCTTGTGGTGTGAGTACAATGGATGGAATGAGTAATGACAGTGTGTACGAGCATTTTGGAATGTTTCACAGGGGTGAAGGGAAGAAGTGTGGAGTGGTGGAAGAAGTGAAGCGACAGACCTTAAAGTGGTTCGGCCACATGGAGCGAATGGAGGAGAGTAAGATGAGCAGAAGGGTGTATGTGAGTGAGATAGAGGGAGGGAATGCTAGAGGACGACCTCCAGTGAAATGGAGGGATAGGGTGCAAGAGTACGTTGGGGAGAGGGGGAAAGATCTTTGAGAAACTTTGAGCAGGCAAGGAGGGAGTGTCTGGATAGAGAAAATTGGAAGCTCTTCTGCCGTGGCCATCCCCTGGTGGGAGCTCCTAGGAGCAGGCGTCAATGAAATGAATGAATGAATGAATGAATGATAATGATAATAATAACCTTACTCCATGAGAGTTAATTTGGTCCCTGTGGTGTTTAAGATTTATCATAAATTAATTTATTTGTAATTGTTATTGTTATTACTATTATGTTTTTCTATGTGTCTCTCATAGCAGAGTTAGAGGTTTCTTGTCCTTGGTTTTGAAAGGAAGCAAATAATTCAGACTTTGGATCTTGGCTGGGCGTGAAGGAGGATATGCCTCACACACCAAGGCTGCAGAATGGTGAGGCACACGGGGCCTGTGATATGGGAAGGAGGATATGCCTCACACACCAAGGCTGCAGAATGGTGAGGTACACATGTAATGCGGCGACTATGTCTGATGAACGAGCCTCCCATAACCCACTTAGCCAGTGGGGTACCTCCTTGGCCGACTCGGTAAGGAGTGGCTCTCCCGTCGCGCTGGTCACTGGTTCAATCCCAGGCAGCCGGCGAATACCCTGATCTTGATTAATTTCTCGTGTGTTTCGATACACGCAGAGGACGTGTAGGAAAATAGAAAAAAAAAAGAGAAAATAAACTCCCGGGGCATGACACACGGGGCCTGAGAGATGGGAAGGAGGATATGCCTCACACACCAAGGCTGCAGAATGTTGAGGTACACGGGGCCTGAGAGATGGGAAGGAGGATGTGCCTCACACACCAAGGCTGCAGAATGGTGAGGTACACGGGGCCTGAGAGATGGGAAGGAGGATGTGCCTCACACACCAAGGCTGCAGAATGGTGAGGTACACGGGGCCTGAGAGATGGGAAGGAGGATATGCCTCACACACCAAGGCTGCAGAATGGTGGGATGGGAAGGCAGGGTATCCAGCAAAGAGGTGATGAGAATGTGTGGTGTGGAGGACGTGTTGAGTGTGCTGAGGAGGCAGGGCTGAGATGGTGTGGGCACAAGAGGAGGAGGAGGGCCATGTACCCAGAATACCTGCGGAAGTAAAGATAGAAGGGAGGAGAGAGATCAGCTGGAAGACCGAAGAAGACCTGGTGATGGTGTGTGGAGGAAGACACGAGGAGGAAAGAGTGCACGATGGGCAAGAGTGGGAGAGACTCACAGCCCATCCAACCTCACACGGGAAAATAGGACATTAAATGAAAAGCAGACACCAAGTGGCTGCCACTCCACTCCCAGGCATGGCGTCTTGAGCCTCTCCCTGCACCACAGAGCTGGGAAGCCCCATTTCTTCTTCTCTTCTTCTTTTTGTTTAATGTCCTTATTTTCTTCTTTGGGGCTGGACGGGCCATGAGTCTCTCCCACTCCTGACAACCATGTACTCTCTCTTCCCTGGTGTTCATCCTTCCCATGTCCTCCTCCACACACTGTCTCCAGGGCTTCTTTGATCTTCCAGCTGGTCTCCTCCCTTCCACCTCTGCCTCCGCAGCTCCTCTCCTCCCTGGTGTTCATCCTTCCCGTGTCTTCCTTCACATGCCATCTCCAGGTCTCCTTCCTTTCACCTCTGCCTCCCTGACCCTCTCAGGCTAAGGTCATGACCCACGCTTGCTCCGGCTTGCACCAACGCACTCACAACTGCACCCGCTGTTCTAGTGTTCACCGTGATTCATAGTGCTTCCGTGATTTAATGTTCATCGTCCTTCCGTGATTTAGTGTTCACCGTGATTCTGTGATTTAGTGTTGACCGTGATTCCGTGATTTAGTGTTCACCGTGATTCCGTGATTTAGTGTTGACCGTGATTCCGTGATTTAGTGTTCACCGTGATTCCGTGATTTAGTGTTCACCGTGATTCCGTGATTTAGTGTTGACCGTGATTCCGTGATTTAGTGTTCACCGTGATTCCGTGATTTAGTGTTCACCATGATTCCGTGATTTAGTGTTCACCGTGATTTTGTGATTTAGTGTTCACCATGATTCCGTGATTTAGTGTTCACCGTGATTTTGTGATTTAGTGTTCACCATGATTCCGTGATTTAGTGTTCACCGTGATTCCGTGATTTAGTGTTGACCGTGATTCCGTGATTTAGTGTTCACCGTGATTCCGTGATTTAGTGTTGACCGTGATTCCGTGATTTAGTGTTCACCGTGATTCCGTGATTTAGTGTTCACCGTGATTCCGTGATTTAGTGTTCACCGTGATTCCGTGATTTAGTGTTCACCGTGATTCCGTGATTTAGTGTTCACCATGATTCCGTGATTTAGTGTTCACCGTGATTTTGTGATTTAGTGTTCACCATGATTCCGTGATTTAGTGTTCACCGTGATTCCGTGATTTAGTGTTCACCGTGATTCCGTGATTTAGTGTTCACCGTGATTCCGTGATTTAGTGCTCACCGTGATTCCGTGATTTAGTGTTCACCGTGATTCCGTGATTTAGTGTTCACCGTGATTCCGTGATTTAGTGTTCACCGTGATTCCGTGATTTAGTGTTCACCGTGATTTTGTGATTTAGTGTTCACCGTGATTCCGTGATTTAGTGTTCACCGTGATTCTGTGATTTAGTGTTCACCGTGATTTTGTGATTTAGTGTTCACCGTGATTTTGTGATTTAGTGTTCACCGTGATTCCGTGATTTAGTGTTCACCGTGATTCTGTGATTTAGTGTTCACCGTGATTTTGTGATTTAGTGTTCACCGTGATTCCGTGATTTAGTGTTCACCGTGATTCCGTGATTTAGTGTTCACCGTGATTCCGTGATTTAGTGTTCACCGTGATTCCGTGATTTAGTGTTCACCGTGATTCATAGTGCTTCCGTGATTTAATGTTCATCGTCCTTCCATGATTTAGTGCTCACCGTGATTTAGTGTTCACCGTGATTCCGTGATTTAGTGTTCACCGTGATTCCGTGATTTAGTGCTCACCGTGCTTCCGTGATTAAGTGTTCACCAAGTGTGTTGTGCAATCTTTATACGTCATAGGGGATTTTAACTGTAGTTGATATTACTTGAAGAGGTTGTACATCTTTCATCGGTAGCTTCATCGTCGCTTCACTGCTGAGCAGACATCACCGCCGCTGTGGAACGCTCAGTGTTATAGTTTTACTGCTTCCCGTACCTGTCACAACGTAACAAAGTATAGTATTTCAACAACAGCACACACACTGTTTAAACACAAACCCGAGTGATACATTATTATTTATTATAGCGAGCATTTTATTTATTTTATTACTATAGTAAACCACAACTCACTGTATTTTCTTGTTCGTTGCCAATTGCCAATCGTTCCTGAACCCCGCCCTATTTATTCCCAGGGGTATAATTACTCCCGGTACCGCCCGTTAAGTCTGAAATTTTCCGGGATTAGTGAGGTCAGCTAATCTTTTCACCGGCACTCCCTCACCAAGACAGTCAGGTGTTCACATACCCACCCATATCCCACAGCCACCGAGCGCTTAACGAAGGAAGCCACCCGGCACTCCTTAAATAATCCTAAAATTGCCAGGGTCAACACAGGTGTTCTATTTTAATCACCTTCCCTATTCCTCTTTCTCCGCCCAAACCCTTATTTCCTCCTCCTCCTTTAACTATTTCCTCCTCCTCCTCCTCTAACTATTTCCTCCTCCTCCTCCTTTAACTAAACAAGCCTCTCTGCCGTCCAACTAATTACCCCCCGCGGGACTCGACCCGACCCCTACCTAACTCCTTCCAGGTGTTCAGTTGAACTCCTTCCTGGTATTCAGTAAGCCACCCACGCGGTTTCTAAATATATCTTAACTAAAGTTTCTTGCTACAGAAAAAAAGAAAAAAAGGAATTGTAACCATGCCCAAATATTTCACTTGCGGTAATTGTTCGCAGAAATTTGCCGCGATCCACTTCCAACTCGGCGAGTCTAAATGTAAATATTGTGTCTTGGACTCGCGTATCCAAGCACTTAGCTCGATAAACGATGATTTGAAACGCTCAAATGCCCTGATATGGGAAATTGTGACGTCGTTCCCCGCCCTTCCCACTCCTGCTTCCTCCTCCTCAAACTTATATTCTGACGTTCTGACCCAATCACATACCTCCTCCTCCTCCTCTGCCTCGCCTGAACCCGCCTCCATCCTTAATATTCCTTCCGCCCCATCCACCTCCCTTCCTACCTCATCCACCTCCATCCTCAGTACCACTCCCTCTTCTCCCTTCACCACCCTTGACTCCTCCCCTATCCTCATCACCACTCCATCTTCCCCTTCCACCTCCAACACGATCTCCTCTGCCTCGCCTGAACCACCCCACTCCTCCTCTGCCACGCCTGAACCCGCCTCCACCCTTACCATTCCCTCCACCCCATCCACCTCCCTTCCTACCTCATCCAGTACCACTCCCTCTTCTCCCGCTCTCCCTCCCTCTCCCTCCAACACCCTAGACTCCTCCCCTATCCTCATCACCACTCCATCTTCCCCTTCCACCTCCAACACGAACTCAACCTCCTCCTCCTCCACTTCTGATACCACATCTCCCTCCATCCACACCTCACCCTCCACCCTTCCCCAACCACCCACTTCTGTCACTACCACCACTTCCAAACCCACCTTCGGCCGCGCTCCCTCTTGTACCTCGCGCCCTTCCAAAAGAAATCACAAGACCATTCTCCCAGCTGTCACTTGTACGAACCAGACGCTATTTCCTGGCATGGACAAACTGACTACTAGAGTCAACTTAGTTGGCGATAGTATGGTGAGAGGCCAACTTACGGAGTTTTGCGGTCGGAATACATTGACACGGCAGCGTTTCTGTATCCCCGGAGCCAAACTGGACGATATTGAATCAGCTGTCGATGCAGTTTCAGTAAATGCGAAGGACGACACAGTGTATCTGATCCATGCGGGAACCAACGACCTTCAGTCAACTCAATCTCAGGACCTGTTATCAAAATACTGTCGTCATTCGGAAATACAAGACCATGTCCCCTCACGTCATCGTCTCTGGGATTCTACCGCGAGTCAATACGTTCGCCGGATTCAACAACAGTAAAGCGTACGGCGTCAACACTAGTCTAAAGCAGTTATGTAAAGATGAAGGCGTAGGGTTCACAAATGCATGGCATCACTTAAACCAGCGCCCAGATTTGTTTTGGGAGGACGGACTCCACTTGAACGAGGTTGGTTCGGCACGGCTTGGAAGGCTCCTGAATGAGGCAGTTGAAAGCTTCTCGAAAAGCTATTCAAAAAACTGCAGGCGAGGGCAAGGCAAAGGCAACCCTTGATCAACCGAAACGTAGCGTCGATGCGGCTTGCAAGAAACTGTGTAACCAACGACGCCTCCGACAAGCGAACTCATACAACACGACGCGGCCAAACCAGGAGTCACATTTCCATTTTGTACACAAATGACGCAGTCTATTACCCAAAAAGGACGAAATTAGGGCGTATATTGCAACTGAGAAACCAGATGTGGTAGCCATCACAGAGACTTGGGCCAACTCTGCACACCTAGTATCTGAACTGTCATTTCCTGGGTACGAAAGCTTCCAAAAAAATTGAATGCACAAGAAAGGAGGAGGAGTAATTTGCTACGTAAAAAGTACGCTCCCTGCCATAAAAATAGACAAACAGGACGCAGAGAATTACGACTCTGTCTATGTGGAAATAGCTGCGAATAATAAAAAACTAACACTTGCGACCGTATACAGGCCTCCAAAACAACAGGCAGCAGACGACACTGCCCTGTACGAAGTGCTTCACTCTTTAACACAAAGTAAAGAAGCAATAATAATTGGGGACTTTAATTGCCCTAACATTGACTGGGGACAATTGACTGGAGATCAAGAGGGAACAGGCTTATAGAAATGGTGGAAGATTCGTTCCTCACTCAAGTTGTAACTCAACCAACAAGAGAAAACAATCTGCTGGATCTGGTATTAGTAAGCGACCCCGACCTCATTCGCAACTGTGAAGTTGGTGAAAAAATTAATGGTTGCGATCACCACTTAATCCATTTCAGTGTCAACATAAGTCACAAACTCGTAGACAATCCGTTAGTGATACCAGACTACAAAAAAGCAAATTTCAACCTAGCCCGTGAGCTGCTTTCCTCTGCGACCTGGGACCAACTTCACCCAACCGACAATACAATCAACAACGTGTAGAACAACTTCAAAGATAAGCTTTTGGGAGTAGAAAAGGCTACAGTGCCTACGAAACCCAGGCGAGTAAATGGTGCCGTAGATCCACCGTGGATGACCAGAGAAATAAAAAGGGCGGAAAACTTTAAAAAAAAGCAATTATAACCTAATGAAAGAAAATGACACAGCCGAAGCCCGTACACAGTACCAAAACAGCCTCAGAGCTGGTCGCACCCTTATTCGAAGTAGTAAACGCAACTACGAAAAACAAATAGCACGTGACATCAAGACTAACTCAAAAAATTTCTTCACATACATCAGATCGAAAAAGAAAGTAAAATCCAATATTGGTCCCCTGACAAACGAGACTGGATCTGTAACTCAGGACAGTAAACAGATGGCCAGAATCCTCAACAATAACTTCGCATCCGCATTCACAGTCGAGGACATCGAAACCATGCTCGAGAGCCCTGACCCGCCGAGGGGAATCACGCCCCTGAAAATTGACTCAATATGCATCCAAGAAGTGAAAAAGTATTTGGATAAACTCGACACGAACAAGTCAACAGGACCTGACGGTTTGTCCCCGCGGTTATTAAAAGAGCTTAAACAACAAATACTTCAGCCACTCACCAACATATTCAACCAGTCTGTTCAATTGAACAAGGTCCCGGAAGACTGGAAGATGGCGAAAATAACACCGATTTTACTTCAGCAAATCATTCCTCTGCTAGGGGTCGCTTCCACATGAGATGCGCTGCGCTGCCTCACACTGTCAGTTGCTGCGTGGACGCCGCGCTGTTCAGATACAGTCTCTGCTGGTTTGTTGTTTCCCCGTTATCCGAGATAGGAGCGGGCAGTACCTACCCCATCCCGTTATCCGAGTTAGGAGCGGGCAGTACCCCATCCCGTTGTCCGTGATAGGAGCGGGTGGCCTCACGATTTACAGTTTACCTGAGAGCTTGGTTTATTCCCCGTGATCCTTTGGGAGAGGGTTTAGTGCCCCGTTGGAAAGGCTGCCGCCCACCTGTTGCTTACTCACTCACGCCGGCTGGGCCACCGCCATGTCCTCATCGGATGATTGCCGCCTTTCTGGCCAGAGTGCGGACAAGAAACGGTAAAATTCTAGTGTTTACCCATACTCCCCCCTCCCCCCCATACAAGCCTGGGGACCTGGTGGGAATGCGGGGTTTCGGGTGGGGGACACGAAATCCGTCGCATTCGCGTATTTTTTAGTGGGGGGGGCGGGGGATAAAAACTCCCTAGATCTAGGGAAATTCCCTAAATTTAGGGAATTTTTCCTCCCACCATCACCAAAATAAGCGTTTGCGACGAATTTAGTGTTTCCCATGCAGAAACCACGCACTCAGTGGATACCCAGGCTTGTTTTGGGAGAAGCGTAGTGAACCCACCAAACGATGCTCACCTCACCATCTGGCGTGGCACCGGCGGCCATCTGTGCTCACATAAACGCCTCCACCACACTCATGCCCTCTTTCTCTAGTAGGTTGTCACCTCATCGCAAGGTTTCTGTCCTCCAAGTAGAGTCCGTGGCACCAAACACAGTGTATCTTCATTGTTTATCACTGACACAAGTAAAACCACCGGCTAGCCGTGATCCATCCAACATCGCGCCTTTAACAATACTGCGGCTTGTGCAGGAAGCGCAGGCTCTCGAACCTCTTGCCCGAGCTGTTCGAACACGTGAATCCTTACTGACCGGATTTTGAATCTGCTTCACGGGCTCGTATTCCCAGTATACAAGGTGATTGTGGATATTGACTCCACGCCTCCAGAATACGATAATACGCCTCCATATATCATAGTTAAAAAAAAAAAAAAGTACTTAAAAGTAAAGAAGCCGAATTAATCCCCTTCCCCCAACAATCTTGGGGGACCTGTGTGAACTCGGGGTATTTGGGTGGGGGAGCATATTTATACTACTCCAACCGAACTTTACGCGTGGTGGACCTGGTCTCACATGCGTGGGCTAATGGCTAACTAAGCGTACCATCGCTAACCTAGCGTACCTTCGGTAATAGTATTAGGTAAAGGTGCGTGTTATAAAAAAAAATAACCACACGTGGTGGACCTGGTCTTACATGCGTGGGCTAATGGCAGCTAAACTAAGCATACCATCGCTAACCTAGCGTACCATCGGTAATAGTATTAGGTAAAGGTGCGTGTTCTGAAAAAAAATAACCACGCGTGGTGGACCTGGTCTCACATGCGTGGGCTAATGGCTAACTAAGTGTACCACCGCTAACCTAGCGTACCATCGGAAATAGTATTATTAGGTAAAGGTGCGTGTTCTAAAAAAATAAATAACCACGCGTGGTACAGCTGGTCTCATGCGTGGGCTAATCGCTAACTAAACGTACCATCGCTAACCTAGCGTACCATTGCTAACCGGATCGTTGGCAACGCTGCTCATTTTGCAATGGCGTTGCCATGTAAACACATCGTCCGTATGTATAATATGCCCTTAAGTACAATATGGAGGCGTAATATCGTATTTTCGAGGTGCGGAGTGATTTTCAATAATTACCTTGCGTGGTTTCCGTACGCTGTAAAAAAAAACCGGAATGTATGAAATTTCCCTACATCTAAGTAATTGTAAGGAATTTCCCTACATCTACGGTATTTTTCAACCCCCCCATAACCCAAAAACTATGCATTTGCGACGCATTTCATGTTTACCACCGCATTCCCCAAAGTCTCAATGGCCCCCTAGCAAATTTTGGTTGCGAGGGGTGAGTATGGGCAAACACTAGAATAATACCCAAGAAATGCTCCTCCTCTCGAGTTATGGACACTCATTGGCGCCGTCCTCATGGTGGGACCAGTTCCAGGTCCCGGAGCTCTTCTGCCCATCGTGAGAAGGTGAGTCCAGTACAAGGGGCGGACCACATCCCTGTGCTGCGCAGCTTTGCCCAATTTCCTCCTCCCTCTCATGCCCCCACACACGATGAAGGAGATGCTGCTACTTTAGCCATGATTTTGAGTGCTATTGAGGACCTGAGGGGCGACATGGACAAGCTCAAACAGGAGAGACAACCTGTGAGTGCTAGTGCTGTCCCTGGGCCAGTGTCGGCCCCCTCTTATTCTGCTGGTGCTCAGTTGCCTCTGTCCAGTAATGCTGAGTTTTCTGGTTTTAGATCTATGCGTCTGAGGTTAGTAGCGAGGAGGGGGAGATTCAGGAAGATGTTCACCAGGGCAGTGTTTTCCTTCAAGCTGCTAAGAACTATGGGTCCACAGATGACAGCTCGGGGGAAATTGACATGCAGGTGGCCGCGATGGTGAACCATTTGTTTGACAATGGCATGCGTGAGGAGGACTATAAGGACATTTTGGAAGACGACATTACCAAAAGACCCAGTAATTGTCACGCGTTAACTGCCGTGGAATGCAACACACAGGTGTTGGATGCCTTGAACACTGAGGCAAAGAAGGCTGACTTCCGTCTGAGGGAGATCAGTAAGGACATTGTCAGTGCTGCTACGATCGTTGTCAAGTCTCTCACCACACTGGACAAAGTTGCACATGATGAGAACTTGGTGGTGGCACGTGAGGTGGCTATGCTCAATGGTGCTTTGGCATTGCTTGGGAATGCCAACTTCCGTAACAACTTGACCAGACGACACATCATCAAGCGGGAAATAAATCAAAAATATTCCCATTTGTGCTCGGACAAGGTTCCCATGAATAGGCTGTTATTTGGGGACGATATTTCTCAAGCCGCCAAGCAGATTGAAGAGGCCGTTTCACTTTTGGACTTCTGGCCCTGGGAAATTTGGTGGGGGTAAACCACGGGGCTTCTTTGGCAAGGCACCTTCCCGTGGCTTCTCGTCCAGGTTCCAGCCCTACAGACAATGCAAAGTGGACACCAAGGGGCACCAAAGGCACTCCTACCCACGTCCAGCCTCGACGTCAAAAAACTCGAGAGGCCGGGGACACAGCAATCCCCGACGATAGTTCAGGTGAGCCAACAGTTTGAAGCAGGTCAACTTCATAAATTTTTAAGTGAGTGGTGTTTGATCACGAGTGATCCTTTCATTCTGGATATTGTGGAGCACTGCCATCTTGATATTGATGAGGATAACATTGACCGTTTATTTGATGAAGATATTGAATATGTGTTTAATGAGGAAGAGAAAGGGATCATTTGTCAAGAAGTTGAAAAATTGTTATGTCTCAAAGTGATCAAGGTGACTCATAGACAGGCTCAGCAAATTATTTCCCCCATTTTCTTGAGGAAGAAAAAGAATGGGGAGTAGAGGATGGTGATGAATTTAGAGAAGCTGAACAAACACATTGCTTACAAACATTTTAAAATGGAAAACTTTGAGCAAGCCATTAGACTCATTAATCAAGGGGATTTTATGGCTTCAATTGACCTCAGGCATGCATATTATTCAGTGAAAATTGCAGAGGAACAGAAGAAATATCTATGTTTACGGTGGTCTGGAAAGATCTATCAATTCACTTGTCTCGCTAATGGTGTTTCGGAAGGCCCTCGATTCTTCACCAAACTTATGAAACCAGTTTTCTCGAATCTGAGAATGGTGGGACACACCATTACTAGTTTTATTGATGATACACTGATGTGTAGCAATTCGGTGGCTGGATGTTATGAATGCATGCATGATACTGTAAGGATGTTGCAAAGAGTAGGTTTCTGCATCAGTGTGAAGAAATCAGTCTTGGTTCCTACTAAGCGCATGTTTTTTGCCAAAAACATAAAAGTAGCGGAACGCAGACACATAGCAACTTATCTCGCAGACAACGTAACAAATAACAAAAGAAACTTTTTCAGGTTCTTTAAGACGCGCAAACATGACACTAACACAATTACATCACTTAAAGACAACACTAACACATTAGTAACCAGCCCACAACACAAAGCACAAATACTCAACACACAGTTCCAATCGGTGTACACACAAGAACACAACCTGACACCAAACATGCCACACAGCCCCTTCCCCCCGATACCCCCCCTTGACATCACGACTAACGGAATACAGAAATTACTAGAAGGACTCGACACAACCAAATCCACTGGCCCCGACAACATTCCCGCCTTCATCCTTAAATCCTTTGCCCCCATCCTTGCCCCCATCCTTCAGGCCATATTCACCCAATCACTATCATCCACCTCATTACCCTCTGACTGGCTTTTGGCAAATATTAATCCTTTATTCAAGACAGGTGACCGGACTGACCCAGCCAATTATCGCCCCATCTCACTAACATCGATTCCATGTAAAATTTTCGAACACATAATACACAAACACATAATGAATCACCTTGACACAAACAACATCCTTACTGACTCACAACACGGCTTTCGACCTAAACGCTCATGTGAATCGCAACTCATTACTACGTATCACGACATTACGAGGCTACTTGATCGACGTGACATTAAACAAGTTGACACTTGTTTTAGATTTTGCCAAAGCCTTCGACAAAGTTCCGCACAAAAGACTGACATTAAAATTGAAATACTACGGTATTTCAGGACCTATTCTTCACTGGATCACTGCATTTCTTACTAACCGGACTCAACGTGTTCTTCTTGACGGATCTTCATCTGACACTGTCCCTGTTTCTTCAGGTGTCCCACAAGGCACCGTTCTAGGTCCCTTTCTTTTCCTCCTGTACATTAACGATCTTCCACTGTCAATGCCTAACTCTTCCACTAGACTATTTGCTGATGATAGTTTACTGTTTAGAGCAGTAAAGACTACTAACGACTGCAGACTACTACAAAACGACTTGGACACCCTTGAGCGGTGGGAGCGCACCTGGCAGATGCACTTCTGACCAGACAAATGCAAACTATTAAGATTCCCCAGAGCGCACAACCCCCTCCATCACACCTACACTCTCCACAATTCAGATTTAGAATCAGTTCACACACACAAGTATCTTGGTATCCATCTCTCAACTAACTTGAAATTCAACACCCACATAGACCATATCAGTGCCACAGCCAACAGAACACTGGGGTTCCTGAGGAGGAATTTACATAACTGCACACCTGACATTAAACACATAGCTTACGACACACTTGTGAGACCAACACTGGAATACTGCTCCACTGTGTGGGATCCTTACACACACAGAAACATTGATAGGTTAGAACAAATCAACACCAAGGCGGCTAGGTTCATTACAAACAATTACACTCAAACGCCTGGAATCACAACATGGATCAAACAACAGATAACATGAACCCTCTTCACATACGCAGACAAGCACACAGACTTACACTTATGTACAAGATCACAAACACTCACATTGACATTGATCCACACTCATACCTACACAAGGCAAACAGTCAACATACTCATAACACACACATCCATAAATACCAAACATATCACACTAACACTGACGCATACAAGCACTCATACTTTCCACGCACCATACGTGACTGGAACAGCCTCCCTCATCAGATTTTAGACTGCAATACAATAGACTCATTCAGAAAACAAATACACATTCACTTGTCACCACAACACACCAACACTAACAATTACACTTGATTCACTTCCCTCCCCTGCACACCAGGCTCCCCCGTCCCCCCAACAGCCAACAAATATGCGTGTTATGCACCTGTACGGGTGCCCTGCGCATCATATATCCAGATCCAGAGTATCTTGGTAATATCATTGATTCCAAGACCATGATCGTCACGCTACCAGAATGTAGGAAAGCGAAAATATTGCAGCACTGTTCTCTTTTGGTCACGAAAGAGAGGGAGAAAATCAGGGAAGTTACGAGAGTGATTGGCCTTCTGGTGGCTGCAATCCCAGCTGTTGAGATGGGAAAGTTACATTATAGAAAGCTGGAAAGGGCAAAGATCAAGGCCTTGGACAGGGAGAAAGGAAACTTTAACAGATGGATGGCCATCACAGATAAGGTTAAGACAGATTTGCATTGGTGGATCAATGCACTGGCAGCTCAGGACAGAAAAATTTTCAGGAAGGCTCCGGAAATTGAGCTATATACTGATGCGTCAAACCTAGGTTGGGGCGGTTGCCTAAATGACCAAACTACTAATGGCAGATGGACACCTGAGGAGGTGCTTTTGCACATTAATGCTCGGGAACTCAAAGCTATTTTGTTCGCACTGAAGTCTTTTGCAAAACTACTCAGGGGACAGCACATCAAGGTGTTGTGTGATAACACTACGGCGATTAAATATGTGAATGAGATGGGTGGTACTAAGTCCCCAGTTTGTAATGACATCTGCATTTGTATTTGGGATTGGTGTATCAGCACTGATGCTTGGATCACTGCTTCCCACATACCTGGCAAGTGCAACATTATGGCGGACACGGCGTCCTGTCACTTTAATGACAGACACGAGTGGCAGCTCAATGGGGGAATTTTTAGGGAGCTGAGCCTTATATTTGGAACTCCCTGTATCAACTTGTTTGCTTCTCGCTTAAACAAGTAATTGGATTGTTTTTGTTCCTGGAAACCGGACCCAGAAGCTGCACACATTGATGCATTTGCACTAAATTGGGCTCAGTTTGACCTGGTTTACCTCTTTCCCCCAGCGTCACAGCCTTGGATGGGCACTCTCCTCCGGATGCTGGTGGAGCACCCTCGGGTCATCAAGGCACGGAAAAATGTCTTCTTGCATTCAACGTCGGCGGAGGAACACCCGATATTGAGGCACACCAACTTGATGGCTTGTCGGAAACAGCTCCGAGAACATGGCATATCTGCAGCGGGTACGGACATTATCACGGCCTCATGGAAACCAGGAACTGAAAAAAATACCGTCCTCACATCAACAGATGGTCACAATTTTGTTGTAGAAGGAACATCAATCCTCTTAATCCCTCTGTGGCCAACATCCTAAATTTTCTATCTGATACATTTCACAGAGGTGTGGGCTACGAGTGTGTAAACACGGCAAGGGGAGCTCTCTCTGCACTAGGCATAGTGGTGGACGGCTGCCAAGCGGGGAACCACCCTCTTGTCAACAGGTTCCTGCGAGAGGTCTTCAACTTAAGACCTTCTACACCCAGGTATTCAGAGACCTGGGACGTTAAACCAGTGTTGCAGAGAATTCGGACCATGGACCCGTTGCACTGCCTTTCCTTGAAGGCCCTGACGCTCAGAATGGTGATGCTGATGGCACTGACACAAGCAGCCAGGGTACAAACCTTACACTTATTGATGCTAAGGAACATTGCCATTGGCGAGGCTTCTATTTCTGTTTGGTTAGGGGGTAACATCAAGCAATGCAGACCCAAGTTTAATGTTCAGGCCCTTAACTTTCATGCTTATGCTCATGATGCTAGATTGTGTGTCTCTGTGACTCTGAAGGAGTACATTGTGAAGACTGCCAAACCCAGAAAGGAATTTGGAAAGGATGATGGGAGACTACTCATCAGCTTCATCAAGCCTCATAAGAATGTTTCCAAGGACACGGTGGCAAGATGGCTCAAGACGATGCTGGGCATGTGTCGGATTGACACCACGAAGTTCACTTCTGGCAGTGTTCGCCCAGCCTCAGCATCTAAGGCCAAGGCCTTGGATGTGCCGATTACCACAATCATGGCCAAGGCTGGATGGACACAAGAAGCCACGTTTGCTAGGCATTATGATAAGGATATTATCCACGACACTGATCCATTTCAAGAGGCGGTTCTTGGTTCGGTGTGATTTCTGTTTGTATGTATGGTATGTACGTACATGTGGAAGGACTGTTTTGTTTCCATAATGAAGAATGGGCTCTCTTTCATGGTGATTTTCTTTACAGCCATTAATATGGTGTGGCAATTGACAGGATTGAATTTATACAACACCCACATGGCTTTAAAATCTCATGTGGAAGCGACCCCTAGCAGAGGAATGATTTGCTGAAGTAAAATTACTGAAGTACATGAGACTTACCGTAGGTCAGTTGAAATGTGCTTCGGATTTTGCGAGGCAAATCACCTCTGCTAGAGGGGAGCTTTCACATGCCCTCTGCTCCCTCCCTTCGTAAAGTGGTGGGCCGTGGGTTTCCCAATGCAACCTTTACGACAGGAATAGCTGGGACACACAGGTTCATGTGGGTGCTTATACTCTTTGAAGTCTGACAGTGTGAGGCAGCGTAGCGCATCTCATGTGAAAGCTCCCCTCTAGCAGAGGTGATTTGCCTCGCATAATCCGAAGCACATTTCAACTGACCTACGGTAAGTCTCATGTACTTCAGTAATTTTCAAAAAAGGAGACAAAAGTGTTGCATTAAACTACAGGCTCATAAGTTTGACATCAGTGGCAGGAAAAATACTCGAAAAGATTATTAGAGACAAACTTGTTAAGTTTCTAGAAGACAATAATGTAATCTCCGACACCCAGCATGGCTTCAGAAACAAGCGCTCCTGCCTAACGAATTTATTAGACTTCTTCCAAGGTATATATAAGAACTGGGATGCCCACAATCCCAGTGATGTTATATACCTGGACTTTCAGAAAGCCTTCAACAAGGTACCGAACGAGCGACTCCTTAAGAAACTGCACTCGGCGGGCATTGGAGCCAATCTGATCGCGTGGATAAGAGATTGGCTCACCGACAGAAAACAACGAGTACTACTCAACGGACAGTCTTCCAATTGGCTTCCAGTCACTAGTGGAGTGCCTCAAGGGTCGGTGTTGGGACCCATTCTCTTTATCATATATATCAACGACCTAGAATCAGGACTGAAATCCACAATATCGAAATTTGCTGATGACACCAAGGTGGGTGGAAGGGTCCTCACAAAGACCGACTGCGAAATCTTTCAGAAAGACCTCAATCACATTATCGAATGGTCAGAAAAATGGCAAGTGTCCTTTAATGTTGACAAATGCAAAGTCATGCACATTGGGTCCAGAAATAGTAACCACACATACATCATGAATGGGAGACCTCTGCAAGCGATGCAGGAGGAAAAGGATCTTGGAGTCACTATCAGTAGTGACCTGAAACACGCGAATCACTGTAAAAAAACATACAACAAAGCCAACACTATGCTCGGGTTCATAGCGAGGAACTTCGAGTGTAGAACGCCAGACGTGATGCTATCCTTGTATAATTCCATGGTAAGACCGCACCTCGAGTATGCAGTACAGTTCTTGTCTCCTAATTACAGAAAGGACATTGCTTTACTGGAAAGGATTCAACGACGCGCCACGAAGATGATACCAACCTTAAGGGCTCACCCGTACGAGGAACGACTCAAGCGACTCAATCTCTTTACATTGGAGAAAAGACGCCTACGAGGGGATATGATTCAAGTCTTCAAGTATCTGAAAAAATTCAATAACGTCGATTACTCTGAATTCTTTGAACTGCAAACCAACCTAAGAACTAGAAATAACGGTTTACCCATTCAGTCTAGTCGATGTAACACAGACATCGGAAGGAGTTTCTTTTCAAACCGAGTCATCCGTCACCGGAACAATCTTCCTTCAGAAGTAGTAAATGCGAATACTATCAACTCCTTCAAATATAGAATCGACCGTCACTTCGCTACATCGGGAGTAAACTGAATATTGAGGTGCTTTCATCTGCTCCTCAATATCGAGGTGCTTTAATCTGCTCCTCAATGTCGAGGTGCTTTCATCTGCTCCCCAGGCCCCAAGTGACTGTTGAGCAGATTAAATCACCAAAGCGGGCAACCTCATCATCATCATTCATCATTTCATCGACGCCTACTCCTAGGAGCTCCCACCAGGGGATGGCCACGGCAGAAGAGCTTCCAACTTTCTCTATCCAGACACTCCCTCCTTGCCTGCTCAAAGTTTCTCAAGGATCATTCCCCCCTCTCCCTAACGTACTCTTGCACCCTATCCCTTTATTTCACTGGAGGTCGTCCTCTAGCATTCCCTCCCTCTATCTCACTCACACACACCCTTCTGGTCATCTTACTCTCCTCCATTCGCTCCATGTGGCCAAACCACTTTAAAGTCTGTCGCTTCACTTCTTCCACCACGCCACACTTCTTCCCTTCACCTCTATGACACATTCCATAACGCTCGTACACACTTTCATTACTCATTTCATCCATTCTACTCACACCACAAGCACTCCTCAAATAACTAATTTCTACTGCCTGCACTCTAGACCTCTGACTTTCATTTCAGGCCCACATTTCACTTGCATATGTGAGGGTTGGTACTATTATTGTATTTCTCAAATCCCTCTTTACCTCCATGCTCACACTTCTGCCATTCATGATTCGTCCCAAAGACCCTACCACCCTTCTTTCTTGCAATGCCCTTTCTCTTATATCTCCCTTCATACCACCATGCTTACACATAACTGATCCATTGACTCTGACCTCCTCCATTTTTTCACCATTCAAAATTATTTTGCATTCTTTTTCACATTCAATTCCCACTCTATATGGGCATACAAAATCTACAACCTCACTTCTACTTCGCTCACAAACCATCACTTTACTTTTGTTGACATTTACTTTCAGCTTTCTCCTATTACAGGCACTATCAAAAACACTGACCAAATTTTGTAGGTCACTTTCATTTTCTGCACTGAGCACCATGTCATCAGCAAACAGTATCGAATTCAGCACCCACTTCCTTCCCTCATCGAACAGTCTTACTCCAACTTCTCCAACTTTGCCCTTAATTTCTCTAATAACACCATCCATATAAATATTGAATAACCATGGTGACATGACGCACCCTTGTCTTAAGCCCACTTTTATCTCAAAATGTTCACTTGTTTCTCCAGTAATTTTGACACATGCAGATGCAACCTCTTAATGAGCCAATAGGCTTTCTGTTGCCTGCATTTCCATGTTTCAATGTTTCTGCAGCTCTCCTGAGTACATGGCCCTCCTCCCTCCCCTTGACATGAAGCACCATTTCTTTTCTGAAATAACTCACAACTACATGCACATGCATGAAAGAGCCAGGAAGATTTTTTTCTCCAAGATATTTTTAAGCAGGATTGTGAAATTCCTTATGGAGGAGTTCCTTCCTATTCCCTTGTTCCCATCTCATATTTATTTGCTTTTCATGATGTTGAAGTAAGGCAGAAATAGGGTCTCCAGGTCCCCCAAAATGGTCTGGTGGCTGGGACTTATGTTTCAGGTAAGATGCCAAGGAGAGCAAGACACAGTAACCCTAGTGACCAGATCCCCTCACTATAAATATGCAGGCCTGGGTTTGGGTCCCAGCCTAGGCAGTTGGCATGCAGCCCAGCCAGCTGTTCATCCTCTCTTTTGGGGTGAGTGATAATGGGCACCTGGGGAAACCTGGGGAAGGAAAGCTGTGGCAACCCGGATGTCACACCCGCCCTGTGTGTTGGGTTCCTTCCCACCACAGGCTCAGAGGGTCAGTGGGACAGAAATGAGCACCACCACCACCACCACACGCAACTATAGTGTAGGCTCCCAACTTTACCTTTGCTTACCTGGATGATACACCGGCCCTGTGTTGGGTTAAGGGCTCCCTCCCACCACAGGCTCAGAGGGCCAGTGGGACAGAGATGAGCACCACCACCACCACGTGCAGCTATAGCGTGGGCTCCCAACTTTACCTTTGCTTAATTTGCTTCAGAACTCAGCAGCTGGAATCTAATCCTGCACTGGGAGGCAGCGGAGGACGGCAGCGCTAACAACAACGTGGAGAGCCCCTGCACTCCGGATCCACCGCCTGCAGCTGCTGCATCAGTGGCTGCTGTGCTTCGCCCGGGAGCTGCATGACCACTTCACCAACATTGCCCTCCTCCCTTTCCATCAGACTGTGGAAAGACTCTTCGCTCAGTCATCACCATTCAACACAATAGCCACAGGTATGGACTACTGCCATCACCATCATTATTATTATTATTATTATTATTATTATTATTATTATTATTATTATTATTATTACTATTATCATTATTATTATCATCAGTTTTATTATAAGAAACAAATCAGGTAGAGAGAGGGAGGAGTGCACACACTATAACCCGCCCGTTCAGCAGCCTCCAAACACCTGAGACGCAGAGAAAGAGAAAATGGAAGTAACAGCGATGAGAGAGGAGAAAGAGGACGGGAGAATAGAGAAGACTACAGGAGTGGAGGGACAGAGGGGGGAAACAAATATCCCAGAATACACTAGAAATTAAGCAAATAAAAGTACTAGACTATACAAATAAAGATTATTTAGGCATTTTAAGATTGTATGTATTATAATTATAAAGGTGCTTTTTACTACAGAAATGCAGCTTATTATGCATATTGACCAAAACAATTACACTTGTCTTATTTTATGGAAGTAAGTGAATGTAGAATGAAGTGTGGATGGCAATCACTGAAGCAGTGGCTACACATGCAGTGACTCAGTGATGTGACAAAACCAGAACTTTCCTCTTTTTGTCACAGTCTATTCCTCCTGAGGTGAGAACACATCAGGAGGGCAGCTCCTCACACAGGTGATAGGGGAAGGGCACAGCTGCTCTGGTGCTGGTAAATGGTGGACACTTGATCCGATGGGGGCTGGGCAAAACATGGCTTCAAGCAGGAGGGCAGGAGAGCAGCAGGCAGGGCTTCCTCTCTGGTGCTGGTAATTGGTGGACACTTGATCCAATGGGGCTGGTCAAAATATGGCTTTAAGCAGGAGGGCAGGAGGGTAGTGGGCAGGGCTTCCTCTCTGGTGCATTGGGCAAAATCTGGCTTCAAGCAGGAGGGCAGCGGGCAGGGCTTTTCCTCTGGTGCATTGGGCAAAATCTGGCTTCAAGCAGGAGGGCAGCGGGCAGGGCTTTTCCTCTGGTGCATTGGGCAAAATCTGGTTTCAAGCAGGAGGACAGGAGGGCAGCAGGCAGGGCTTCTTCTCTTGTGCATTGGGCAAAATCTGGTTTCAAGCAGGAGGGCAGCAGGTGGGGCTTCCTCTCTGGTGCATTGGGCAAAATCTGGCTTCAAACAGGAGAGCAGCAGGCGGGGCTTCTTCTCTGGTGCATTCTCACCTTAGGCGGAATAGACCCTTGCAGCAGTTGATGGCTCCTTCCAGACTTGGGAAGTGTGGCGAGACCAGGCGCCGGATGCTCAAAGGTGGTGGTAACTTATCCCCGGAGACGGTTGTAAGTCACGGGTCGCGTCGCAAGTTTGCCCTGCCCCCCCTTCTCTCTCTCTCTCTCTCTCTCTCTCTCTCTCTCTCTCTCTCTCTCTCTCTCTCTCTCTCTCTCTCTCTCTCTCTCTCTCTCTCTCTCTCTCTCTCTCTCTCTCTCTCTCTCTCTCTCTCTCTCTCTCTCTCTCTCTCTCTCTCTCTCTCTCTCTCTCTCTCTCTCTCTCATTTATGAGAAATTAATTAGTCATCTTTATAGTTACCAGTAAAGCATATAAAGATGAAGTCTCTCTCTCTCTCTCTCTCTCTCTCTCTCTCTCTCTCTCTCTCTCTCTCTCTCTCTCTCTCTCTCTCTCTCTCTCTCTCTCTCTCTCTCTCTCTCTCTCTCTCTCTCTCTCTCTCTCTCTCTCTCTCTCTCTCGAGTTGCCGTCTTTTGCCAACTTCAGAAATTCAACTCTCTCTCTCTCTTTCTCTCTCTCCTTGTAACTCTCTTGATTTAGCAACTGTCGGAGCAAGACGCATCACTAAGTCACTCCTCATTTTCGTTTTCAACATTACTTTGACATGAGTCTTGATACCCTGTTTAGTATCACAGCAAACGAAGACCTTGCTGTGAATTTTTTGCAGCAGCGTCGTTGCATCAGACGAAATGGACCTAGTTGCAGCATTTGCGATAGGGTCATGACTCTTATCAAAGGCGGTGGAGATAAAAGAGTATGGAGATGTCCTACCCACAAAGGTGAAAAATCGTCACTACGATTGGGATCCTTTTGGGAAAATGCACATCTTCCCTTTAGAACTCTTGTCCGCCTTGCTTTTCTTTGGAGCTTTGATGTTCCAAATAAAACAACAATGGCATTCACCGGCTTAGCTAAGAACACTGTAATACAATGGTTTCAGTATTTCAGGGACGTGTGCTCTCACCATCTCCTACAGAACCCCATAATGATAGGAGGCCCCAATGTCGTTGTGGAGGTTGATGAGTCCGTGATAGCAAAGCGGAAATACCAAAGAGGTCATCTGGTCCCTGAGAGATGGGTGTTTGGAGGTGTCTGTCCCGATACCCATGAGGGCTTCCTGATTTTTGTCCCCAGTAGAGATGCTGCAACATTGCTACCAATTATTCAGCAGCATGTTCGCCCTGGCTCAATCATTCACACCGATGGTTGGGCTGCATACAATGGGATTGCAGGCATCAATGTCCAGCCGGCTTACATCCACCAAACTGTAAACCATACTGTTAACTTTGTTGATCCCATTACAGGTGCCTGCACAAACCACGTAGAAAACTACTGGAAAAGAGCCAAGGCCAAATTAAAAGCAATGTGCGGGGTTCAAGAGAACTTCGTTGAAAGTTATTTGGATGAATTTCTGTGGAGAGAGAGGTTTGGAGGAGATGGAATGGATACCTTTGACAATCTTTTACTTCACATAAGTCAATGGTATCCAACACCCTAACACACACACATACTTATACATAAGCATTTGTATGACTGTTTGTGCGAACGTTTAATTTACCTGTATGAATGCTGTATGAATGTAGAGAAAATACTTTTTACAAAACAAGTTAGCTAGATCATCTAGCTCATACCCATCCCTCTCCCTCCAAAAAAATTATAAGTACATTATTCTCCCCTTTCCTAGATGTCTTCTTACAGATGATGGACTGAAGATCGAGAGAGAAATAGAGTCGCAGCGAAGAGAGCATCAAGACTCATGCTAAAGTAATGGGTCACAAAAGGGTGAAATAGGGAGAACTCTACAAGAGAGATGATCGATGTGTTGCATTTATGAAGTTCGCAAGACGGCAACGAGAGAGAGAGAGAGAGAGAGAGAGAGAGAGAGAGAGAGAGAGAGAGAGAGAGAGAGAGAGAGAGAGAGAGAGAGAGAGAGAGAGAGAGAGAGAGAGAGAGAGAGAATAATTTCTCGAGACTTCATCTTTATTTGCTTTTACTGGTAGGCCTATATACAGATGACTAATTAATTTCTAAATGAAAGAGAAGGGGGGCGGCGGGGCAGGACTTGAGATGTGTGTTGAATTCATGAAATTGGTAAAAGACGGCAACTCGAGCGAGAGAGAGAGAGTGAGCGAGAGAGAGAGAGAGAGAGCTAGAGAGAGAGAGTGAGAGAGAGGAGAGAGAGAGAGAGAGAGAGAGAGAGAGAGAGAGAGAGAGAGACTTCATCTTATTTGCTTTACTGGTTACTATATATATGACTAATTAATTTATCCTAAGTGAGAGAGAGAGAGAAAGGAGGAGGTCGCCTATATACAGATGACTAATTAATTTCTAAATGAAAGAGAAGGGGGGCGGCGGGGCAGGACTTAAGATGTGTGTTGAAATCCTAAGTGAGAGAGAGAGAGAGAGAGAGAGAGAGAGAGGAGGGTAGAAGGAGGGAGGTCGCCTATATACAGATGACTAATTAATTTCTAAATGAAAGAGAAGGGGGCGGCAGGGCAGGACTTGAGATGTGTGTTGAATTCATGAAATTGGTAAAGACGGCAACTCTGAGAGAGAGGAGAGAGAGAGAGAGAGAGAGAGAGAGAGAGAGAGGAGAGAGAGAGAGAGAGAGAGAGAGAGAGAGAGAGAGAGAGAGAGAGAGAGGAGGAGGGGAGAGAGAGAGGAGGAGAGAGAGAGAGGAGTAGAGATAGATAGAGAGGAGGAGAGAGAGAGAGAGACAGAGAGAGAGAGAGATAGAGAGAGAGAGAGAGAGAGAGAGAGAGAGACTTCATCTTTATTTGTAGTGGTAGCACTGTGAAAATGGGAGGAGCTACGGCAAGGAAAGCGCGCCAGAACCAGGGATGGCGAGGGACCACCGTATTGAGCCTGTGCCGAAATGGCGACGGTCAAGATTTTAGAACTGGGGCAGTTGTCAGGCGCGGCAAAGAGGTGTGGGTTAGAGGTGAACAACGTATGCTATGTGTGTGGGTACGAGAGGAAGTTAGAGGCTCAGGAATGCATAATACGTGCATTGAGGAGTGAGATGAGGGAGCTAAGGAAGAGGTTTGACAGTGCTCAGGAGAGGCAAGTCCTGGGGCCTGGCAAGGGCGATGGACACGGACGAGGCAGGTGTGAGCACGGGTGCCTGATGGGGGGAAGAAAGGTGTGACATTCATGTATGGGTGAAAGGGGGGGTGACGATATGATTGAGCACATGCTACTTGAGTGATGTATATAAGAGAGAAAAGGGGATTATGGTAACAGTTGTGACCGAATGGAATAGGATGTTGGAGAGGGATGTAAAAAGGTTAAATGCATGCAATATTATTTCAGCTGAGGTAATTTTCAAAGCAGGCAATTGTTGTCATTCAGTAGAGCATGTCATCCTTCATCATCAGAAATCATTTTCAAGACTCAATTCTGACCTGTCACATTGCGTAGATTTTAATTGTCATTCTTAGTCAGTTGAGGTCATCTTGAAGCCAACAATTCTTGTTTCATAGTTCAATTCTTGTCATTCTTTCTCTTTTTGTTCCTCAGGTATATTTTGCAAATTGATATCATATTTATTTCCATTTATTTAATTTTGGGAGCAGGCATTAAGGCCAGGTTACCTTATATTTAGTTCAATTAGGTCAGATCAGGTTAGGTTAGATTTAATTTGATTAGGGTAGTTAGTTTTAATTGTGTTCAATGAATGTGTAATATGCTTCAGTTATATAATGTGTACTCGCCATTGCCAATGGAGCTTGGGAATAATAACACATGACTTAGTCATTCACTTTTTTTTTTTATTGGATTAACCCGCAGCTTGGGTAGATATTACAGCTTGATGTAGCATGTAACAGCTAATACAGCACAACAAATAAGTAATTACTGAGAAATCATATATACAGGAAGGTAGTTGGTGTGGAAGAGAAATGGCTACTAACTCTGCCCTGTGCACAGGGAGTGTTAAGTGGTGCCACAAAGAGATGCTCAGGGCTGAGAAATGTAAATCAAGTAGGGGTGCATTACAGGTGCCCAGTTTGTGAAAGAGGGGACAGGAAACAGAGGAAATAGGTAATTGGAACTGTGTGGCAAAGCAGAAGGGAGGAAAGGACCTGCAGAAGCCACTGCCTCAACAGACATTTTGAAATGGTTTGACTATAGTAAGTCTGCTGGTCAACAGAAAAATATTCTTAATGTCGTGCCTGGCATGGGCACTCCTTAATAATGTTGGTTAATTATACCTCAGTAGAATTAATTGTTGATCACTTAAACCAGAGAGTAAAATTAGTAGTTTATTTACGAAGTCTTATAAGGCACCGTTATCGCATACAGGGTTATCATCTGCCAAATAATATGGGCAGCGTGACTTTAAGAATATTACTTAAGGTAAATATATTTGTTTAAAGATTCTGATGATGAATTAAGGGTCAAGGGACAGGATTCAGCCATACAAGACTAAATTGTCGCTCATAACACTTAGAACTCAGTCTAATTATAAACTAACATGTAAACACAAGAAACAAGTAGCACCAACACACAAACAAAACCTATCAAGTGTTCCCACTAACATGTGGTAAAAAACCTGCTCATTCAGTCTAACACCACTCATCAACTTAATTAAGCCTTGAGTACAACTACTGAGTGTTTGCACTCCACTGTGGTTACCCCTGATAATGACACACACACCATTTGTCCTTTTCCCTCTTTCCTCCCGCACACAACCCCAGGGCATGCTGGCTTGGGTCCCGACAGCAGTCAGCCAGCCTACCATCAGACAGACTTACTTCGACACCTCTGTCTGGGGCGATACCTCGTATAAGAGTCCTTAAATATAATATTATAGCCTAGGTATATTGAACACTTCTATGTATGTGAGGCCGGTTATGCTATACGAACCAACAAGTTGGAGAGGATGACATGGAGCCAAGAGTGCAGAATGCTGAGATACATGGGGCATGTGAGATGGACAAGTAGGGTATCAAACTAGGTGATAAGAATGAGTGGTGTGGAGGTGGTGCCCCTCTTGATCAAAGACGCTGAAGTTAGGGTTGACTGAAGATCTGCCGGGCAGCATGTTGGTAACCCTCCGCCACTTGTCAATGGTTGAAAACTCTCAGCGTCTTGCGGTGGGAGTCGAGTCCTCTGGATCACCACGTACACACGCTGACCACTCGGCCACCGGTGCACCATATGCAATCTGCAGGTGTAAGCTGATATTAATTACATATTAATAATAATCGCCATATAAATTATGATCAAGAATGCCGAACATGTGGCCATTATGATTTCTTGTTTTGTTCTTATGCACATTCACATTTGAAAGTAATCTATTACTAACTGCAAGGTCTACATATATGCATACCTATACTCAGGAAAAGAAGTTTCTAATAAATTCCTGCCTGACAACTTGACCAGGAATCAGTCTGTTGTTTCTCACAGGCTGAACTGTTACTTCTTCTGCAGCGATGCAATCAGTAGTTGTGCAGGAGCATACAAGAAGTCGCAATCTTCATAGTCTTCTTGGGGTCATACTGCAAACTTCCTCCTGACTTATGTAGGCACCTGCACCTTGACTTGAGGATCCCAAAGGTCCGTTCGACAATGCATCTTGTCCTGTGATGACTTGTTGTAGCGCTCCTCCCCAGGTGTTGTCGGCCGTGCAACTGGGGTCATCAGGAATGGCTCCAGAGGATACGCAGTGTCTCCTGTGAAGTTGAAAATTCATTAATGCATTATTTATCATGAAATGCATGAAAACTATCTTAAAAATTCTATTAATATCTATTGCTGTGGTTGACATCTTTATCTCATGACTGGCCTTTTCACAAAGTACCCGAGTTACTTTATCAATGGCCCTTGATTGGTCATTTCCAACACCGTTTCCAATAACACCTTGAAAGCTGCCACTCGCAAAAAACCTTAGTGTAGCCAGAACCTAGGTGTGTGTTGGGAGTGCATGTGCCCTCCTGGTTCTCCTTTCCAGGTGGGGGCGAAACTCATCACAAAGCCTGATGATTTCCTGACGGGGAAATCTATACACCTGCAACAGGTGTTCATCACTGACATGTAGTGGGTTGAGTGGGTCCCGATATCTCCTTTCCCTGCACAGTCTTCGATTGAAAATGTATGCCGCAACAAGCTCCATCTGTGAAACACAGAAATAACTACATTACTAGACAGGACTAGAACATACGGTAATTATTTAAGACACATAATTGTAACCTAATTAAATGGCCCTTAAAAGGTAAAGAAATATCAATGTTATGGTAAGCTAATTAAATGGCCCTTAAAAGGAAAAGAAATATCTATGATGCTGTTATCTAAAAATAAATTGAGGACGTAAAGCAAATAACAATAATAATAAAGAAAGAAACATGTTTAAAAAATATGAGTACAGCTCCCCGAGCCAAAGCCTTCTTGGCTACACCTAAATCTCCACAACTAATGCACAAACCATGCATGGGTGACATTTATGTGACCCTTGCCACGTTGAAATAAAGCTATACACATGTATGGAGGCTATTACAGCTTCATGGGATAAGAAATACTAATCCAAGCCACCTGAGCCAAAGCCTTATTGGCTACACCTAAATCTCCACAATTAATGCACAAACCATGCATGAGCGACCTTTATGAGACCCCTGACACGTTGAAATAAGGCTATACACATGTATGAAGGCTATTACAGGTGCATGGGATAAGAAATATTAATCCAAGCCACCCGAGCCAAAGCCTTATTGGCTACACCTAAATCTCCACAACTAATGCACACATCATGCGTGAAAGACGTTCCTGTGAACCTTGCCACGTTGAAATAAAGCTATACACATGTATGGAGGCTATAAGAGCTTCATGAGATTAAAAAATATTGATGTATGCCAACCAGGCCACCGCCTAAATCGGCTACACTTAAATCTCCACAACTAACCCTCACATCATGAGTAAAAGGCGTTCCTGTGACTCTTGCCACCTTAATGTAAAGCTATACCTAAGTAGAAGTGCAAACACGTACCTTATATTGTGTATAGAGGTGGAGATGTGGATGAGGCGGAAACACTCCTTTAATGGCGACGGGCTAGGACGGAAACTGGTCGGATATAGCCCCGCTCCCGAGCAGTCAGGCTGAGGGGCGACCTGACGTCACAAGATGGCGTCTAGGACGTTTTTTGAACATCGCACGGGGCAGCACTTGCAACCACAATGGCGGATTTAGGACCAAATGTTGAGATACGACCGTTTGAGCATCCGCCGCCAGCCTGACTGCTCGGAAGCGGGGCTAGATCCGACCAGTTTCCGTCCTAGCCTCAATTATGGCACATGCCCCTGCCGAAATCACTGTGTTCGAAGCTGTGGTGTCACAGAATAGGGCAGAAATGCGATCCATTACTCTCCAGTTTTCGAGAGCAGCCATCACAGCATCGCCCGTTGCTTGTCCAGTGCCACTGGGAAGGATTGGGACTCCCAATAGCTTTGCAGCGCCATATCCTGATACCAGAACAGAAAGTCAGTCACCTGTAGCTGCAGCACCACCTGCCATTGTCTGCACCATCTTGCCATCCCAGTGCACAACCAGTGGCACCAAAGGCCTGAACAAATTTTTAATTTCTTTGGCAGCTTATGCACGATTCTTCATCCGGTCTCGCCGGAAGGACTTGCGGTTTAACACCACCTCTTTGCGGTCATGACCAAGGGTTTTTGCAGTTGCTGCAAGCACATGAACTCCTGCACGATCGGATATCTAGGCTCTATCCATCAAGGCTGAGAGTTGTCCATTCCTGATTTTCTTCGAGCTCCTGGTGCACTTTACTGGGGGTATGACAACTGAAGGTGGCCCTGCAACACAGCTGTCAGCAGCCTCTTCTGCACCACGACACTGAAAAGGGGAATGAATGGGACTGGAGCTGCTGGAACTTGATGTAGAGCTGGATACGAGTTCAGTTATTTCTTCCAGTTTACGCTTTTCAGCTTGAGAGCGCTTCATTCGCTGTTCTTTCTTCTCCTTGTTCTTCTCAACGTGCAAGAGACATGTCCTGTGTTGTTGCCATTGTGCCCCTGCGCACCTCCTCCTTCTGTGCTCCTAGAAACTCCCTGTCCTTGGCGATTGTAATCATTGAAATTGCATCTTCATGTGCAATGTCAAAGAGGCGATCAAGGGACAGAAGGAAATCATTCTCGTTCATCTGTTGTTTTTCTGTTTGCCTGTTTTTGTTCTTCTTTAGACTTTTCCAGTAATCATGTAGTCATACAACTTTCTCTCTTGCTTGCTGCACTTTCTGTATTGGAATACATGCTCGATCCCATAAGGTACTCACTAGTTTGATCGTTTCCGCCTCTGCTTCCTTTGTCGTCGTCATCTGGTTAAGATGGAGGAAAATAGTAATGAAGCACCTGTTTACATGTTGGCAGCATGCTCCCCATGATAGTAGACTCGACTGAATCAAATAGGGTGACACTTGTCATAGCTCTGGTTCCAGATGCCATGGTACCAGTAGGGGGTGGGGGGGCTTATTGTCAAGGCTGCAGTGTAGAACTGCTTATAGTAGAGAGGGAAGTGACTGTGCATCTGTCTCTCAAAGCATCACCCAAGCAACTACTGTAGATACCACGGCATATCGGAAGCAGTAGTGAGTCAGTGTTAGGCTGTTCCCAAATTCTACAGGATTTTTTTATGACATTAATGAACAGTGGCAGATCCAGTTTCAGGTGAAGGAGGGGCTAATATACAAGATGGGCGCCATACCATACCATATTGTGTTTGTATATATATATATATATATATATATATATATATATATATATATATATATATATATATATATATATATATATATACACACAAGTATTTGTATGATATAGATCACATGGCATGCAGAGTGGTTGCTAGGCTACATCTTATTCATGTATTTCATTATTTATTTCTAATAACGTGACATACAGAGTGGGTGCTGTGCCTTACTTTGATTTTATTTAATTTGTTTTTTGTGCATAAATTGGTATTTCTATTGTGTTGATTAGTCTTCTACTTAAAATGCTAGCCAAAATTTAATTATGAATTATAATTATAAGTCAAGAACCATAGTAACATAATTTTGAAAAATGTTAAACTTTAAGCTCATTGAGCGACCTCTAAATAGAAATATTTTTCAAAAATATTTTACACGGTGTTTTTTGAGCAAATGGAACATTCTGACTGCTCGTCCCAGTTGAAATTCATAAGTCGACAAATAAGTGTCACCCTAATGCATATCTACACCCTTGGAAATTATGATTTGCGTCATCAGCTGCATGTCATCATTCATTTGGGTGTAAATATGCATACATGTCAAGTGAGCTGTGAATACTCCATGCCATTTACTGATCTTGCACCTGAAAAAAGATAAAACACAATGCTCTTGTCTTGATTTCACTGAACACTTGTAATTCTGGGATATGAGAACATGTACCTACATAGTAAATGCCTAAAACATATTTTCATTATTATTGTTATTATTATTAATTATTATTATTATTATTATTATTATTATTATTATTATTATTATTATTATTATTATTATTATTATTATTATTATTATTATTATTATTATTATTATTATTATTATTATTATTATTATTATTATTATGAATGTATATTATACAAATGTTATATATCATTTGAAAGAGCATTTCATTGGTATTTCAAGAATGTATACATCTGTCTTTACAAAAATTATGGACTGGGAAAATAGAGAGAAATATGATATCATTTGTGCGAAATAGTAAAAAAATGTGATTGACCTTATATAGCAGTGCCAATGTCATATTTAGGTTTGCCATGCCCTAAAACATTGAAATCCATGCCTCATTTGTTGTTATATAATTTTTTTAAAATTTTGAGATATCTTACTGTTCTGCTTTGGTTCATACGCTTAATTTTCGTAACCTTAGTTTACATTATGTGGGATAACTTGTAACAGCTACGCTTCTCAGATGGCCATCATATCTCATTAAAAAGCTGAGATTCCAGGCTCTCAGAAAATGTGATATCATTTGTCCAAAAAAGTAAAAAAGATGTGATTGACCATGCCAAAAGATCAAATATCTTGTCATATTTGGTTTGCCATGCCCTAAAACATAGGAATCCATGCCTCATTTGTTGTACCATTTTTAGATTTTGAGATATTGGTCGACCGGGGTGATTCAGAGCAGGTTTTGACAGACTTTGATTTAGTTCCCATATTTATTGAAACACACACAAAAAAGACTATTCAATGCAAATATAAGTGAGTCATTGCCTATGTAATACTGGAGTTAAAACTAATTTCCACTGTAACTTATAAAGATACATCCCAAAAAAGTGTGGACCACATTGTACAAAAAATTGGGGTGATTTAGACAATACTCTGGGGTGATTGTTGACCAGCCTGGGGTGATTATGGACCAATATAAAAATCATTAATTTCCTTCGAAAATATTAGCTTGTCATATCCAGAGGTTAACAACAAATGTAATTTGGTTATGACATGACTTGGATCTCACAGTAAAAAAAAAAAAAATCATCTGCATTCCATATACACTCAGGCATGTTTGAAATTCCCAGTCTCTTGAATTCATTTTCAACTTAACTGTAGAAACTGTAAGTGACTTCAGGATCACTAACTGCACTCTTTTTAGCCCTTTTCAAGTGTTGATGCCTTTTTCACACACACAAAAAAATCTTTTCAAGAAATAGTAGACCCAATCTTCACCAGGCCTTTTGTCTTTGAATCTGCAATATTTTCTTATGTAATCACCAACTTAAGATTCTTCTTTCTTCTTTTCTGTCACAAACTGTTTCACATAATCACATAACTCACTAGGAGCAAGCCCAAAGCTCCATTTTGTCATTACTGTTAGACACTGCAAGTTGCTCTTCACACTCTTTTGGGAGGTTGAATGGATTTCCAGCACATTTTGGCTTATCAGATTCACTACCCTCAGTTGTCATCACTCACATTGTTTTTCAGATGTCTTAAGAGGGTTGTTTTACTGACTTTGAACATCTTAGCAGGATACTTACAGTGTATAGTTTGTTTCTAACACCTTGTATTGCATCTTTTAATCTTCGCTTTTGTTTCTGGGTCTTTGCTGTTTTTTCTTACATATTTTCTAGGCATGTTGCCTGTCACACTTATAATTGGTAGCACACTTAAAAATAGTCACCTCTAGGCTGCTTTCAGTAACCTGAATTGAAAGAAAAAATGTACATTACCAACTAACTCTCTCCCAATGGGCTTTACAGCTGGCCCATAATCACCCCGGACATGTTTTCATCACTGGGGTGATTATGGTGCAAAACTGAACATGAATATGAAAAAAGCAAGTGATGTTAGGACTTTTATGATAATTCCATGATAAGATAGAGGAAAAAAACTATATAGATTGCAAGTTTTAAGGATATTCTGCGACTCTTACCGTGCGTCATCACAAAGTTCACCGAAGCAGCTGTTTTTGTAAACAAAGTTCGCCGGACGTAATCACACTCAAAATGCAAGAATAGTTGCTCAACTACATGGGATATGCAAAACAGCATAACTTCCATTTATATAGAAACTAGAGCCCAAAGAAAGTAGGTGGTCCAAATCACCCTGGTCCACCTTAAGGTCCGAATCACCCCGGTCGACCTGTTCTGCTTTGGTTCGTACGCATAATTTTTGCAACCTTTGTTTACATTATGTGTGATAACTTGTAACAACTACGCTTCTCAGATGGCCATCACATGTCATTAAAAAGCTGAGATTCCAGGCTTTCAGAAAAGGTATGGCAACCTTTGACACTCTTTTGGTAACGATAAACCCCTCAGTGGCAGATCTAGCTCGAGGTGAAGGGGGGAGCTGAAGTACAAGATGGGTGCCTTACCATACCATATATATATATATATATATATATATATATATATATATATATATATATATATATATATATATATATATATATATATATATCAATTATTATTAAGATATTTTTTTTGTTATAATTGATTTTGTTATTATAATTGACTTTTTGTGTTTTTCACATTCATATTTAATTTGTTGTTAGGTAATGTATTTATTTGTGTTTATGTATAAAACATGGTTTTTCTCTTTTTTGCTGTGGGAATGATTTGGCCCGAATATGTATGAAAAGGTTCTTATACACATGATACCTGCATTATTTATTGATTTTTTTTAACATAAGGAAAGAAATGACTACTGTACACTTTTGAACAATTCTAATATTGTTGGATATTTACTAAAAAAAATATTGTGCATTGAAAATTATAAACACTGTTGAAAAAAGATGCAACAAGATGTATGAGCTTCAATTTGGCTACAAGTTTATAAAATGTAAACACATTGAATTTTAGTTACTGTCTGTGTAAAAGAACACTTTTTGTTTCATTTGAAATACATTATACACATGTGATATTTATGCAAAATGTAAAAGATATAACAGCCAGGATTATGCTTTCTTTCATCATTTAGATCAGATAGATGGAAGGCACTAAGATAAGTTTGTGGTATCAGAGGAAAAAATATATATATATATATATATATATATATATATATATATATATATATATATATATATATATATATATATATATATATATATATATATATATATATATATATATATATATATATATATATATATATATATATATATATATATATATATATATATATATATATATATATATATATATCTTTATATATATATATATATATATATATATATATATATATATATATATATTTATTTATATATATATATATATATATATATATATATATATATATATTTATTTTGGACCATTTTTATCTTTTTTTTTTCCTGTAAAGGAAACCATATCTATTTATTATTTAGAAGCAAATATTTACTTTTCCTACTAAGAAAGAATATACTGAATAAAAAAATGTTCAATGTCAATTAATTACATGCTACCCTTGTCTCTCTTAATAATACACCAGTGACCGGATGCTCAAAAGTGGTCGTAACTTAGTCCCGGCGATGGTTGTAAGTCATTGGTCCCGTCGTAAGTTAGCTCCATACTAGGACCGTCCTGCGACGTGATGCACAGCCCGGTAGCCGCGGGGTACTAAGGGTTAGTCCTATGGTTCACGAGTGAGGCGGTAGAGGGCGGGCAGCTCACCAGCTGCTGTGATTGCAACCAATGGAAATCATTGAAACAAAGAAGACAGCCAATCAGGATCAAGGAAGGTGATTGCAAACAAATGGCATCAGTGACGAAAACTACCGCGAGTAAGTATTTTTTCTTGTCCGTACAGCCAAGCTAAGATGGGGAAGACTAGTGAGTATTGGCCAGAGAGGAGGTTACCGTGCTGGAAATAACGATGGTCAAGAACTTTAGATGTGGGGCAGTTGTCAGGTGCAGCAGAGGTGTGTGTTTTAGAGGTGAACAACGTTTGCAAAGTGTGTGGGTACAAGAGGAAGTTAGAGGCTCAGGAATGCATGATACATGCATTGAGGAGAGAGATGAGGGAGCTGAGGAAGAGATTTGACAGTGCTCAGGAGAGGCAAGTCCTGGGGGCCGGCCTAGCAAGGGCAGTGGACAAGGGAGAGGCAGGTGGGAGCACTGGTGCCTGATGGGGGAAGCAAGATATGACATTCATGTATGTGTGAAAGGGGGGTGACGATATGATTGAGCACATGCTACTTGAGTGATGTATGTATATAAGAGAGAAAAGGGGCTTATGATAACAGCAGTGACAGAATGGAATAGGATGTTGGAGAGGGAATGGTATAGGATGTTGGAGAGGGATGTAAAAAGGGTGATTAAATTCATGCAGTATTATTTCAGCTGAGGTAATTTTCAAAGCTGACAGTTGTCATTCTTAACCCCTTCCCGGCAGAGGATCTATAATTTTATATAGACGTTTCGAAATTGGGACTTGTCGGCGCGTCTATATATAGACGTTTGCTTTCATTTGCCCACACTAGATTGTAGCATGGTCTATATATAGATGATTCCTTACTGCTAACAAAATTAACAAAATAAATCGTTATTTGACATCTCAAACCCCCCATACACTTACCGACATTGCCTCTCAAGGACAGTCACCGCTTGTGCTTTGTCGGTGGCGGATGTGCTATGCACATCAGCTAACACTGGGACTTTATGCATTTTTTTCCTATTTTATTTTATTATTAGTCTATCATGTCAAGGAGAAAGAGACCTCTTAAGCCAGAAGAAATGATTTCTTTGGTAGCTGAGGATATAGATGCTGATTTTTTAGATGATTTTGATGATTCTGACTCATCTACTGTCAGTGATTACACTGATACAGAATCTAAACCTTCATATAAATATATCAATATACATATAACCAATCAAACTTAAATAACATCTATATATAGATTCAAATGTTTGTTCAGTTTTGCGGCAGAGTCTATATATAGACGTCAATCTGGAATGCCCACTTGCGGGGAATCTATATATACACGTATGGATGAAAGTCGACAGCGTCTATACAGAGATCATTTTTTTTTTTGGTAGTACATACATCTGCCCTGCTGCCGGGAAGGGGTTAATCATCATAAATCATTTTCAAGACTCAATTCTGACCTGTCACATTACGTTGATCTTGTCATTTTTAGTCAGTTGAGGTCATCTTCAAGCTGACAGTTCTTGTTTCATTGTTCAATTCTTGTCATTTTCCATCTTTTGTTCCTCAGGTATATTTTGCAAATTGATATCAGATTTATTTCCATTTTTTTCATTTTTGGTACCAGGCCTTAGGTTAGGTTAGGTTGTCGCCTGCGAGAGTGGAGTGCTTTGTTCCAACCAACTGCAGGAGGGTGGTGTCAAACTGGGATATAGTCCAGCAGTGTTTTTATTATGCCTTAGGTCAGTGGGCGCAACAGAGACTAATCCCACCCAGGTTGCTGGCTCCAGTCTAAGAGATAGGCAATGGATTAGCTCTAGTGAATGCAGCACGCTCAAGGGCCAAAACAGATCAAGATGTGAGAGACTGATGAGAAGGAGGTGTTCTACAGTAAACTCGACTCTGTACTATATCATTGCCCCAAATGGGACACACTCATACCTTGAAGCTAGTCAATACATTGTTTAATTTGCATGTGAATCCTGTGAAAGGCATAATGTTTTATCATACATATACTGTACACTATACAAGCAGGATAAGGTTTTCTCATGTGCAGAGTTAATATAGCATGTAGTTTTCTTGTAAATTGTATGCAAACCCACATATGCTAGATTTTTTTTTCTATTGACAAATCTCTAATATGATATATAGTACACACCTTTCGTACTTACATTAATTGTTCCCATTTTGTTCCTTACTAGACTCCCTGTTTGGGGAATAATCACACATGACTTAGTCATTCACTTGTCTTTTTATTGGATTTCTTACCTAGATGGGGAGAACCCCATCTAGAATCAAGTGACGCCTCCAATCAAGACAGCAAGTAGAGAGTCCTTTAGATGATCTGATGGTTGGCTAACGTGGCATCACCAAGACCACACAAACCACTGCCATAATACTCTTGAGCAAGTGGCAAGATAATGCAGTCAGGTTGGCGATCCCGAGTGGAGACCACAGTGTTGGTGGTAGCGAGTGTTCTAAGTGCTAATCGGTTCACGGATAGAGAAAGTCATATCCGCCAGGGTTACTTTATTGGACAAAACTTACAGAGCTCATCACGACAAGGACAACACATATGATAGGTGTTTGTTTGTGTATGCGTTTGTGTGAATGTTGTTTGTGTAGGTTAACATTTAAGTGTTGGTGTATGTGTGGAACAATGTGTAACGGTGGACAACAAGAGAACGTGGACGGACAGTCAAAGGTAAACAAGTAACAAGAGATAAACAATTAGACGCACAAGAAACAGCGAGACGGGAGCACGAACGAAAACATTGACACAAAATAAGAATGAACAATGAGTCTATACTGCAACGCCCCATTTTCCGTTTTCACTGGAAGAGAGCACGCGACTGCTTGAGCGGTGGCTGCTACAAGTACTCCCCCCCAGTGACGAGGAAGGAGGAACGAAATCTTCCCAGGTGCGGGGGCGCTGTGGCAGACTTTGATGCGTTGCGGTGTGTAGTGTTGCGCGGTGAGTTGCGCTGAGTAGAGTTGCGTTGAGTAGTGTTCAGCTACGGTGAGTCGAGCTGGGGCGAGTAGTGCAGTGACAACAGCTACGGTGAGTCGAGTTGGAGTGAGTAATGCAGTGACAACAGCTACGGTGAGTCGAGCTGGAGTGAGTAGTGCGGTGACAACAGCTACGGTGAGTCGAGCTGGAGTGAGTAGTGCGGTGACAACAGCTACGGTGAGTCGAGCTGGAGTGAGTAATGCGGTGACAACAGCTACGGTGAGTCGAGCTGGAGTGAGTAATGCGGTGACAACAGCTACGGTGAGTCGAGCTGGAGTGAGTAATGCGGTGACAACAGCTACGGTGAGTCGAGCTGGAGTGAGTAATGCGGTGACAACAGCTACGGTGAGTCGAGCTGGAGTGAGTAATGCGGTGACAACAGCTACGGTGAGTCGAGCTGGAGTGAGTAATGCGGTGACAACAGCTACGGTGAGTCGAGCTGGAGTGAGTAGCGCGTAGGAGACAGCTACGGTGAGTCGAGCTGGAGTAGCGCGTAGGAGACAGCTACGGTGAGTCGAGCTGGAGTAGCGCGTAGGAGACAGCTACGGTGAGTCGAGCTGAAGTGTTGAGCAGCGATGAGTTGAGCAGCGAGGGGTTGAGCAGCGAGGAGTTGAGCAGCGAGGAGTTGAGCAGCGTGAGGTGGGCTGCATGAGGTGGGCTGCGTAAGGTGGGCTGCGTGAGGTGGGCTGCGGTGAGTTGAGTGGTTGGCTGTTTAATAGATCCTGGAAGGCTTGAATCCGCACTCCCGAATCGCGAACCACGTAGACGGGTCCTGAGCAGAAGAGTGGTGCTCTGAAGGACACCGCCGTAGTAGAGGAAGAGTTGCATGTCATCGTCAGGTATGAAGTCGAGCGGCGTGGAGATGGGCAATAGGCACTGGCGTAAACGCGCCGGGGGGCACGGCAGTCAAAGAGTGCGTCGAGGGAACTGCGTGTGAAGGCGCTAGCTGACAGCGTGTCAGGGGCCTCGGCAGTCGGTGAGAGTAGAACGACTGCGTGTATTAATGGCGCCAGCTGCCAGCGTGTCATGGGCCTCGGCAGTCCGTGAGGGCGTCGAATGACTGCGTGGTAAGGCGCTAGATGCCAGCGTGCCAGGGACCACAGCCGGTTGAGAATTGAGGGGCGCAAGCATGTGCCAGGAGCCGCGGCAGTCGTGAGTGCGTCGAACGACTGCGTGGGAAGGCGCTAGATGCCAGCGAGCCGGGGGCCACAGCGAGTTGAAAAGTTAGGGGCGCTAGCATGTGCCAGGAGCCGCGGCAGTCCGTGAGAGTAAAACGAACTGCGTGTACTGTAGGCGCTGGCACGTGCCAGGGGCCTCTGTGGCTCGGGGAGTGAACCAGTGTTCAAAAAGGCACTGTAACACAACACTAAACGCTTAGTGGGTAACACTGTGACACTAACTGTTGCTGGGGACGTGCTGCACTGAACTGTTGCTGGACACACTGCACTGTACACAAAGATCCACAAGTGTAGGATAATCCAAGAGGGCGGTGGTAGATCCAGGAGGCGGTGGTTAATCCAGGGGGCAGCTAGTAATCCCAGTGGGGTGTCACACTGTGTTTGCGTGTCTCTGAGTCTGTGTGGTGTGTGGCGGCGTATACACTGAGTCTGTATGGCGTGTACACCGAGTCTGTGTGTGGCGTGTACACTGTGTGGCACTGTGTCTCAGTAATGTGTCGCACTGTGTTTGAGTGTTCACTGAGTCTGTGTAGCGTGTCACACGATGTGCGTGTCTCAGTCGCCGGACCAGCAGAAAAGCAGGGAGGAGGAGGGGTGGGGGTGGGTGGGTGAGCGCCGAGAGGAGCACTGTGGGGCACAGAAGATGCCAGAAGGGCGCTGAAGATGCCTGGAGGAGGCGCACAAAGGGTGCCTGGAAGAGGCGCACAGAGGGTGCCCGGAAGAGGCGCGCAGAGGGTGCCTGGAAGAGGCGCGCAGAGGGTGCCTGGAAGAGGCGCACAGAGGGTGCCTGGAAGAGGCGCACAGAGGGTGCCTGGAAGAGGCGCACAGAGGGTGCCTGGAAGAGGCGCACAGAGGGTGCCTGGAAGAGGCGCACAGAGGGTGCCTGGAAGAGGCGCACAGAGGGTGCCTGGAGGAGGCACAGAGGGTGCCTGGAGGAGGCACAGAGGGTGCCTGGAGGAGGCACAGAGGGTGCCTGGAGGAGGCACAGAGGGTGCCTGGAGGAGGCACAGAGGGTGCCTGGGGAAGGCGCAGAAGGCGCCTAGAGGAGGGCGGGGGAAAACCCTGAAGGTGGCAACTACGCCTATGGCGTAATGTTTCTCCCGACCTGAGTGCTCAGCCCCACGAACCCCGAATGGAGGTGAGGATTTTTGCCCCAGGAGAGGGCGGACGAATGGACAAGTTACCCTGCCCAGGTCCTCCACTCTAGGAGAGAGTGCCCTTAAAACGGCACCGGCTATAAGCCACCTTGAACCATAGCAACACTCCGGGATCACCAATTGTTGGTGGTAGCGAGTGTTCTAAGTGCTAATCGGTTCACGGATAGAGAAAGTCATATCCGCCAGGGTTACTTTATTGGACAAAACTTACAGAGCTCATCACGACAAGGACAACACATATGATAGGTGTTTGTTTGTGTATGCGTTTGTGTGAATGTTGTTTGTGTAGGTTAACATTTAAGTGTTGGTGTATGTGTGGAACAATGTGTAACGGTGGACAACAAGAGAACGTGGACGGACAGTCAAAGGTAAACAAGTAACAAGAGATAAACAATTAGACGCACAAGAAACAGCGAGACGGGAGCACGAACGAAAACATTGACACAAAATAAGAATGAACAATGAGTCTATACTGCAACGCCCCATTTTCCGTTTTCACTGGAAGAGAGCACGCGACTGCTTGAGCGGTGGCTGCTACAACAGGACAGGACACAATTTTACAAATCAAAGTCATACTCAACAACCCTAAGTCAATCAAAATCATACAAAATTTGACCAAGAGAAGTGTCGAGATGCCGTTTAAAAGCATTAACAGAATTCACTACGACAACTGATTCAGGTCAATTATTCCAAATGCTAATGACCCGCACTGAGAAGAAACGAGCTCGAACATCAGTGTTGTAACGAGGAACAAAAAGCTTGAAGGAGTGGCCCCTTTTGCCTCTGTTGTGATTATCAACCAAGAGGTGACCTAGATTAGGACAAAACCCTTTCATAATGTAGAACACCATAATAAGATCAGCTCTGCTCAACCTTTCTTTAATGGAGTAAAGACTCAATCTAGCGAGACATTCACTATATGGCAGATCATGAAAACCTGTAATTTTCTTTGTTCACCTCCTCTGAATATTTTCTAAAAGCCTAATGTCTTCTGTATAGCCAGTGAACCAAACCACAGAGGCAAAGTCCAAGATAGGGCAAATATGAGAGATGAAAACTGCCTTCATGAAATCAGGAGATCTGCAAAGGGTACCCTTTAAAATACTGTAACCAATGCCTCCAGCCTTGCCAGTGATTTCTCTCACATGCAAGTGAAATTTTAGGGAGGAATCCACCCTGACCCCAAGATCCTTATAGTTATCTACATCTTGTAAGGCTTGGGTTCCCATAAAATATGGTAAAGGAACAGGAGCATCAAGGAAATTCCTACAAAAGTTCATTCTGGCACATTTACGAACCGAGAAAGATAAACCACAAGAACTGCTTGTGTTGTAAAGAGCGTTAATGTCTCTCTGCAAAATACTGTGAGAAATTAAATAGTTAGACTTAGAAATTGCAGTAGCTAGGTATAATTTTAGATTATCAGCAAATAAGCAAAACTTACAATTTAGTTCTGAAACAACATGATTGATGTAGAGAAAAAGCAAGGGACCAATTACCGGCCCTAGGGGAACACCACTCCTTACATCCGCTTTATAACTCTCACTACCATGGACAACTACTTGGATCTTTCTGCCACTTAAATAGTCTTTCAGCCATCCCAGCAAACACCCCCCAATCCCAACACTAGACAGCATTGTGAGTAACAATCTATGATTAACAACATCGAAAGCTTTCTTGAAATAAAAAAATATCATAACCACTGACATACGACTATCATAGAAATGAGTCACATAGTCATTGGTATATAACAGTTGCTCAAAAACTGATCTCCCCGATCTAAAACCATACTGATACAGGGAAAGTAAATTATTATCTTTCATTTGAAATTTTATAATTTTCTGTGGTAAAGATCAAATCCAATATATTGTTGGATCGAAGATAAGTAGCCTGCTTGACCCACTGTATAAGACCCATAGAACTAAAAAAAAATCAAGAAATTGCTCACCAAGTAAAGAACTACCAACAGGAACGTCAGAGGACCAATCAATGGAGGGCAGGTTAAAATCCCCAGCCAGAATAAGTTCTGTACCCTCACAAACAGACTCAAGGTAGGAGATGAGAGCTCTATATTGTCCACCAAAGAATTACTTAATTGGAGGTCTGTAAACAACCAAGACAGTAACACCAAAATCCGGCAAACATACCCCAACTGTGTTGGGATGATCATTAAAGGTTCTACCAACCTTAATGTCATTCCTAATATAAATTCCAACACCATGTTTTCTTAGGTTAGAAGGAGAATCATTTCTAAAGAAATTGTAACCAGCTATACTGACAACAGAGTCACTGATGGCAGAATTAGGCCATGTCTCACACACACAATATAAGGCTACATTACAGCTAGACAGTAAATCTACTAACAAGCTTATTTTATTCATCAAACAATTTAAATTCAAAAGAACAAAAGTAATAAAAAAATTATATACAAGGACGTTAATAACAGTATTGTTGTGCTGGAAGCTTCCCCCGGGGTCCATGGGCCTCTAGAAGGCTCCGGGAGGAGCGAGCAGGGGGGCGGGGAGCAAGGCGAGCCGTCCGCGCCCCGTGGGGCGCGGCCAGACGCCAGGCGGAAAGTGTTGCCAACTCGCATATATTTTTGCTATATGTTCTTGTATGATCTAAAATATACTGTAACATTCTAGACTATACTTTTCTGGATATATATAGGAGAAGAGGGCGAGAGAGTCCCAGTCCCAGTCATAGTAAGCTAGTGGTAAGTGAAGAGTCAGAGTGAAGTGTACTACTAAGGAAGAATATTAAACTACAGAAGCTGTGTAAAGTGTTTACATATCTCCCTCCCACGGAGTCTCCTGACGGCGACACGAAACTCAAGTACACGTCCGGCATAACATTGGCGTCAGGAGTGTAGCCATTTGTTTTTTCGCCATGGAGACTCGTTCCCAAGCTGCCCAGAGGGATGACATGTTGACTGAACTTTTGGAAGCCTTGAGACTACAGGGGGAGAAACAAGAAAGAGCACACCAAGAACTCAAAGAACAACAAGAAAGAGCACAGCAACAACAAGAAAGAACACTCCAAGAACTCAAAGAACAACAAGAAAAAGCACACCAAGAACTCAAAGAACAAAAAGAAAGAGCACAGCAGCAACAAGAAGGAACACTCCAAGAACTCAAAGAACAACAAAAAAGAGCACAGCAACAACAAGAAAGAGCACAGCAACAACAAGAAGGAACACTCAAAGAACTCAAAGAACAACAAGAAAGAGCACAGCAACAACAAGAAGGAACACTCCAAGAACTCAAAGAACAGCTAGAAGATCGCGTCACAGGATTACAGCAACAGCTACAAGCAGTACAAGATGGAAGTGAGTCAGTGCGAAGAGAAATGACTGATGTGACCACGAACTTGGGACAACGCCTGACAGACGTGAAGAAAGAACACACAAATCTTCAACAATGAATGGAGGTGGTACGGGAGACGACACACAAAGAAATATTAGAAGTAAGTGACAGAGTGAAGGCCCTTGAAGACTGCTTGGCTGGAAACGGACAGCCAGTGCCTGCAGGGGCTAGTTGTACCCATGATGCTTCTCCTACGCAAGTCCGGGGTAGTTTGAGCCCTGTTTCGCCTGAGTTTATCCCCGCAAGAAGTTTCGCTAGCCCCATGAGTCTGCTGGGTTCGCCTGTTAGAAAGAAGCCTCAGGAGTTTGATGGCAAGGTCTCCTGGGAGGCTTACCGCGCTCAGTTTGAGCTGTTGGCAGCCCGGAACGGATGGGATGACCAAGAATGCGCGGTACAGCTGGCCACTAGCCTGAAAGGGGCGGCGCTGGAGGTCCTTGCTCAGCTCGACAATGCGACAAAGGGGAGCTACAGCGGGCTGGCACAGGCGCTGAAGCAACGATATGGGACCAAGCACCAGAACGAGCTCTTCAGGGTTAGGTTCAGAACCCGCAACAGGAAGCGCGGCGAGTCTCTTCAGGAACTCGCTCAGGACCTTGAGAGCATGGCGCACAAGGCATACCCAGGTGCCACCTCTGACCTGCTGACGGTTTTGTTGCGTGATCAATTCATCGATGCCCTGGACAGCCCTCAGCTGAAGATACAAGTGAACCAAGCTAAGCCAACATCAATGCAGGAAGCTCTGGCACGTGCCATGGAGTTTGAGTCCTTTGTTAGGTCTAGCTTGTCAAGCTTCAGGGACGACTCGACTTCTGGCTTTAGGGCACGGAAGGGCGCTGTCAGCGACACAGACAGATTCCAAGGAACGTGCTGGTACTGCGAGAAGGTTGGGCAGAAGGAGAACGAATGCTATAAGAGGAAGAAGGAATATGAAGGTGGCGCTAAGAAGAAGCCCAGGGAAGGACCCAAGTGCTGGACCTGTGGAGAAAAGGGGCACTGGAAGAATGAGTGTCGGAAAAATGTGCCCCCAACGAGGGACCACCTCTCGGGAAACTAAGAAGGACTGGTTCACGGGGGCAACGACCAGTCTGTCCTGTACATGCCCCGAAGATATCAGTGTGCAGGAGAACCACCATGACAAGTTGCCAAGTGGAGGGCAAGGTTGACGGAGTGTTGTGGCCTGTGGTCGTCGACACAGGCTCGGAACGCACATTGGTGCGGCCTGACGTGGTGAGTCATCGTCGGCTTCCTAAGACGCCGCATCGACTGTGGTGAGTCACAGGACACTACGCAGAGCTCAGAGGCCCAGTGGACGTGAAGTTTGAGCTCGGAGGAAAGGAAGAGTTCCTCTCTGTCTACGTGGCTGACATGGACGACCCCTGCATCCTAGGTATGGATTATCTTGTCTCCCACAGGTGCGAGCTGGACTTCCGCGCTAAGCAGCTGACTGTAGGAGGAAGGTGGGTGCCACTGACGACTGTGAACAAGGAAGACCTGCCAGTGACGGTCAAGCGCACCACCATTATTCCTCCGAGGTCGGAGATGCTGTTACCCTGTCAAATTACGGGTGCCCCCCTGCTAGCCTGTGTGTGGTAGAGAGTGGAAGTCGATGCCCGGTAGTAAACGGGGTGATTGTAGGCAGTACTTTGGTAGACCCTGCTGCAGCGGAAGTGCCTGTCGTCGTGGCCAATGTCTCCTTCAGCCCAAAGAAAATAGAACAAGGGACCATGGTGGGGTTGTGCCAAGAGATCGACCAGGAACCGAGAACCTGTGTCTGCAGGAGAACCCTGACGAAGCCCCAGGAGGAGCTGCCCGACTACCTGCGGGATCTGTTTGACAGGAGCTCCAAGTGTCTAGAGGAGCCCCAAGTGGAACAGCTCAGGGAGCTTCTCGTGAGGAATGCAGATGTGTTTTCCACAGGAGACCTGGACTTGGGGTGTACGGACCTGGTAGAGCACCACATCGACACAGGTAGCCACCGCCCAGTGAAGCAAGCTCCTCGAAGGATGGCACCAGCCCGTCGCAAGGAGATGGATGAGGTAATGGATGATCTCCGGCAACAGGGGTTAATCGAGCGGTCCAGCAGCCCGTGGGCGTCTGCTGTAGTGCTCGTCAGGAAAAAGGACGGTTCCCTCAGGTGTTGCGTGGACTACCGAGCCCTCAACGATCTCACCATCGAGGATTCATACCCACTCCCACGGATCGACGACATGGTCGACGCTTTGGTGGGCTCCAAGTGGTTTTCAACACTGGATATGAAGTCTGGGTATCACCAAGTCAAAATGGCGGAGCAGGACAAAGAGAAAACAGCCTTCTCCTACGGTCAAGGCCTGTGGCAGTTTAAGATCATGCCCTTTGGCCTTTGCAACGCGCCGGCCACGTTCGAGCGGCTGATGGAGAGGGTGCTGGAGGGACTTCACTGGAAGACGGCACTCATCTACCTCGACGACGTGATTGTCTTGGCCAGACCTTCGAGCAGGAGATGGAAAGGCTATCAGAGGTTTTCGCCCGGTTTAGAGCTGCACACCTTAAGCTTAGCCCGAAGAAATGCTGCCTGTTCCAAAAGGAGGTCCAATACTTGGGACACATCGTGAGCGAGGCTGGAGTACGCACTGATCCTGAGAAGGTGGCTGCGGTAAGGGACTGGCCGACACCCACCAACGTGAAAGAGCTGCGGAGCTTCCTCGGGCTGTGCTCATACTACCGCAGGTTTGTGAAAGGCTTCGCTACGATTGCTGCACCACTGCACCTCCTGACGAAGAAGGGGCGCAAGTTTGAGTGGACGGCGGAAACTCAGGTTGCCTTTGAGAAGCTCAAGGAAGCCAGTAGTTATAATATTGCCATACTGGCTTGTTTTGGCGGGGCAAGGGGGCGTGGGGCGGGGCGGAAAAAACAGCCGTAGTGGCGGCTGTCATACCGGCTTGTTTTGGCGGGGCAAGGGAGCGTGGGGCGGGGCGGAAAAAACACGTGGGGCGGGGGGCGGAAGGACATCCGTAGTATCCTGCGCCATAGCGGCTTGTTTTGGCGGGGCAAGGGGACGTGGGGCGGGGCGGAAAAAAACAGCTGTAGTGGCGCCTGTCATACCGGCTTGTTTTGGCGGGGCAAAGGAGCGTGGGGCGGAGGCGGAAAGACATCCGTAGTATCCTATGTCATAGCGGCTTGTTTTGGCGGGGCAAGGGAGCGTGGGGCGGGACAGAGAGGGATCGGCAGTGACATGCTATGGGGAGGGAGCGAGGGATGTGCTATGGTGTGGTTGGTGGGAGGTGACGACTGACGAGTCCGGGAGCGGCGAGACATGGGCTGCGCCATGCCTCGTTCTGTCTAAGAGGGAGCGTGTAGGGTGAAGTAGTGACGCCATGCTGAGATGCTATACTTAACAGTTACGCCTTTGTTACCTGTTAGCTTTGCATACACACACACACACACACACACACACACACACACACACACACACACACACACACACACACACACACGCACATGGTAAATAAGAGTTTGAGATTAATCAAGTACACAAAGTTGTGTTGTGTACATTAAAACTCTGTCTTTGAGAAAGAAAGTATAGTAACTGTATCTTTTTATTTTGGGGAAGATGATGTATAAGTAACCGCACACATGTTAAACATAGAGTTTGAGGTTAAGCATATACGTTAAGTACACAAAAAACACAAAGTTATGTTAAGAAAAGGAGAGAGAGATAAAGAGGAGAAAAGGAGAGAAGAGAAAGAGAAAAGGAGAAAGAGAAGAGAAAAGGAGAGAGGATAAAAGGAGAGAGAGAAAGAAAGAGAGAAGAGGGAAGAAAAGAGGAGAAAAGGAGAAGAAGAGAGGAGAAAAGGAGAGGAAGAGAGAGGAGAAAAAGAAAGGAAGAGAAGAAAAGGAGAAGAGAGAGAGAGAGAGAGAGAGAGAGAGAGAGAGAGAGAGAGAGAGAGAGAGAGAGAGAGAGAGAGAGAGAGAGAGAGAGAGAGAGAGAGAGAGAGAGAGAGAGAGAGAGAGAGAGAGAGAGAGAGAGCGAGAGAGATTTACATAGATTTACATAGAAAATCAGACCACACAGACCCCATGGTCCAGACTTGGTGGTCTGTCCTTAAACCTAAGTGATTTTACATTAATCAGAAGACTCCAAAACGTTGCATTTCTACTCTAGTTGATATTAAGTTGAAGGAAGTGACGGTCGAGCTTATTTTTGAAGGAGTCAATCGTGTTACACTGGACCACTGATGATGGGAGCTTATTCCATTCTCGCACTACAACGTTGGTGAAGGAAAATTTGGTGCAGTCTGAATTTACTTGTCTACATCTGAGTTTTACGCCATTGTTCCTCGTGCGCAAAGTGTCATCGATCATAAACAATGTTGATCTGTCTACATTCGTGAAACCATTAAGTATTTTAAAACATTCGATCAGTTTTCCTCGGAGGCGACGTTTCTCAAGAGAGAACATGTTAAGGGTAGAAAGCCTTTCTTCGTAGGATTTGTTGCGCAAGGAAGGGATAATTTTCGTTGCCCGACGCTGAACACCTTCTAATTTAGCAATATCCTTTGCATGGTGAGGAGACCAAACTGTACCGCATATTCCAAGTGGGGTCTGACTAAACTGTTGTAGAGCGAGTATTACATCTTTATTCTTAAATAAAAGTTTCTTTTAATGAAGCCCAACATTCTGTTCGCTTTATTTGCTGCATCGATGCATTGCTGTGAGAATTTGAGGTTTGACGCGATTTTGACCCCAAGTCCTTGACGCATTGAACGCTTTGAGTTTAACGCCGCGCATTTCGTAATCAAACTTTTATTCCTCGTTCCAACTTGAAGGACCTGGCACTTGTCTACGTTAAAGGGCATCTCCCATCTATCCGACCAAGTTGAAATTATGTGCAAATCCTCTTGAGGCTTTGCCTGTCTTCGTCAGTGAGAACCGAGTTACCAATCTTTGTGTCGTCTGCAAATTTACTAATGCGGTTATTGAGTCCAACATCCACGTCGTTGATGTAAATAATGAAGAGCACTGGGCCAAGAACCGAGCCCTGAGGGACGCCACTAGTGACAGGCGCCCACTCTGAGTTAAATCCGTCAATCACTACTTTTTGTTGTCTGTTGCTCAACCAATTCGCGATCCATTGGTTTACCTGACCGTCAATACCTATTTGTTTTAATTTGTAAAGTAATTTATGATGCGGGACTTTATCAAACGCTTTCTGAAATCAAGATAGACTACGTCCAGTGATTTGGTTACGTCATAAACAGTGAAGAGGTCGTTATAAAAGGTTAATAGATTTGATAGGCAGGATCTTTTGTTTCGGAAGCCATGTTGTGAGTCCCCAATTAATGAGTGGCTTTCAATGTAACTCACAATTTGTCTCTAATTATGCCCTCAAGTAGCTTACCTACAACCGAAGTTAGACTAATGGGCCTGTAATTACCTGGTACTTTTTGTCTCCTTTCTTAAAAATCGGTGTCACGTTAGCCTTTTTCCAATCTGAAGGGACAATGCCTTGTCGCAAGGACATATTGAATACGGTTGTGAGGGAGGAGAGTATTTCGCTCTTGTTTCTTTCAGCAGAGTTGGATATACTTTATCAGGTCCAGGACTTTTATTTGTTTTAAGTGATTTGAGGGCTTTAAGGACTTCATCGGGTTTTATTTCAAAGTTAGACAATGCATGCTCGGATTTACATTAGTACTGGTGTTGGTGGTGGTGGTGGAGGACTGTTATTATTAAACACCGAGGAAAAGTAATTATTTAATAGGTTTGCAACGTGTTGGCTGTCAGTCACTAGTGCACCGTCGCTGTTTATTAAAGGTCCAATTCCACTTCTGATCGCCTTTCTGTTGTTTATGTAACTGAAGAAGGATTTCGGATTATTTTACAGTTGGCTGCAATATTTTCTTCATATCTACGCTTTGCCTGATGCACTAATCTTTTACTCGTCGCCTTGCATCATTGTAAAGTCTAATGTTTTCGGGCGTGCTTTGGTCTTTCTTTAACCTGTAAGACAATTTTCTCCTTGACTGAGTGTTTAATTTCGCTATTAAACCAAGGTGGACTTTATTAGTGTTAATTCGATTCTCGCAAAATGGGCCACAGGTGTCCTGCTGAGTGAGTAAGTGATTTTAAAGTTTAGCCAGGCGTCCTCTGCATTGCCGTCATCTGATAGTTGCATATCTATTAGTTTTCGTCGGATTTCTACGAAGTTGGCTCTTTGAAATTGGGCACCTTAACTTTATTTTCAGTCACCGATGTTTGAGCTCTAATGTCAACGCGCACTAGTTTATGATCGCAGGAACCGAGGTGTTCTCCTACCGTGACATTACTGACTAGGTTATCTTGGGTCGCTATAACAAGGTCAAGTATGTTATTTTGTCGAGTTGGTTCAGAAACCATTTGGCTTAGATAATTTTCCTCTAGAAATTCGATCATTCTATGGGACTCACCTTCTGTACCCGACAGTGTCGCCCAGTCGATATGGGGGAGGTTAAAGTCTCCTAGTATCAGTGAGTCGCTGTTATTAAGTGACTGCCTTAAGACGCTGTACATTTCAAGATCGCCATCAAGTGATTGCCCCGGAGGCCTGTAAGTGACAGATATATTTAAATTGACTTTTGCAATGTTTACTCGCACGCACAAATGTTCAACGTTACTGTTTCTTGGTGTTTTGTCAGTAGGTTGCAAGTAGCTTTTGACAAAAAGGGCGACACCACCCCCTCTACGGTTTACACGATCATTGTTGAAGAATCTGTAGCCATCTATGTTATATTCGGAACTTAAATCAATATTAGTGGTGTCGATAAATGTTTCGGTTATAGCAATTACGTCAAAGTTTTCTGTCAGAGCAAGACATCGCAGTTCATCAAATTTGTTTCTTAGGCTACGCGCATTGAAACTAAGGACTCTTAGATTATCTTGAAGCTTGGTAATAGAGTTACTGGAGGGTTCAATGTTACGAGTCTGTTGCAGTGTGAGGTGTCTATTTACACGGGCGGGATGGAAGGACGTGGCTGAGAGTCGTTTTTTGTTGTTCGGGCGTTACGTACGGCGTTGTTGAGGAGCCTTCCAAATCTGGCTGCCCCGATGGGGGACAGGTGTATGCCGTCCCTTTTGAAAAGTCTACTCTGGCCGTAGAAATCGTTCCAGGCGTTAAAGAATTCGACGTCAAGCTCTCCGCAGAGAGTCTGCAGGCGGTTGTTGAGGCTGAAGGCCTTACTGTAGAAATCGCCCTCATCCCATGTCCGTGGTAGAATTCCTGAAATCAAAATATTAGGGGATTTAGTCTTATACTGCTGGATGAGCCTACGGTACTTGTCCAGCAGTTCCTCAGACCGGGTCGTGGTGACGTCGTTTGTACCTGTGTGGAGAACAAAGAGTGAGTCATTAGAGGCCTCAGCGGAGACCTCGTCCAGGGCAGCTGTGATGTCGTCAACACCAGCTCCAGGATAACAGTAGTTACGCCTACGACGGGGACTCTGCCACAGAATTCAACCACCTGATGGCGAATCATAGAGTCACCGACCAAGAAGGTGCTCTGTTCCTCGTCCTCCTCCTCCAGTATGGCAAATCTGTTGTAGCAATGAGTAGGATAAATGGCTCTAGGGGCGGGTCTGGCTCCTCCTCTCACGGGGGTGAAGCATTCAGCGTCAGCTCTACCGGTTCCTGTGACGTGCCTTCTTCGGAAGGTGGCTGGGCATCGAGTGCAGGTGAGGAGGGTGATGAGGCGTCAATTGCAGGAGGGGCGACGATGTTGGCCTGGATAAACTCCTGCAAGGTATCAACAGTACTTGTTAGTTCGGTGATCTTCTTCTCGCCAGCCGTTAGCCTTTCGTCCTGTTGAAGGAGTCTCGTTTCCATCTGCTGAGTCAACAGGCAGATCTTGCAGACGGTCGATCGTCCTGAGAAGAAATGACCAGAGAAGTTTCCTGTGCAAGTCGAACTTTTCTTTAACGCCATCTTGGTAAGGTGGAATTATCTATATTTGCTTTGCTTTTTCTTTTTCGTAGGGCAGAGGGACGCGTGCGTGAATAAGCGAGAATAAGTGAGAGAGAGAGAGAGAGAGAGAGAGAGAGAGAGAGAGAGAGAGAGAGAGAGAGAGAGAGAGAGAGAGAGAGAGAGAGAGAGAGAGAGAGAGAGAGAGAGAGAGAGAGAGAGAGAGAGAGAGAGGAGATGGGGGAGGAGGGGAGGAAAGGGGGGAGAGAGAGAGGGTGGAATGAGATAGGGAGGAGGAAGGCAGACAGTGAGGTGGGGGGTAGTAATGAGAGAGAGAGGGGGGGGGGCAATGGAGAGGGGAGGCGAGAGAAGAGCGAGAGAGAGAGAGAGAGAGAGAGAGAGAGAGAGAGAGAGAGAGAGAGAGAGAGAGAGAGAGAGAGAGAGAGAGAGAGAGAGAGAGAGATGGGAAGGCGTAGGAGGGAGATAGGGATGGAGGGAGGAAGAGGGCGAAGGAAAGGGGGGGAGAGAGAGAGGGTGGGAACGAGATCGGGAGTGAGGAAGGAGAGACAGAGAGGGGCAAGTGGGGGGTAGTAATGAGAGAGAGAGAGGGGGAGGGGCAATGGAGAGGGGAGGCGAGAGAAGAGGAGGAGCGAAACGCGAGAGGGAGGGAGGGAGGATTACTGGTCTCTGGGGAATAATCTGGTCAAGTCAGGTCAGGTAGGTCTGAACACCTGCGTATGAAGTGGCGTCGGAGTGGAATCTGGAAATATATAAAGAATGTGGCGGAAAGAGTGTAACACTGTGTTTTGTGTATAGGTGTATATATGTTTTACAGGGCGCTACTGCGAGAGGGTAGATACAGGCGGAGAGAGGTAGTAAAAATAAGGGCAACACTTAATCCTGTCCAATGGTCGAAGCACGTGGTCGCACAGCAAACAGCACACCTCTGCGGGCAGCTAACTCGGTTGACAATAAGCAGTACGCAGCACGACGCGAAATAGCACACGGCACACAGCACAGCAAGATCTACAGTACAGTTCAGTACAGCACACGAGGGTGGATTCGCAAGCGAGAGGTCACGGAAGTGGGAGCGCGTGCGGTTTGACCTCTCGGGGTGAGGGCAAGGCGCTGACTGACTGACTGAGAGAGAGAGAGAGAGAGAGAGAGAGAGAGAGAGAGAGAGAGAGAGAGAGAGAGAGAGAGAGAGAGAGAGAGCCACGAGCTAACAATGCAGAAAAACTCTGTGAAAGCTGTGGAATGGTATTCGGCGGGATACATCTGCACCCCCGCCCCCCTTTCCCGCGTTTTTCCGAGCGTCAAGATAGAGAATTAAACTACCACCGCGATAGTCTTTATATAAGGAATAGTTAAAATGAATAGGATTTTATAATTTTTATTGATATCTAGTGAGAAACTAACATGCCAAAATCTTATATTAGCTTAATGCAGGTCGATTATTTTTCGTTTGTGTTAAATCCAAACTTAATCCAGTCTGAATAGTTAAACCATTACATGAACACAATAAATTTTGAATTACACTCTAAAAATACATCTTAATTCTGGATGAGAGGGATTCAGACAAGTTATAGTACACACATATGGCATACATGATAATAATAATAATAATAATAATAATAATAATAATAATAATAATAATAATAATAATAATAATAATAACATTGTTAAAATGCATCTTAATTCTGGATGAGAGGGATTCAGACAAGTTATAGTACACACATATGGCATACATGATAATAATAATAATAATAATAATAATAATAATAATAATAATAATAATAATAATAATAATAATAATAATAATAATAATAACATTGTTAAAATGCATCTTAATTCTGGATGAGGGGGATAATTCAGACAAGTTATAGTACACACACAGGGCATACATGATAATAATAATAATAATAATAATATTGCAACGTTCTGTGGATCATATGTACGTTTCTACTACCTAGTTACCACGTCCCCATCACCTTTTAAGAACCCTTTTACTACATCCCATTACGCCAATGCTATGTATTGGTACCTTTAATGTGCATATTCCCACAACCTTTCTGATAATCGGGGGGCTTCGTGGTGCAGTGGTTAGCACACTCGGCTCATAACCGAGAGAGACCGGGTTCGATTCCCGGGCGGAGTGGAAAAATTTTGCTGGGATTAAACCTTCCTATACTCATATCCTTGAGCATGCGAAGACAATGAAGTGCAAAAAAAAAAAAACTTGCTTTTTTATCTCGTAAAGGAAGAAATACAATCACAAAGGAGTAGGTCAAGTAGGTCATTGCATTTTTTTGTGTGTGTGTTTTTTTGCTACGTTACTGTTACCTTTAGTGTGAATATTGCCACATTCTTCCTACTAAGCATACCATTACCTTTCTGCTACGTTTCTTGCAACGGTTCCTTCTATTACCTGTGTCATACATCATATCTTCGTTAACTGCTCACAGTCACATAACCATAAATTTTACTTTTCGTTAATGCATATAAACGACGCTGAAAATCAATGTAGTTACACTTGAAGATGAGATGATCGTAAAAATCTAACTTGTTCTTAGTCAGCAAATGAGCAAAGATAAGACAAGACAAGACATTCTTAACTTATTATATTTTATTCATACTTTTCTCCTTTCTCTTTTTTTGCGTGTGTGGGGCGGAAATCAGTATATGCAATCCAATATAACACATTTATTTAGAACATGTCAAAGTGCTAATTATTGCGAGGGTGATTTTTTTTTTCTATTTGAAAAAACAAAACAAAAAACAGACAGAATAATATAATTCGCTAGTTAAGGCACTTGTTCTTTCCAGACATTATGGAAATGATTTTGATGACGGTAAAATCTTGAACTCCATATAAGCATTGTAACGCTGTTACCTTCACTAATTCCACATTCATTTGCTTACAGGAGGATATAATAAGAAAGAAAAGATAGTTATACTTTGAGCTTTCAGAAAATAGGTAATTTAATCTACAACTTTAACTATATTTTTTCCTAGACACTTAAAAAAAACTCCCATAACATGACACACAATTCTCAACATGAATCTTAAGTACATTAGGAAGCAGAGTATGCACTTTTAGGGGGTATAGAAAAATGATTTTGCTGGGATTAAACCTTCCCATACTCATATCCTTGAGCATGCGAAGACAATGGTGTGAAAAAAAAAACATCAAAATTATAAAAAAAAAAAAAATACACTCATCACATTTTTTTCTACCCAAATTTTCGATCCCACCCACTATGAATGGCGAAAAAAAAAAAAAAGGTTTTGCTCGTAAAGGAAGAAATACAATCACAAAGGAGTAAGTCAAGCTGTCAATAACACCAACAAAAACGACAAAAAAAAAAAAGATATACTTTCCCCTGAAATAAAATGATCTTATCGAGCAAATATATTATAATATTTTACCTAATTCATTAAGGACAAGGTCAACAATACCAAGGGATTATAGTGGGTCCTATTAGAGTAGTGTGGAATGGAACCAAACCACAGTAAACCACAGGATTAGGTCAACAATATAAGTGTATCTCCAAGATCCTATTAGAAAGTAGTATGTAATGGAACCCAAACACCAGGAAACCATGGAGTTAATGTGATCAACGCATGATACTCAGATATGGAGGAAAATTAGAGAACCATATTTTTTTTATCAATTAATGTGACCAGTAATGTTAATTTTATAACCAGAGACCAATGAGGACTAAAATATTTATGTATTTCTGTATTGCCAGAACACTTTAAACCTAGAGAAAGGACGCGGGATAACCATGGGCCTGAACCGGGCCTTCAGAGAAAACTTATCAAAACGTACTGGAGGAAACCAATTAGTTAATGTATGGAAGGGTATTAGTGACATGTCATCATGTATAACTAAGGTGGGCAGAACTCACTCTCTTATGTGCTTAGCGTATTATTAATCTTTTCACCTGTTGATGATCATTACCAAAAGGGAATACACACTAAATAAATAGAAGATAAGTGAATGTAAAACAAGTACCAAATTAAGCATGTTAGAAACCAGACAGGCTCTACAGTATTCCGGACATACAGGCTGACAATCAATGATCTAGCATTGTTGAAACCGACAGCTTAATAGGGAATATATTACTGGATTACCTTATCCTAATCTTAGCGTATCCTATGCATCATCAAATATTGTATGCAGAGAAAATAAAGGAGTTACCAAATGACTAGCAAATTAAACTGAAAATAAAAGAGTACGACAAGTACATATCAATTTTGGTTACACATAGTATCAAAAGATAAAAAAAAGTTCATTGATTAGGATCAGGTATGTATAAGGGAATTGCGGGTCAAAAACTAAATACATGGAATTCACAGTATATACAGTAAACTGAGTAAAATTACAGAAAAAAATAATAATAAACCAATAAACATTACGTTTCAATGAATATTGTTCATATAAATTCTTCCTGGAAGACTTTGATTATTGAAAAATAAATCCTCCCACTTGTGAACACTATGATCAGTAGTTCTTAATACCAGTATTTCATGATCTTTAATTCAATTAGGGTGAATATTTCCTCTATTACCGCTTTTCCTTTTGGAATTTTATTCTTCCACTTGATAGTTTTAAACAATTTTGAGTGTTTTGATGTCTCATTTGTTGTAAAAAATGAATAATAACCATAATATACTGTAGGCTTTTCCAACAGTACAAGTCTAAATCCACGTCCACGACCACGTTGATGAGGTTTCAGGCCCCGGTCCGCTGCCGTAGCAGCGCTCCACAGGGCCGCTAACATTAGAACAGTAATATTAGCACCAAAAGATGTCCTCAATCCTCATGTTTGTTAAGTCGTAGGATTTAGTGAATAAGTGAGTTTTCAGCTCTTTCTTGAAGATTGCCAGACTGTCACTGTTCTCAACATCCCCCGGTAACTAATTATCGAGCCACGGGGCACTCTTCTCAAATGCTCTGAAACCCAGTTCCAGGCTGACCCTGCATGGGCTCATAGAGTCTATACCGTTCTGTACTGTGTCTCACTGACATGGTGGTGTCCAAATGATAATCCTGTAGTAAATTTCTCAAATATCCAGGTTTACCAAGTCGCGTTGCTTGATAAGTCAAGACACATATTTTGTAGACTATTCGTGCCTTAATGGGTAGCCAATGCAAGTCTATAAGTGCAGGTGTTATTTTCTCACGAGGGGGCAGACCCTTTATTAGCCTTGCAGCTCTGTTCATAACAAGTTGTAGTTTCTTCAGCAGATATTTAGGAAGGCCATAATAAAGTGAGTTACAATAATCCAGCTTACGAGTTACATGATTATATATAAGCATCTTCATAGTCTTATCCAGGTATTTCTTGACAAATGCAATATTTCTCAGATGGTAGCCTGCCGTTCTCACCACCTGATTGATCTGTTCTTTGAATGACAGAGTGCAGTCAAGTATCACACCTAAATCTTTGACTGACTTTTTTACAGTTATAGTGTCATCTTTTATCCGAAGAGTGGAAATATCTAGCCTCCTGAGATCCTTGTTCTTCCCGACAATCAAGCATTCAGTTTTATCCTCGTTCAGCTTCAGTTGCTTAGAATTCATCCATTTCCCAACATCATCCATAATTCTGCTCAGCTTATCTTCAGTGTTTTCCACATCACTCAGCGACAAATAGAACAGTATATCATCAGCATACAGTTTAAAGTCAACTTCATGCCTTCTTAGCAAATGTTAAAGACCGGTAGTATAAACACAGAATAAAATTGGACCCAGTATACTTCCCTGGGGGACTCCCCTTTGCAAAAGTTTATGAGTAGAGAACGATTTACCTATTTGCACACAGTAAGTTCTGTTCTCAAGGTAACTCCTCAGATAATCCAGCGCACCACCCTCAATTCCAATATTCTTACAATCCTGAAGCAATAGACTGTGCTCCACCGTGTCAAACGCAGCACTCAAGTCTAACAAAATCAGAACACCACACTTCCCTTCATCCATAAGCACAAGCAAATTGTTTACCACCGAACAGAGAGTTGTTTCAGTTGAGTAAAGCCTCTTGTATGCAGATTGATTATCCGGTAAAGCTTGCACCACTAGCAAATGCTCCATTAGCTGATTTAAGATCACATTTTCAAGTATCTTAGATAGAAACGTCAAGTTGGATACTGGTCTAAAAGAACTTAAACACTGTGGGTCCAGTTTTCCTTTAACGATAGGTTTCACGATCGCCGCTTTCTCACTCTCAGGGAAAGTCTTGTTTTCGATACTAGTGTTAACCATCACAGTCATAATATTTAAGAAATCACTAAAGTTTTCACTCTTAATGATGTCACTTATCGGCAAGGGATCGTTATCACAGTACGTCAGTTTCACCTTGTGTATGATAGTTTTCACCACAGCCACATCCACTTGTTGAAAGCTTGTTAACTTTATTTCAGGGACTGGAGTTTCCACAGCGGATCCATGGTAACCGCGGTCGCCTCTAAAGTTCATGATAACTCAATTTTCTTGTCAAAAAAGTCTAAAAACTTATTTGCCAGCACTTCATCTGCGAAACCATCCGGAAGCTTGTTAACCTTTCTGTTTCCAGTCAAACTGTCAAGCACCTTATATAATTTATTGATGTTAGGCCCTGCCTCCACAACCTTATTCCGATAGTATTCTCTTTTCCGTTTTATCACAAGCCGATTTTCTTTGTTTCTTGCCTTCTGGTATGCTCTTCTTGCCTCATCTGTTTTTTGCCTACGCCACAGTCTTTGTTTTTTCTTCTTTTCTCTTTTTGCCCACAGCATTTCCCCATTAAACCAAGGTGCATGACCTCTCAACACTATCTCCTTTTCAATCATAGGACAGAGGATGTTATACTCATCTTTAGCTAAACCATTATATAGCTTAACCAGGCAGGTAGCACAATTTCCACGTAACACGCGAGCCATGTTCACAGATTTCGCGACATTTAATAGTAATTTCCTGTATTACAGAGTTAATCAATATTTCTGGTTTAAATTTTTTTCGCAATCTGAACGTAATCTTTTTTCTCTGCACTGCTTCCCTCACGTATGAAATTTCAAAGGTTACCAATTTATGCACCGGGGATATACAACATATTTCATCAACACTCACCCCTTGCACTAGATCACCGTCTATATCGCTGAAAACCAAGTCTAGCACATGACCCCCTAAAGAAGTCATCTCGTTCACTTTATTAATCAGGTTGAAACTGTCCATCATCTCAATGAAGGCCATGGCAGAAAAATTTGCAGGATCATCAATCCATAGATTAAAGTCACCACAGATGAACACATTTGCACTCACCATATCCACACACTCCAAAAATGTGCGAAATTCAACAATAAAGACCTCTGCTCTTGTATCTGGAGGTCGATACACCACATGCAATAAAGGTGCATTTCCTTCTATCAATTTCACAGATGACTTGCACTAATTCAAAAGTATCCCACCTTTCTGATGCTTTTCTCCGAATCTTCTTAAAAGAATTCGAAAGAAAGATCCCAACACCACCACCCCTTCTTGTCTCCCTCGGAACATGTAGACAGACTGCCCTGTGACTCAGCCGACGTTAGGGGAGAGAATGAAAATGAGGGGGAATGATAATGAGAATGAGAGAGAATGAAAATGAGGGGGAATGATAATGAGAATGAGAATGAGAGAGCATGAGAATGAGAGAGAGATAATGAGAATGATAATGAGAGAGAAAATGAGAATGAGAGAGAATGAGAATGAGAGAGAGATAATGATAATTAGAGAATAAGAATGAGAGAGAGAGAGAGAGAGAGAGAGAGAGAGAGAGAGAGAGAGAGAGAGAGAGAGAGAGAGAGAGAGAGAGAGAGAGAGAGAGAGAGAGAGAGAGAGAGAGAGAGAGAGAGAGAGAGAGAGAGAGAGAGAGAGAGAGAGAGAGAGAGAGAGAGAGAGAGAGAGAGAGAGAGAGATTTACATAGATTTACATAGAAAATCAGACCACACAGACCCCATGGTCCAGACTAGGTGGTCTGTCCTTAAACCTAAGTGATTTTACATTAATCAGAAGACTCCAAAACGTTGCATCTCTACTCTAGTTGATATTAAGTTGAAGGAAGTGACGGTCGAGCTTATTTTTGAAGGAGTCAATCGTGTTACACTGGACCACTGATGGTGGAAGCTTATTCCATTCTCGCACTACAACGTTGGTGAAGAAAAATTTGGTGCAGTCTGAATTTACTTGTCTACATCTGAGTTTTACGCCATTGTTCCTCGTGCGCAAAGTGTCATCGATCATAAAGAATGTTGATCTGTCTACATTCGTGAAACCATTAAGTATTTTAAAACATTCGATCAGTTTTCCTCGGAGGCGACGTTTCTCAAGAGAGAACATGTTAAGGGTAGAAAGCCTTTCTTCGTAGGATTTGTTGCGCAAGGAAGGGATCATTTTCGGTGCCCGACGCTGAACACCTTCTAATTTAGCAATATCCTTTGCCTGGTGGGGAGACCAAAACTGTACCGCATATTCCAAGTGGGGTTTGACTAAACTGTTGTAGAGTGGGAGTATTACATCTTTATTCTTGAATAAAAAGTTTCTTTCAATGAAGCCCAACATTCTGTTCGCTTTATTTGCTGCATCGATGCATTGCTGTGAGAATTTGAGGTTTGACGCGATTCTGACCCCCAAGTCCTTGACGCATTGAACGCTTTTGAGTTTAACGCCGCGCATTTCGTAATCGAACTTCTTATTCCTCGTTCCAACTTGAAGGACCTGGCACTTGTCTACGTTAAAGGGCATCTCCCATCTATCCGACCAAGCTGAAATTTTGTGCAAATCCTCTTGGAGGCTTTGGCTGTCTTCGTCAGTGAGAACCGAGTTACCAATCTTTGTGTCGTCTGCAAATTTACTAATGCGGTTATTGAGTCCAACATCCACGTCGTTGATGTAAATAATGAAGAGCACTGGGCCAAGAACCGAGCCCTGAGGGACGCCACTAGTGACTGGCGCCCACTCTGAGTTAAATCCGTCAATCACTACTCTTTGTTGTCTGTTGCTCAACCAATTCGCGATCCATTGGTTTACTTGACCGTCAATACCTATTTGCTTTAATTTGTAATTTATGATGCGGGACTTTATCAAACGCTTTCTGGAAATCAAGATAGACTACGTCCAGTGATTTGGTTACGTCATAAACAGTGAAGAGGTCGTTATAAAAGGTTAATAGGTTTGATAGGCAGGATCTTTTGTTTCGGAAGCCATGTTGTGAGTCCCCAATTAATGAGTGGCTTTCAAGGTAACTCACAATTTTGTCTTTAATTATGCCCTCAAGTAGCTTACCTACAACCGAAGTTAGACTAATGGGCCTGTAATTACCTGGTACTTTTTTGTCTCCTTTCTTAAAAATCGATGTCACGTTAGCCCTTTTCCAATCTGAAGGGACGATGCCTTGTCGCAAGGACATATTGAATACGGTAGTGAGGGAGGAGAGTATTTCGCTCTTTGTTTCTTTCAGCAGAGTTGGATATACTTTGTCAGGTCCAGGACTTTTATTTGTTTTAAGTGATTTGAGGGCTTTAAGGACTTCAGAGAGAGAGAGAGAGAGAGAGAATGTGGTTGAAGGTGACTTGGTCCTACCAATTTCACTTATTTCACATGTTTTGGAAAATAACTTTGTGCTCATAGCATCTCTGATAGCACCCAATTGCCTCTACATTGCAGCAATTTGATCTGCTTGCGTGTAAAAGCCATGGAAAAGAAATTACTGATGATTTCCTTGAAATCATTACTAGGCAATCGTTCGCATTCTTTTGTGTCGCTCTTTTTCTAGCCCAGTTTTCTCGCCTCTTATGTAATGTTTCGCAACAAAAATCATTGTATCTTACCGAGGAAATATTATGCTGCCATTCCTGCCTCTGTGGGTGCGACCAAAGGCAGAGCAACCGGCATGGAGACAACATGTTGAGGTGTGTGAGTGTGGTGCGTTCATCCCGTCGGTCAGACCGCCAAGGCAGACTCTTGATATCGACCACGCATTAAGTGAATTTTTATTAGAAACAAGTAGCAGTTGCGAGGCAGTAATTGTTGGGGACTTTAACTTGCCAGTGAAAAGATGGGGTGAGCCGTTGAACTGTCACACAGGGCTCGACCTGTACACAAATTTACTAGAAAGTGATTTGCATCAACATGTTCAAGAATCGACTCGGGAAAATAATATACTTGACCTTATCTTTTCAACGACAGCTGATCTAGTTAACGAAGTAAATGTTGGTCCAATTTTTAGTTCTAGCGATCACCGAACAATCACATTCAGCATCAATATGAAAGAAAGTAAAGTAACTCCTAGTTAAGAAAAGGTGCCTGATTATCAGAGAGCGAATTTCGTAAGACTCCGATCAATTCTAAATAATTCTGACTGGACTGAAATCACGGCGGAAACAGATATTGATAAATCTTGGGGGGCCTTCACCACAATATTGAACAATGCCATAAGCATATGCGTACCCTATCGTAACAGACGTTCAGCTTCTAAGAAGAAACCCAAATGGTGGAATAACGAAATTCAAATTAGCCTCTATCTTAAAAAATGCGTTTACAGTAGATACATATCAACTCAGAGCGAGGCTGACAAACTAGATTTGGACAGAATTCGCCGCGAAACCAAGAAATTAATAAAACGAAGCAAGAAAAATCTTGAAGAATATATAGCGGAAACAAGTAAATCTAATCCTAAAGAATTTTTCAGCTATGTAAATAATAAAAAGTCACTCACTTGTGGTATCGGACCGCTTGCTAATGAAAATGGTAACCACACGAACGATGAAAATGAAATGGCTACAATCCTAAATAACTTTTTCGCATCCGTTTTTACCGACGAAGATTGTTTAGCACCTCAACCGCCGGAGGTTAGAAGGGCCGAAAAGATGTTAAGTGGCGTGCTCATCGTAGAAAGTGACATTTTACGCACAATTGAAAAGATTAAAGTAAACAAAGCTCCTGGTCCAGACAAAATTACCCCTAGGGTCTTAAAAGAAATCAAACATCAAATTTGTAAACCGCTCTCCATCATATTTAATAAATCTTTAACAGCTGGAAAAGTTCCGTCGGATTGGAAACTTGCAAATGTCACACCAATTTTCAAAAAGGGGGACAAGTCTCATCCAGGAAACTATCGACCAATTAGCCTGACATCTATTGTTTGTAAGTTAATGGAGACTATCATTCGCGACAATATAGTGAAATTCTTCGAAGAAAATAATATAATAAATAATTCGCAACATGGCTTCCGTAGTAAACGTTCGTGTTTGACTAACTTACTTGATTTTTTTCACTATATTTTTGAGGTGTTCGATGAAAGCAGATCAGTAGATATCATATATCTGGATTTTCAAAAGGCATTTGATAAGGTCCCCCACCAACGATTGCTCAGCAAACTACTGGCGCACGGTATCTCGGGTAACATTCACAATTGGCTTGTGGACTGGTTCTCTGAGCGGAAACAGAGAGTAGTTCTAAACGGTGTTACATCTAACTGGCTCGATGTCAAAAGCGGCGTACCTCAAGGATCAGTGCTTGGCCCCATGCTCTTCTTAATTTATATTAATGATATCGATGATGGGCTCACTTACAAAGTATCAAAATTTGCTGATGACACAAAAATTGCTAGTAAAGTTACTGCGACGCATGACGAAGAAGCTTTACAATCAGATCTAGATCAACTTGCACGTTGGGCCAATCAATGGCAAATGAAATTTAACGTTGACAAATGTAAAGTGTTGCACATTGGAAAAAATAACAATCGCGTTCGGTACGTAATGAATGGCCAACAACTTTCTGCAGTAAGTAAAGAAAAGGATCTTGGAATCACTATATCAAGCGATTTAAAGCCCGGTCAGCATTGTTCAGAGATGGTTAAAACTGGAAACAAATTGGTTGGCTTCATCGGACGAGTCTTTAATAATAAATCGGAAAAAGTAATATTAAAACTGTATACTTCGTTGGTTCGACCCCGTCTAGAGTACTGTGTACAGTTTTGGTCTCCCTACTACAGAAAAGACATAGAAAAGTTGGAACGGGTCCAACGAAGAGTAACAAAGATGATTCCTAGGTTGAGAAATTTATCATATGAACAAAGGCTTAAAGAAGTAAATTTATTCAGCCTATCAAAACGAAGAATGCGAGGCGATCTAATAGAAGTGTTTAAAATGTTTAAAGGATTCAATGATATTAATGCGGAAGATTACTTTACAATTGATCGATCAAATAGAACAAGAAAAAATCACAATTTGAGGATAAGTGGTAAAAGATTCTCGTCGCACGAAGCTAAACACTTCTTCTTCAATCGAGTTGTTAATGTTTGGAGCTCTCTACCCTGTGATGTCGTTGATAGTACAACAGTTACGGCCTTCAAGAATAGATTAGACAAGTGTTTTGAATCCAACCAGCAACTAAGATATTACTCATTGTCGTAATAACGTTAAGTTCTTTCGAATACTGGTGTCCTTGTCCGCTTTTATCGCCCGGTTAGTGGTAGCAGTAATGGTAGTTCTTTTCTCTTTCCTACATAAATTCCATGCAGTTTTTCCATGCTGCATGGTTCTTTTTCCTTTCCTGCCAGCTTTGGCTGGAGGGATGGGGGGGTAGGGAGGAGCCTTCGCCTTTGCTGTCCTTCATCTTCCACCTTTGATTAGATAGTTAGTGTAGCTTGTCACAAACAACCTCGTAAGGACCAGCAGGTCTGCTGTTGTTTGTTCTTCCTTTGTGTTCCTTTGTGTCAATGTTTTGGGTGGAATAGAGAAGTTTCGCGTGACGTCACGCCAATCCATGACGTATTGGCCGCGGTGCATTCTGGGTTGGCGGGATCTGCCGATCAAGTTGTTGGGGGACCTTGGGGAGGTTTCATGGCCACTGTATTTGACGGGACGCGAGTTTCTATCCTTATTTTGTGGTGTTCACATCACGTAGTGGTGGCCCGTCTGAGGACAGAAATGCCACATCTTTGGTGTGTTATTGGGTGTGGAAATAATGCAGATAAACACCCAAGTTTATCGTTTTACCGCCTGCCTAAAATACCAACGCGGCAAGGTAAGCGGAGGGAGTTGATCGCCGAAAGAAGTATATGGTTATCGAAGATCTCCAGAGCCCAGACTTCAAACCCTGAACACTGGAGTCTGTGGAAAGCACTTCATGACAGGTAGGAATGATGTTTCAGTCATACACAATAACGAGTAGAGACAGTGTTTCTTCAATCCTAGTGAGTGCTTCCAGTGTCAACATATAACACACCTGCAGATTCAGATAACTTATTCCAGTGGTGTCAAGCAAAGATTATTGACATTGTACGACAGTGAAGTGAATTTTCACTTGTTTGTGAAGTTATTTAGCCTTTATTAAGAGTTCATTCCTCATGACTAGATTTAGTAGTGGCCAGCCCCAAAAGTTATTAATGTATGGTAGGTATGAGTGATGATGAATGTTGGCACTTTGATACACATAGTTATTATTAGATATATTGCCAGCATCATTGTTCAAGTATTAGTTACTGTTAGATATGTAGACACTCGCTTTGTGAATGACCAACCCCCTAAGAGTGGGTTAGCTTGTGTGGTAGGTAGTACAAGTGCAGATGAATGTTGGCACTCAGAAACATCACTTATTGTTAAATATGTAGATAAAGTCTTTGCTTGCCTTGGTTTCCACGTAAAGCTGCCGCATTTTAGGGCAACTAAGCCTGAGTTAAGTGACCATCCTCTCATAATAAGTCCTGTCCAGCAGAGAGCGCAAAATAATATTTAGAGTACTCCATTCACTATGATTTCCCAACGAGGCACGGTCTCTCACTCACTCGCTGGTACCCCAGCAAAGATAGACTGTCACACTTGGCGGTCATGTTTACTTCGTGACGTCATGGAAACGTTACAAGGTCACGTGAGTGAAAATACGGGGAGGGGGCGGAGCCAAGCTGGCTTCACTCTTGTGACTTCATGCCCTCTCCTTGCATTCTTCCTCCAAGATGCCACCGACGGTCTCACTCCAGTCCTGCTTCAGCAGCCTACAATGTCTCTAACAGAGAGAAGTATTGCATCTTTCAGCTTTGGATAACTTTTTCTTAAGTACCGGCATTCATTCTAAAGTAACTAATATTTACTGTCATCATTAATCAAAGGAGGAAATAGTGAATGGCATTCCCCTTCACTCTTCCTATATTACGAGATAGAATGAACCCACATTCTTCATTTTCCAACTTCGTTTTATTCTTTCTTTTCATCCAATGCAACGGTAATGACGGCCAACTCTGCTTGTGAAAACTCACACATCCTCCATCAAAATTAATGGTGCGACTCATCTGCTGAGGAAGTGACAATGACATGGGTCCCGCAACCTGAACAAGCACATCTCTTGACTCGGACCGTGATATGAGCGAAAACGTTCGTTGACTTGAGCGTCACTATCTCCATTGCATGAGTAGGGCCTGTGGAAGCAACTTGGTACAGCAGCTCACCTTCAATAAGCTCCCCTCCTCCCCCACGCTCTCTCTCTCTCTCTCTCTCTCTCTCTCTCTCTCTCTCTCTCTCTCTCTCTCTCTCTCTCTCTCTCTCTCTCTCTCTCTCTCTCTCTCTCTCTCTCTTCCTTCAACTTAATATCAACTAGAGCTGAGTGGACAGTTGTGTCACGTCCGCATCAGCAGTGAGGTTGTTCCACCACACCACCGCTGCGATTGAAAAGGCACGCTGGTGGGTGCTGGAGCGGGCCATTGGCATTTCCAGGAGGGAGGCGTTGCTCAGCACCGTTCTCGTGGTGCGCTCAGACCTCCTCCAGGTAGCCCTCAGGTCCGTCAGGTGGGGCACTAGGCTCACTTGTGCCTTGTGTAGCACCGTCAGGGCAGCGACGCGGCGGCGGTGCTCTAGGCTGTCCAGCTGGTTCGTGGTTGCTCCTGCCCGTCACTCGTGTGGTTAATGTTGTTGTTACTGTTGTTGTTGTTATTGCTGTTGTGTTTGTTTTTGTTTTTGTTGTTGTTGTTGTTGTTGTTGTTGTTGTTGTTGTTGTCGATGTAGTCGATGTTGTTGTCGCTGTCTCTCCCATTGGCTCGGTCGGTGGTGCTGGGTGCCGTTGATGAGGCGTTCTGCCCTCCTCTGCACCTTGTCTAGCAGGTTGAGGTGGCAGCGGGCGCTGGCCATCTAGGTGAGCGGTGCATACTCCATCACTGGACGGACTTGTGCCTTATAGAGGGTGTTCAGGCCTTCAGCGTCAGGGAGGTTCTTCATGCGGCGCAGGAGGTTCACCTTCTGGGAGGCTTTATGCGCCACCCTTTCAAGGTGACGGTTGAACCGCAGCTGAGAGTCCACCTCCATGCCTAGGATGCCGACGCAGGCCTGCAGAGGGATGGTGTCGTTCCTGAGTCTCAGCCTGCCGTGGAGTTGCCTCGCGTCCTCCGGAGAGCGTGATATTACCATGGCCTGGGTTTTGTCAGGGGCAAACCTGACTTGCCACCTCTTTCCCCAGGCCATTATGTCTGCCAACTGTCTGTTGACGGACTCCATCACGTCCTGGGTTTCCTCCCTCTTGTATGTTCTGGAGAGGGTGCAGTCGTCGGCGTAGGCGCTTGCTGCCGGGATGGTTTGCAGGAGGTCGTTAAAGTATATGTTCAACAGAATAAGTCCAAGGACGGTCTTCCTAGTGGAACGGTCTTTCCTAGTGGAACGGAGGCCTCCACCGGGAAACTGGTCGAGGTGCTTCCGTTGAGTGCTACGCGGAGGCTCCTACCTAACAGGTAGTTTGAGAGCAGGCGCAGCAGGTCCCCCGTGATGCCGAGTTGCTGTAGCTTCGCCGTCAGACCGCGGTGCCAAACGGAGTCGAACGCGCCAGCTATGTCCAGGGCAATCACGAGAGAGGGGTTGCCGTCATCAAGGGCGTCATGCCAGGACTTTGAGAGGAGAAGGAGGAGGTCAGAGGTAGAGCGGCCCTTCCGAAAACCAAACTGCTTCGGTGACTGCAAGTGGTTTTCCTAGAGGAAGGATGTCAGTTGCTCCCCGAGGATCCTCTCAAATATATTGCTGATGATTGGGAGGAGTGATATTGGCCTGTAATTGCCTGGCTCAGACCTGGATATTTTCTTGTGTACGGGTGTGACTCTGGCCTCCTTCCACTGTGCAGGCCACACCCCGGTCTGCAGGCATTGCCGGAAGATCTGGGCGAGGGGGGTGGTGAGCTCATCGGAGCATCGCCGCAATAGGTATGGACTCACGCTGTCAGGGCTTGGCGCCTTCTTGGTGTTGACGCCCCTCGGATGTCTCCTGACAGCGTCCTCAGAGATTAGCACACTCTCTAGTCTTGAGGCGATGAGTTGGGGGAGGGTGGGCGGCTGTCTGTCTGGTTCCTGGGTTGTCATCTTTTGACTGAAGTGACAGGCCAGCAGGTCAGCCTTTTCCCGGCTGGTGATGGCCAGGTCTCCGTCAGGTTTCCTTAGGGGCGGGATACGTTCCTGGGGGTAAGGCCTTGCTGTTTCTTCACCAGCCCCCACCACTGTTTCGGGTCGGTTTGGTTAGAGGACAGCTTTCTCCTCCTGTCGGCATCCCACCTTACTTTTGCCCACTTTGCTGTCCTCGTCATATTTTTGCAGCCTCGTCTGTGTTGGGCCTTATTTTTCTGTGTGGGATGTCTTTTGTATCGTGCCCAAGCCTTATGTTTCCTTTCGGCTGCAACACGGCACCTGTACCCGAACCAAGGCTGGTCTTTTGGGCTGGTCGAGTAGGTACGGTGGGGGACGTGCTGCTGCTGGACTGTGTTGAGGACAGTGGTGAAGGCAGAGACGTCAAGCTGTGGGTCACCGTTAAGGACTGTGCCCCATGCAGTCGCTGCCAGGGCCTGCTGTGCAGCCGTCCAGTCCGTGTGGTCCCATAGCCAGATGACTCGCTGGTGTTCCTCTTCACGCGCTGGGGCCAGGCTGATGGTGGTGAGTACGGCGTTGCGGTCGGAACTGCCCACACGGTCTAGTGGGCAGCACAGCACGCAGTCACGCGGCAGGTCTGTGAGCACGGGGTCCAGGGAGCCTCCACGCTGTGTCGGGAACGCGACATGCATGGTTATGCAATCCATGCACCGCTGTGAGCTCGGTGTTGATTTAGGTCGCCCACAACCATCGCGTACTGACAGCTGTGGGCAGCCATAATGTGTCCGGGTGCTCTGTGAGGTAGATGAGGGGAGTGCTGCCTTGCCACTGTGGCCGGTACATGGCACAGAGTAGCAGAACGCTCCTGTCCTCGAGAATGATGCGGAGGAACATCATCTCCATATCCAAGGGAGTGTCTGTCATGAGGGCGTCCACCTGCAGGCCGTTTCGGTGGCAAACAGCAGTGCCTCCCCCCTGTCCTGTGTGGCGGTCTCGTCTGGCCCAGTGCGAGTACCCGGGGATCTTATCACAGGTGGTGGCGCACGTGTCGTTCAGGAAGGTCTCCACTGTCACCACTATGTCGATGTGGTGCCTGAGGACGAAGGCATGTGTCAACTCCCCGATGTTGGTCCTAAAGCCTCGTACGTTGGCGGATTGAGGCCGCTGGTGTCTGTATTGCCTTATCGGATCAGCGGAAGGGGTGTGTGCGGGGGATGAGGCCAGGATGGGTAGGATGGGGCGTGCACCGCTTGCTGGTAGGGAGCAGGTTGGATGATGGGTGGCTGGTGTTCAGACAGGATTGCTCGAAGCAGTCGTTCCAGTCTGGTGTCGGCGGCTCGAGCGTAACACTTGTCATCGGTGTGTCCTCGCCGCTGGCAGTACGCACATTCAAGACTTCGCTTTGCCTCTTGCCTGCCTATTACGACACTAGTCAGCGAGGTGCCCACGTCGGCCACAGAAGTCGCAAATGGTCTCAGTGCAGTAATTTACTGTGTGGCCGCGCTGACGGCACTTGCCACAGAAGGGTGGTGAGGCCTGAGTCCTGAGAGGTTGGGGGCGGTGGTGTGTTTGCCGTGATGTGTCTCCGCGGTTGTAGTGATGATAGTGGCGGGGAGGGCGGGAGGGGGGAGGAGGAGTGGATCGGCAAGGAGAGGGGGGTGGTTCTGTTGCTGACAGAGGGCGGGGGGTCTGTGTGGCCTGGGTGGGTTGGCCCGGCCAGCGGAGAGGGGATGGTGCTGTCTCGGCGTCTTCTGGGGGGTCGTGAGTCACCTTCCTTTTGAGCTTCTCTGATTCTCACCAGCCGCGCCAGCTGGGGTGGGAGGAGCACAGCTCCTGCCAGTCCTGGTCAGTTTTACTTGGCAGGGCACTTGTGGCTTGTGTGGTGGAAGGAGGGATGGGGGTTTCCTCTTCAACTTGTGCCAAGGCGTCGATGGAGCTGAGGGTTTCTACCAAGGCTCTTCTTTTCCACCTCTGCTCTGCCACACAGTCCCAACATGTATTTTTTCCTCTCATATGTTACCCATAGCTAACATCTGAGAGGAAGAGATAGGTGTTGGGGCTGTGTGGCAGAACAGAGGGGAGGAAAGTACCAGCGGGAGCCAATGCCACAACGGACTCGTCAATTTGGTTTCACTATAGCCTTGCAAGCTTGATTACCAGGGATCCTTGTTTACCTATATGCTGTGTCGCACCAGTTTCCAAACACTTGATCGTTCCCTCGAAGCAGTGGGGTTTATGTGGTATTAAACAGAAGTGATAAGGACGCTGCCATCCTGAGAGGTGAATCAGACCCAGTCAAGAAGGACCATGAATCACACACAAGAACGTCGATCTAGTCCTGAGAGGCAGACTTGTTGGCTTACGAGATGCTGGGTTATCCACTCGAGACATAAGCACGCAGCTGGGAATATCAAGATCAACTGTGCAAAGGTGGATCCATAGATGGGGAAAGAGTGAAAATCTAATAGATCGTGCAAGAGGAAAACCTCCCAGAAGAACTACTCGTGAACAAGATGAAAGAATTTTACAAGCTGCCGAAGATCATCCCATTACAAATGCGGTCAAGATACGGGAAGAGCTCCAGTTAAACGTATCAACAAGATCAAGAGAATAGACCAGGTCTTTTCATGCGCAGGTTTTGACGTCATCAGTAGTATGACAGAGAAGCGACGGAGAATAATAAGGAAAACGAGAGATATTTCATGGAATACTCAAACATTTCAGTTTTCGTGTGTGTGTGTGTGTGTGTGTGTGTGTGTGTGTGTGTGTGTGTGTGTGTGTGTGTGTGTGTGTGTATTTACCTAGTTGTATTTACCTAGTTGTGACATACGGGAAAAGAGCTACGCTCGCGCTGTCCCGTCTCCATATCCTCTCTTATCCAACTTTTCCTTAAAATCATGAATGTTTCTTGCACAAACCACCTCCTCCTCCAGTCCATTCCACAGCTCAATGCTTCTGTTTGGGAAGCTAAACTTTTTCACATCTCGCCTACACGTGGTCGCCCTCAACTTCTTTCCATGTCCTCTCGTTTCTCTCTCACTCCACACACACAGGTCCTCTCTGTCCAGATTCTCCACCCCGCTCGCCATCCTGTACACCACTATCAGGTCTCCTCTCTCTCTTCTTCTCTCCAGGGTTGTGAGCCCCATGCTATTGAGTCTCCCCTCGTAAGTCCGATCCCTAAGTTCCGGTACCATCTTAGTTGCCGCTCTCTGTACTCTTTCCAGCTTTCTTATGTTCTTTTCGTGAGGAGACCAGACCACTGCTGCATACTCCAACCTTGGCCTTATCATTGTAACTATTACTTTCTTCATCATCTCTTCGTCCAAATACACAAATGCCGTCCTTATGTTCCTCAGCAAATTCATAGTTTGTCCCGTTATCCTGTTGATGTGTTTGTCCGGTGACATGTTCTCTGAGATAATCACTCCCAAATCTTTTTCTTCCACTCCTCTGCATATTATCTCACTTCCCATCTTATAATCATATTCACATCTTCTGCCACTCCTACCGAACTCTATTTTTTTACATTTCTCAAGGTTGAATTCCATCTGTCATGTACCACTCCACTCCCATATTTTGTCCAGGTCCCTCTGCAATGCCTCACAGTCTTTCACATCATTGACTCGTCTCAATAGCTTTGCATCATCTGCAAACAAACTCACATAGCTGGTCACTCCGTCCACCATATCATTTATATAAACAGCAAACATTATTGGTGCCAGCACTGAACCTTGTGGGACCCCACTCCTCACTGGGCACCAGTGGGAAACCTTGTCCTTGATTATTGTCCTCATTTCCCTGTTAGTTAGGAAGTCCTCCAGCCACTTAATCAGTCCATCACCCACTCCACCCCTATTTTTAATTTTCCAAATTAGTCTTCTGTGCGGTATTTTGTCGAATGCCTTTTTCAAATCCAGGTATCCCCCCAGCCTTCTCTCTCTTGTATTAAATATGTCACCCTTGAGTAATAACATAACAAATTGGTGACACAAGATCTCCCTCTCTTGAATCCAAACTGGCAATCTGAGATAGTTCTCTCCATTTTTAACTAAAAAATCCGACCACCTGTTTTTAACTAGCCTCTCACATATCTTCGCAACCACACTAGTGAGTGATACCGGTCTGTAATTTAATGGGTCCTCTCTCTTTCCTCCTTTATAAATTGGTACTATGTTTGCTCTCTTCCAATCTTGTGGTACCCTTCCTTCACTCAGAGAGGCGCTCATTATGGAGTGCAGTTTCTCTGCAAGTTGCTCACTTCATTCTTTCAGGATCCACCCTGATACTTCATCCGGCCCTGTCGCCTTTCTGACATCCAGCTTGTTCAAGCTTTCCTTGACCTCCTGCACCGTTAACTGTATCTCCTTCATAACCCTTCCTCTTTCCTGGCCCGGTGGTTGTACGAATTCGTCTTCCTTTGTGAAAACTCCATGAAAGCTATTGTTCATCACTTCTGCCATCTCTGCTGGGTCTTCATATGTAGTTCCATCCATTTTCAGTTTATCGATTGTTTCTCTATTCTTTAATTTGCCGTTCACATGTCTATAAAATAATTTAGGTTGGTCTTTGCATTTGTCGATTATATCTTTTTCATATTTCCGTGTGTGTGTGTCTGTGCGTGTGTGTGTGTGTGTGTGTGTGTGTGTGTGTGTGTGTGTGTGTGTGTGTGTGTGTGTGTGTGTCACTCTCACTCGCTCACACTCTCACACTCACACTCACACACGCACACACTCACTCACTCACTCACTCACTCACACACTCACACACTCACACACACACACTTACATTCTCACACACTCACACTCACACTCTCACACTCAGACACTCACTCACTCACTCACACTTACACTCACACTCTCTCTCTCTCTCTCTCTCTCTCTCTCTCTCTCTCTCTCTCTCTCTCTCTCTCTCTCTCTCTCTCTCTCTCTCTCTCTCTCTCTCTCTCTCTCTCTCTCTATATATATATATATATATATATATATATATATATAAATATATATATATATATATATATATATATCTATATATATATATATATATATATATATATATATATATATATATATATATATATATATATATGTGTGTGTGTGTGTGTGTGTGTGTGTGTGTGTGTGTGTGTGTGTGTGTGTAATGAACCATCTTAACCAGGTATTTTTTGACATATTCTTTCTCGCCGGAATCATCCTCTATTGAACAGTTCTCCTGTCCACCCTGACACCCTTAACACTTTATCCTCCTCTACCCAGTCTTTTCTTACCCTTAGCTGCCCATTAATTCTGTGACTGCTTCAGTTCCTTAATCCTAAATACTAAAGGCACCCATCGAAATCAAAGAAAATGGAGCACATGGGATGCTTCTTGACTTAAGGATTTACCCTATAATAGGGGACAGGGCCTTCGGCCGAAAGGCGGCCCTGTAAGGGGAAGCGAGCAATTGAAAGCTCGGTACGGGGGTGGGGATGCCTCCGCCGCCGCCACAGACACGAGTAACAGCCGTCGAGCAGCAACAGAGGCACGGGCCCCCCGGGCAGGCGCCCAAAAGCAGCCCGACGCAAGAGCCGGGCGAGCAACTATTAACGGTTTCAGGGGCCGTGTTCCCCTGTTTTTCGCAAGTAAAACTTTAACAAAGCGTCGGACAAGGATGTTATTTTGGCAGTGGATGTTTGAGACCCCGACCTAATGGGCAAAAATATGATTTGGTGTCACATGTGGATAATGAAGCACTTATAAGAGTAAATTTAGGGTAAACTTGGCTAAAAGTTAAAGGCACTGTGAGCGAGGCTAGCCCCGCCGACGACAAAGATGTTATCGGGTAGTTGGGTGGGGATGATTGTGTGAGGAAGGAAAGGTTGGGGGGGGGGAGGGGGGAGATTGCTCCCTCGTGCACGAGGGAGCACGGGCCTTTGCCAAAGGCGGCCCGTAGCAGGGAGCCGACAGACTGACTCTATCGGCGATCGAAATCTAGCCGACCAAGTCGGTCCGTCGACGAGGACTGGCGTGTCTCTGAAAGGTTGGGTATGGGGGAGGTTGGTTAACCAACAAGGGATGAAACCAGAAACTACTGCTCGCTTACATACATGCAGCATGTACTACCAATAGTCACATTTTCCATGTAAAGGATAAGTAATTTCCTTCGACTAAATCTGTTTCTCCCCAACTGATAGTCCATTTAAGGAACATCCATACTTACAGTAGATTAAATATTGCTACGTACGGTGTGTGTGTGTGTGTGTGTGTGTGTGTGTGTGTGTGTGTGTGAAGCAGTAAGACATAATTGCTGGGTGGATGGATGATTACTCATACGTCAGAGCTAAACGTCACATCGACGTCACGAGAAGATGAGCGAGCGGGGCTAGCCTCGCTCACAGTGTCTTTAACTTTTAGCCAAGTTTACCCTAAATTTACTCCTATAGGTGCTTCATTATCCACATGTGACACCAAATCATATTTTTGCCCACTAGGTCGGGGTCTCAAACATCCACTGCCAAAATAATATTCTTGTCCGACGCTTTGTTAAAGTTTTATTTGCGAAAAACAGGGGAACACGGCCCCTGAAACTGTTAGTAGGCAGTCTACTACCGGCGGAGGGGCTGGCCAAGTTGCTCGCCCGACGAGGGCTGGCGTGCCACACACGGGATGCGTCTACACCTGTGGTCAGGTGAGGACTGGTGGGTAGGTTACTAGGTTTTAGTCGAAGCAGACTGAGGGGCTGCATGTGACGTCAATGCGCAGAAGAGGAGAATTCTGGTACGAGGTTGAGAAGACCTGGTATATTCTGTTGATCTTGCGTGTCAAGACACATCGTCTGGCGACGTCTGCATGAAGGAGGATTACATCACCGAACACCCGCGATCAAGCAGTTATTAAATGATCGGCATCGGGCTATGAAACTTCAGTTCTCTCAGCAGTATGTTGATAAAGACCTGGACTTCTGATATGAAAGTAAGCCAAAGCGAAAATGAGAATATTTCAATAGTTTTTAAATAGTAGTACTACAGTAGAAACAACATTTAAGCTATGTCCCACACTTTAATTTTCCATCCGAAAAATTAGTATTTGGCTAACTGGCAACTGAGTATGAACACTAAATTCCTCAGGCAGTGCAAAGTATGTCAGGATGAAGGGATATACGAATTGTTATAATATGGTGCAGTAGTGGGTGAGCCAGGTGGAAGGGAGAGAGAAAAGAAGGGGAGGGAAGAGGAAGAAAGGAAAGTTAGGGAGTTGTTGGACAAAATATTTCAGAATATATATACAACTACGAGGCAAATGATTAACAGGGATTAAAATTTTATGAAAACTGTGCATCTACTATTAAAAGGCTGTTTCATTTTCTCCAGGTTCGACAGAATTTTTTTTATGAAGAAGCACAAAGCGGCCATGTGACATGCAACATGTGGGGAAGGGTCTGTCTTCATGGTGTGGGAAACCAAACCCATATTAAAGAACGCTTCACAGCTGCTAAATATATCAATATATTAGAATAAAGTTTTCTGCCCTCTCTCCAAGAAACCAACCTCCCTTTTAGTGGACCCATCATTTTTGTTCATCACCGATGTCCTATCCACACAGCTCGGGTTGTCCAGCAATGGTTTGCAGATCATCCCAATTTAGAGTTGCTTGACTGGCCCATTAAAGGATATGACTTAAACCCAATTGAGGGTTTATGGGCGAGCATGGTGAATTTGTGGGAACCACAACAAGAGAGGACACCACAACAGCTTGTGAAGCACACGCAAGAACAGTGGCGATTATTCCAGGCAAATCCACAACTTGTGTATAAATATTGTTATGATATGCGTCAAAGGTTACAAGCTGTTATATTTTTCAGCCGCCGCCGAGTGGCTTAAAACTACCCACATGCTGTCCAGAAGACTACCTATCAACCCGGACTCTAGATTCTAGGATTAAAGATGAGCTCCGGGAGGGTAGCATGAGCCAATGCAAGATGGCGCCACTATAAACACTCGCCAGCGCCAGAACGGGCTGGGCCGACCATCAGGACCCACTGGGAAGAAGCCTTGGACCGACCATCAGGATCCACCGGGAAGAAACCTACCGGGGCCAAGACGTAAAAAAAGAAAAAAGAAAAAAAGAAGGATGGAGGTTGGACTGGTTATTAATATAAAGAAATTCTTTTGGTAAGAATCACGCAGTCTATGGCTATGCTATAATAATATACTCACAATATTGTGTAGTAGTAAATCATTAGTTTTTTGTTTTATTCTGCATTTCGTGATTTATTGTGGAAATGTATCTTCACTAATCATGGTATTTAAAGGGAATTGTTTATTTACATTAGACACCTAACCCCTACTGACTGAAGTGTAATAGAAAAGGAAAATATAGTATTGCTTATGCAAAGCTGAGTTTATCACAGCCTATAAGTATGAAACGCTTAGAATATTTAGGACGATGTGTATTGTAACAGGCAAACTGAAATGCTTCAGATGGACTTACCACGTGTTAATCCTACACTCACCTACTGCTACATGTCATGTTATCAGACAACCATATGTCGGCGTAAAAGACGGCTTTTGAAACCACACAAAAGAGCCTGATAATCATGCGCGTAGCCTAAGAAACAAATTTGATGAACTGAGATGTCTTGCTCTAACAGAAAATTTTGACATAATTGCTTTAACCGAAACATTTATCGACACCACAAATATTGATTTAAGTTCCGAATACAACATAGATGGCTACAGACTCTTCAACAAAGATCGTGTAACCCGTAGAGGCGGTGGCGTCGCCCTTTTTGTCAAAAGCTATTTGCAACCCACTGACAAAACACCAAGAAACAGTAACGTTGAACATTTGTGCGTGCGAGTAAACATTGCAAAAGTCAATTTAAATATATCTGTCACCTACAGACCTCCCGGGCAATCACTCGATGACGACCTTGAAATGTACAGCGTCTAAGGCAGTCACTTAATAACAATGACTCACTGATATTAGGAGACTTTAACCTCCCCCATACCGACTGGGCAACACTGTCAGGTACAGAAGGCGAGTCCCATAGAATGATCGAATTTCTAGAAGAAAATTATCTAAGCCAAATGGTTTCTGAACCAACTCGACAAAATAATATACTCGACCTTGTTATAACAACCCAAGATAACCTAGTCAGTAATGTCACGGTAGGAGAACACCTCGGTTCTTGCGATCATAAATTAGTGCGCGTCGACATTAGAGCTCAATCATCAGTGACTGAAAATAAAGTAAAGGTGCCCAATTTCAAAAGAACCAACTTCGTAGAAATCCGACAAAAACTAACAGAAATACACCTATCAGATGACGGCAATGTAGAGGACACCTGGCTAAGCTTTAAAAATCACTTACTCACTCAGCAGAACACATTCGTCCCCTTGTGCGAGAAGCGAATTAACACTAATAAAAGCCCACCGTGGTTTAATAGCGAAATTAAACAATCAGTCAATGAGAGAAAATTGTTTTACAGGTTAAAAAAAGAACAAAGCACGCCAGAAAATATTAGACTTTATAATGATGCCAGGCAACGAGTAAAAAGATTAGTATGTCAGGCAAAGCGTAGATACGAAGAAAATATTGCAGCCAACTGTAAAAATAATCCGAAATCTTTCTTAAGTTGCATAAACAACAGAAAGGCGATCAAAAGTGTTATTGGACCTTTAACAAACAGCGACGATGCACTAGTGACTGACAGCCAACACATTGCAAACCTCTTAAATAATTACTTTTCCTCGGTGTTTAATACTAACAGTCTTCCTCTCGCTACCACCAACACCAGTACTATTGTAAATCTCGAACATGCATTGCCTAATTTTGAAATAACAACCGATGAAGTCCTTAAAGCTCTCCATTCACTTAAAACAAATAAAAGTCCTGGACCCGACAAAGTATATCCTATACTGCTTAAAGAAACAAAGAGCGAAATACTCTCCTCTCTCACTACCGTATTCAATATGTCCTTGCGACAAGGCATCGTCCCATCGGATTGGAAAAAGGCTAACGTGACACCGATTTTCAAGAAAGGAGACAAAAAAAATACCAGGTAACTACCGACCCATTAGTCTAGCTTCAATTGTAGGTAAGCTACTCGAGAGCATAATTAGAGACAAAATTGTGAGATACCTCGAAAGCCACTCATTAATTGGGGATTCACAACATGGCTTCCGTAACAAACGATCCTGCCTGTCAAATCTATTGACCTTTTATAACGACCTCTTCTCAGTTTATGACGTAACCAAATCACTGGACGTAGTCTATCTTGATTTCCGGAAAGCGTTTGATAAAGTCCCACATCATAAATTACTTTATAAATTAAAGCAAATAGGTATTGACGGTCAAGTAAACCAATGGATCGCGAATTGGTTGAGCAACAGACAACAAAGAGTAGTGATTGACGGATTTAACTCAGAGTGGGCGCCGGTCACTAGTGGCGTCCCTCAGGGCTCGGTTCTTGGCCCAGTGCTCTTCACTATTTACATCAACGATGTGGATGTTGGAGTCAATAATCGCATTAGTAAATTTGCAGACGACACAAAGATTGGTAACTCGGTTCTCACTGACGAAGACAAGCAAAGCCTCAAGAGGATTTGCACAAAATTTCAGCTTGGTCGGATAAATGGGAGATGCCCTTTAACGTAGACAAGTGCCAGGTCCTTCAAGTTGGAACAAAAAATAAGAAGTTCGATTACGAAATGCGCGGCGTAAAACTCACAAGCGTTCAATGCGTTAAGGACCTGGGGGTCAAAATCGCGTCAAACCTCAAATTCTCACATCAATGCATCGATGCAGCAAATAAAGCGAACAGAATGTTGGGCTTCATTAAAAGAAACTTTTTATTCAAGAATAAAGATGTAATACTTCCGCTCTACAACAGTTTAGTCAGACCCCACTTGGAATATGCGGTACAGTTTTGGTCTCCCCACCATGCAAAGGACATTGCTAAATTAGAAGGTGTTCAGCGTCGGGCAACAAAAATTATCCCATCCTTGCGCAACAAATCCTACGAAGAAAGGCTTTCCACCCTTAACATGTTCTCTCTTGAGAAACGTCGCCTCCGAGGAAAACTGATCGAATGTTTTAAAATACTTAATGGTTTCACGAATTTAGACAGAACAAAATTGTTAATGATCGATGACACTTTGCGAACGAGGAACAATGGCATAAAACTCAAATGTAGACAAGTAAATTCAGACTGCACCAAATTTTTCTTCACCAACGTTGTAGTGCGAGAATGGAATAAGCTCCCACCGTCAGTGGTCCAGTGTAACACGATTGACTTCTTTAAAAACAAGCTCGACCGTCACTTCCTTGAACTTAATATTAACTAGAGTAGAAAAGCAACGTTTTGGAGCCATCTGATTAATGCAGAATCACTTAAGTTTAAGGACAGATCACCTAGTCTGGACCATGGGGTCTGTGTAGTCTGATTTTCTATGTAATTCTATGTAAGGGTCGTCTTATACAGAAATACCAAAGATACCACTGTAATACCAACAATTGTAATAATATATGCAGTCATAACTTAATTCATCTGATGCTAAAATAAGGTATCGAATGTTGAGTGGGTTGTACTGTGATATGAGGAAAGAAATCGAAAGAGAGAGGGAGAGGAATTCTCTCTCTCTCTCTCTCTCTCTCTCTCTCTCTCTCTCTCTCTCTCTCTCTCTCTCTCTCTCTCTCTCTCTCTCTCTCTCTCTCTCTCTCTCTCTCTCTCTCTCTCTCTCTCTCTTGGGTAAAGGAGGAAGTGGAGGAAAAGATAACACACACACACACACACACACACACACACACACACACACACACACACACACACACACACACAAGCACACACACACACACACACACACACACACACACACACACACACACACACACACACACACACACACACACACACACACACACACACACACACACACACAGTAAATAAGAGGAAGATGATCTATTTGTTTATTTGTATTTTTTTTTTTTGGTACTGAGAGAGAGATTTGATTTGATTTGATACAGTTTATTGAAATAAATATATACATATACAGTATACAATTTTCTCAAAAGGTTATCGACGCGTGTGCAGCCTTAACCTAATCCTAACTGGTAATCAAGAGCGGGAATGTACAAAAGTTTAAGTTGCTACATCCTTAATGTTGCTGTTACTACATATAATATACATATATATTTACTTAAATATATTTCCCTTAAGTGTTAATTCTCACATGTTTTTGATAGTTTTTTTATGTTTTTACATTTGTTCATCATTTGATATATACATTCTAATTATCTGACTAGTGACACAGTGTATGTTTGTGTTTCTGTACCGCCGGAGCGAGGGACATTCCATCATGTAATGGGTCAAGGTGTGGCCGCGAGGCTCATCACAACTTACAGTTAATGTCTTAGTTTATGCAGGCAACCCCAATCTCCCAGTAATACTTGTACCCAAGTCGTAAGCGTGTACAGAGCGACTCTTTCCACTTGCTGGTGTGTTTCCCACGTGTGAACTCTGTGTTATTGTTAACTTTCAGGTAGTGGGACATAGTAGTGCTGGGCATTGCTGTGTACTTAGCTGTCATATTGCTTATCATTGTGTCGTATTGATGTTTTCTAATTTTTTGTTTTTATCTGTGTGTACGTTTTAATGCAATGTATGTCTATTTCACCTTTTTTGGGCTGCATTTTTAGCCACTTCGTCCACCCTGTCATGACATGTTATCCCAACATGCGAGGGCAGCCAAGTGAAAGTTACCCCTCGCCCTGCGCGACTCATGCCATGTACAGCATTCCTACACTGGTTAACTATATCTCTGAACACAGGACCACTGCTGCTTAGCGACTCCAGGGCTCCCCTACTGTCAACATAAAATCGCACATCACCCTCTCCTTTCTTGGCAAGAGATGATACGACAGTTACGGTAGTTTAAATCTCTCTCTCTCTCTCTCTCTCTCTCTCTCTCTCTCTCTCTCTCTCTCTCTCTCTCTCTCTCTCTCTCTCTCTCTCTCTCTCTCTCTCTCTCTCTCTCTCTCTCTCTCTCTCTCTCAGGTAGAGGTGGAAAAGAAGGAGGAGGAAGAGGAGAAAAAGATAACACACACACACACACACACACACACACACACACACACTGCCCAAAGACCGACTATAAAGGGCAATTGCTCATGTCGGGAGGATAGTACTACCTGCTGGGGATTACCGGTCCAACATGTGATCAGGCTGTGGTGAACTATACACACACGCACGCACACACACCTCAAATGAGATTTAGCCATCTTAAGTCAGACACGCAGAGAGCTCCGTTTCGAAATGACCGCAAACTGAACCCGTGAGTGAAGATCCATGAAAACTCTCACTGTTGCCAAGCAAGATACGCACCTTATCACAACAAGGTGGTGGAAGGGGTGGCTTCGAGTCTTCTGCTCGCAATTGTACCTACTAGGCCTTCCTAACTTTCAGCTGGTGGTGGATCACAAGCCGCTTATCACCATCCTCGATCACCACACGCTGGATTCCATTGAAAATCCTCGTATTCAGTGGCTGAAAGAGAAAGTCTCACGGTACGTCATCACTACCATCTGGCGTAAGGGTAAGGAGCACGAACTTCCAGATGCCCCGTCCCGTGCTCCCGTTGGCGATCCGACACCCGCCGACACCGAGGTAGAGGCTGAAGTGGCCCACCACGTACGCAGGTGTATGGTGCTCAAGGCCAGGGAGATTTCGGAGACTCCTGAAGACCCATACGCTGACCCAATCATCACAGAGTTACGCGAGGCAGCAGAAAAGGATGACACATACCAGATTTTAATTTATCATATCTCCACAGGTCTTCCAGCAAACCAGCAAGATTTACCTGCAACGCTGCGAGATTTCTGGAAGCTCCGTGCATGATGACCTGTCCACGGAGGATGGCCTTGTGCTATATGGTTCCCGACTAGTCATCCCTGCCTCGCTCAGACGCCACGTCCTAACCCGGCTGCACGACTCCCATAGGGGCGTCGAGGCGACGAAACGTCGGGCCTGCCTCTGGTGGGCCCGTATTCTACATACCGTCATAACTTAATCTGACGGTCATAGCGGAACAAAATGGCGCATTTCAGACATAACTCCGTCAGAAACTCTTTTGGTCGACCATAAACTCTTATGGACGTCCATAAAATTGCGCGGGACGCTGTGGTTGGGTTCACCCTGCCATAACGCTGCTTATGACCGTCAGAAGCGCGTCAACATGGCAGCCCCACGTCAACAAGCTCCCCAGCCCAGGAATATTTTGCGAAGAAGGGACGTACTGAACGAGCTCAGTGATGCTGAGCTTATCAGGAGATACCGTCTTGACAGGGAAGGTATTTTGTACGTCACTAATTCTCTCCACCCGGAATTGACCTTTTTTTGGCTACTCTATACTATTTTCTGTTGCGAGAGCGTCAAGAAGTGGGCTTTTTTTCTACACTTTTTGTTGCCCTTGAGCCGACTCTTGTTGTAAAACAAAATTATAAAAAAAAACATTACTGCACTCCCACCACTATTCAAGGTTGTGTGCGTTAGAAAGGAGCATTTCTTCCTCTTTCATACTTTATCTTAGAGGCATCTCTGATGAAAGAAAGTACGAGTAATAAGGGTAGGAATGGACTCTGCATAATATTCTTTACAAACCTAAACTGATTTGCCCATATATATAAACTAAACTGGCAAATTTATGGCAAATAGCACCCTGTTTCTTTCAATACAAAACTATTTCAATGTGATTGATTTCCACCAAACAGTTGTCTGTTGATCGCAACAATTAAGTATGGGTATTGCAACAAACATCAAGAAATATTCATGTTATATATATATATATATATATATATATATATATATATATATATATATATATATATATATATATATATATATATATATATATATATATATATATATATATATATATATATATATATATATATATATATATATATATATATATATATATATATATATATATATATATATATATATATATATATATATATATATATATATATATATATATATATATAGCGACTAGCCTGATGGGCGAGGTCTCCTGCTCCCTCTGCCAGTGGGGTACCTCTGTGGCCGACTAGTTAAGAAGTGGCTCTCCCGTCTCGCTGGTTCGATCCCCGGCGCCGGCAAAACCTTTCCTTGTCTGGTTTAATTTATCGTGTGTTTCGTTACACGCAGAGGTCGTGTGGGAGTGTAGTAAAGAGTAAATCTGGCATTCATATATATATATATATATATATATATATATATATATATATATATATATATTCAAAGTGCTCAAATGAGACAGAAAATGTGTAACAGTGTTTATCTGTTAAAGCTAATACATGAAAACTATACTTACCAGTTCCATTCATTGATCTTGAAATTTCTAAAAGCTTTGTTTACACTTTTCAAAGGAATACGTTTCAGCGCATTTTCTCAAAACGAATTGATATTTTACTATGTCTAACCTCCCCAAAGTCGTAATATGAGGTCAAAATAATTTCAATCAGAGAAAATCATGTCAAGAATATATTTCATTCCATAAATTTTAAGTTAACAAATTGTGAGCGGTGCGTTCTAGCGGTTCACGGTGTTGTTGATTTACTGCGATATGGCCGACGACTAGAAGAAGAAGAAGATTTCTGACGGTCATTATACCGACGGTCATAAATTCTATTAGCTATGACGGTTGGTTATGGTCGACCATAAGCACTATGCAGAATACGGGCAGCAGTTTATCCAAGATATTTTGCGTCCCAGAAAAAGATCTGTTAAAGTAACTGAACTCAAAGTGGCAGCTTATGTAGCTGAACATGCTTCAAATTATCAGACCATTTAGGTGAAATTTTGCCAAAGTTGGATAAGAAATCATGTACTCTAAAGTTTCAGAATGAATCCTACAAAATGTGCTCGTCTACAAAAGTATGTCATTGCCCATCCTTTGCTACAAAGTTGAGTAGTGAAATTGGTGAATAGTTTTCATCTTGATTGTGGAAGAAAGCACCAATGCTTAAATGTGTCAAGTCTAGCTCTCTGTATTCATTTTTTATAGTGTTAGTAAAAGCTCTGTAGTGAATGCATTTTATCGTTTGGTACCCAGTAGACAATGCATCAACTGACACTATAAGACCGTTAAAGT